>NC_061509.1:277521438-277559175 GCF_022539505.1 Lolium rigidum
ACTAGTTAAAATGCCCGTGCGTTGCCACGGGTCTTCAGATTTTATTTCACAATGTACATATACAGTTCATAATGCATTTATGAAAAAATAAAAAATTAGAGATATTATAAATTATAATCATTAAAAAATCAATACTAATTATAGAAATATCTCTGGGTGTTAATTTAAAATCATTGGTTATCACAAGCCATGACACCAACAGAAAAAACAATCTTTTCTAACAAAATCTTCTTGGGCCGCTGCATGAAACTATCTCTAGATCCTCCAGGAATTCATTCAATTGCTCGACACCTCCTCTTCCCCTTCAGTTTCAAAAACACTGTCAAAGTGGTACCATACAACTTCTATATGCATGCTCGTCAACTACTTCACCTGCCACACTAACAGTATGAATAATCCCTCACATTGAATACATAAAATAAGATATGTATCCAGGTAACAAAGACAACTGCACTGTTTTTTCTGCAATAATACAATACAAACAATTAGCCAAACAATTAAGCCGTTGAACATAGTTTTAGCTTCTTACCATTTTCTTCTTCTTCTAAAGAAGCTAAAAGCTAAGGCTGTAAAAAAGAACTGAGTGGACAAAGCAAGCGGTCACCACCGGTGACCAAAGTAACTGGAGACTGGAATGAATGAAGCACCGAGGAGGCATGAGGCGCCGCCGCCAGTAATCGATGCACGGCCACCGCCTCGCTCCCTCCTTTATTGTGCTAGCCGGTGCGCGGATCAAGCCGTTATTGTGCTCTACGCGCCTTGTGTTACCGGCTGGCCAGCCTCACCTTCCTGCTGCCAGCAGCCCAATGCGGCCGTGGCAATTCTCTTGGCATTTACGGCGATGCATCGACGACCTAGGCGGCATGTTCCTGAGCGAAGAGGAATGTCTCGTTGGTACCAGTCATCGGCGTATGGAGGGCTGCATGGGACAAATAGTCAACATGACTGCTCGAGCGGATGCGAGCTGGTTTGGCAATTCCTGGTATGTTCTCCTTCTTCGGTATGTACTATGAAGCGATATATGTTGAGACATGCAGTGAAAGCTACATAGTGTCAGAGTTATTTCGACAGTACACTAATAATTCCATGTTACATGTAGAATAACTAAAGCGTTCTGTGCGCATGTCAACTGAAATTTTTGCACTGAAGAAAATTAAGTGTATAAGTTACAGAAAGAAATAATAAATTATATTCCTAGTTTGCCTAACCTGCTAAAGCTTATCTTCGGTAGTCTGACTAATAAATAAAATTTAGAAAAGCAAAGGAAAAAAAACTAATTTTACAGAGACCATAGTCATGTCATTGTCGAGTAAACTGATTGAAACGATATATGATTACAGCTATATACAACAACATGAAGTATAGAAAGCGGAGGGCTGACTATAGCATAGCATGGAAATGGCTACTGGAGGAGAAGATATAGATAAAACAGCCGTATCATGTTCATGCTGACAGATAAATTCAATAGTTGACACACCTACTGGGCCAAATCGACATGCTCAAGC
Source organism: Lolium rigidum (assembly GCF_022539505.1). Classification (NCBI taxonomy): domain Eukaryota; kingdom Viridiplantae; phylum Streptophyta; class Magnoliopsida; order Poales; family Poaceae; genus Lolium; species Lolium rigidum. The sequence continues at coordinate 277,522,944 of NC_061509.1, forward strand.
TGAAGCGTTACACATGAAACAGCTCCATGTATTTATAGAGGCAGAACAGAAGATGACAAAAGGTTTGAGCAAAGAATAATGGCAAAACTTGCACCAGACTCAGCTATGTTAAGAATTTTGGCATCAAAAATCCTAACTCAAGAAGAGCAGGAAGCTTGGTGCTTTCAGTAGAGTGAACCCAGGTTAAAAGAAACAATCAAGAACAATATTAATGAACTAAATATACAAAATGTATATATCAAGAAGGAAAGAGCATGAGAGGGGCAACATAGTACTGACCGTGCAAATACATAGTCTTTGACAAATAGATGCCAACCTTATAAAGCGCTGGATCGTGAATTTTGTAAATTATCATTGGATAGCAAAATTAGATTGCGTACTTCCCCGGCGCAACAGCGTGAAAGGCCATTTTGTAGATGGTGCATTCAGCACAATCCTAGGTATGTACAGACGTTCAGCCATATTACTTCATGTCATATTTTTAGCTTCCAATACCCACTCACCCAAGCCTGTGAATATATGTATTGGCTAAACTATATACATGACCATGGTGCAATAACTATTAGTTCCTAATTTTTCCTTAATATACCTCATAATTTTTGGAAATATTTTGTAAAAATCTTGCCATAGCATTCAAAGAAGATAAGAGAAAAAGCTGACCTTTTAAATCCACATGCTTGCTCAATCTCAGAGTATTTTATATGGACCTAATATGTATCCCTGGCATATATTAGTACTCTCGTATTTTTAGAGGGTCGACATTCTAAAGAACCATTTAAGAAGACCAACTACTCATATCTTCAATGTGTAACTATTGATGAATTAGATAACCATTTTTTATGATCCTTTGGATGAATTGAGAGCTTATATGGACCTCATCTGCATCCCTGGCATATATTAGTACTCTCCTATTTTTAGAGGGTCAACATTCTAAAGAACCATTTAAGCAAACCAACTACTAATTTCTTCAATGTGTAACTATTGATGAATTAGATAACCATTTTTTGATGATCCTTTGGATGAATTGAGAGCTACTGATGCTGTAAAAAAAATCAAACTATCATCCATTCCACGTAATATGCACCAATCGATTGGTCTGGAACCTGTTCTGATTGACCAAAGCACACATTTGGATTCCTAAGCAAATTGAAATCTGAGATCCAATGTATAACAGATGAATTATTTATTTTTGTAAGGACACAAATAAAGTTCAAAGTCCACCGGCAGCTGATTTTTTAATCTTCTGAAGACATGCACCAAAATAAATGATTTAAACAACAAGTTTCCAAATTTTCATCAGTTTGGAACCAATAGGATTTATACTTCCCAAGTAAACTCACTGCCTTCGCCTAGAGTAGGGATACCTACTTCCCAAAATGCAGGGGAAAAAAGTAAAGGATGCCTTAAGGAGGGATTTACTTACTTCTGTTGGAAAACTTAGAAGGTGTTTATATCAGCTATACCTACAAATATACAGAGAAATAGTAGAGTCCATGCGCTCCAGCATCCGCAGGACGGTATAGTGCTGCAGCCATATGGGACCCAACAGCTCACCAGCGGTCTGAAGCGGAGAGCCGGAGCAAGGACTGACCAAAGGGCTCCAGTTACGCCAGCACTTATAAAGCCATAAATGCCTAGTTAGAAACATGCACATCCCATTTTTTCGAAATGGGGGCATACCCTAGGCTCTGCATCAAAGTGATGCACATCCCATTTGGATGAATGAGTAAAAGCTTACTCGTGCAGCAGGCCAATAACTGTAGGCGATGATTGAGACCTTTTTATGTAAGACTGAATTAAACGTTTGATTAATAAAAGGCCGTGTGCATCATCATGATGCAGAAGCCGGGGTTATACTCCCCATTTCGAAAAAAAAAAGTGCAGCAGGCCAATAAACATCAACATAGGCATGCAAAGTGAGGAAATTGAAGTTGTCTACTGCCATTTGGTCAAGGAGAATAAAGTTTACAAAATAGGAAAAAAAACTATGAGGCAAGATAACTTAGTTTTAAAATGGAGAGAATGCACACAATATTCTTCTTGCTTGGAAAACAGAGCATAAATATAATTCTTGGTTGGAAAACAAAACACAATAATCAGGCAATTTATAAATAACAAAACCATCTTGATAACATAAGAACCAGCAGTTTGAATACATGGAAGTAGACGCAAGCCACAATGTGTGTAGAGCAAAGCTCACACTGGTGTCTTTTCTCGGATCCTGAATAATTGTGTTACCTTCAGCACTTGAGTTAAACGAATCCATGATATGTATCTTCTCATTTACGTCTATAAGCCTGTTTGATTTGATTTGCAATAACTGATACGTATCTTCTTATTTACATCCATAAGCCTGTTGATTTGATTTGCAATACCTGAATTCAAAAGGTAATAATCAGTGGTTAGAAGTCTTGTTTCAAAAAATCAGTGGTTAGAAGTCATGTTTCAGCTATGGTTGGACATATTTCAGAAACACACTAAGCCATTAAGCATAAGCTCTCTGACAATATCACAAGTGTATAGCATGCAGATGCCCTTGTGCGAAAGCATCCTCATTTCAACGGCATATTAATAATTGAGATATTCAATACATTGTTTATGAAGGACGAGGTGAAAATCTAGGAGTGCAAAAAAAATCTAGAAGAGAACATTACTGTAACTTGGTTCACCTATTCTCGGAACCCACGTACCCAGTGGAATTATGCATACTGGTTGGTCTAAAATAGGCAAACTACCATTGAAGTTTTAACATATCTACATATACCTGAAAAAAAAGACATTCTGCTAAGCTGTGTTGCAATAAGCTGCTTATAGCTATACAATACAAGTCGTATTTATCAAAAGATGCAGAGGCTGTAAAAGCTCAACTCGAAATGTTTAGAAAATAAGAAATTACTCCATGGTCTACTCCTAAACAAACAGAGGAAAAGCAGACGAGCTTTAGCACAGCAACACTTTATCCCTAATTGAAACATGTGAGCTACTCGTAAACAAATACTCCATGGTCTGATAAGCATCAATATTGGTTAACGGAGTACTTTTGGAATAAATAGAGAGCAGTTTGGGAATATATATACTCCATGATGTAATACAAATACAGATCAACATAAACTGCACAGAAAACAATCCTGCAACACAGCTTAGCAGAAGTGAGCTACTCGTAAACAAATACTCCATGTTCTGATAAGCATCAATGTTGGTTAACGGATTACTTTTGGAATAAATAGAGAGCAGTTTGGGAATATATATACTCCATGGTGTAATACAAATACATATCAACATAAACTGCACAGAAAACAATCCTGCAACAAAATTATTTTTGCAACTATGACAGCACTACCACATCAACACAAGCAAGTGGAAACTGTAGTGCATTCTATGGCTAACACTGACGAGAAAACGGCCCAGACCAGAGCAAGAGGGAGAAGAAGATGTCCAGGAGGTGCGCGAGGTTACCAGGAACACGTAGATGCCGTCAGATGGACAAGGGGACGACGGGTGGCGTCCGAAACAATGAAGAAGGCCGCCGGTCTGAGCGGGTGTTGAGGACGGCGTAGTCGCTCTGGGGCTACTCCGGCTCCGGGAAGAAGACGTGGATGAAGAAGAGCCCACGACGGACCCATCCCCGCGGGCGACGAACAGCGGCTCCAGGTGACGGCAAGCTTGAGCCTTCGTCGTGTATCCCTTCCCGGCTTTCGCGACGACGGCGAATGAGCGGGTGAGTGCGGCCACCGGCGTGAGCGTTGTGTCGACGCCGAAGAGCGGGCGACTGGCGCCGCCTCCATCATCGTGGGAGAAGGATCTGACGCGTCCAACCTCGCAAACACCGGATCAAGCTCGTCCAGCGTCGTAGCTAGTGGATCAAGCTCGTCCAGCGTCGCAGCTAGTGGATCAAGCCTCGCCAACAACGGATCCGGCGATCAAAAAGTCGAAAGCCTTTTGACCGAGGAGGGCTCGAGCAATGGACTGATTCATTGAACAGGGAAGGCAAGAGATTTGGAAATTACAAATCAGTTTTCACGACTCGAGCGAGATTTGGGGAGGGCAAAAATTACTCAGGCTAAGATTATGGAAAATGAATTTATGAGGGGAATCAAGAAATCGCTGATTTTGGGGAGTCAACGCGGCCACCTGTGCGGACGGGGGACGACGAACGGATGAAAAAAAAACTCGACTATTGGTACGATGGGGAGAATAGGACGACGAAAGTAGGGGAGAAGGGGGAACATGTTCCTTCTTTTTAAGTAGTAGAGATTTGGGCGTCAAGATGTTGTTGTTGACCAATCAAGGTATCTCTGTGGAACATCATGTCCACTCCTGCCTTATTTCATTATTATTATTAAATAAAAGGGAGGTGTAAACGTTTTGCATTTGGCGACCGAAGGTAAGAAAACAAAAGGTCTACATTTCCGGCATTATATTGAATAAAAAAGATTACATTGGCGCTACATGCCTTCGCATCACTTTGAATAATCTTCAAAAGGATTATGGAATGGGGGGATAATGGTTTCAAAAAACTCTTTCATTTAGCTAATTCCAGACTAATGTGATCTTTATGGAACATGAAAGCGTATGTTGTATGATCATAAAATTTTCCTTTCTATCTACTTTTGTAAAACCAAATAGACATATCTACATAAAATAAGCTCCACGAGATCTATGGCTTAACCAATCGAAAATACAATTGTTACTCTCCTATTATAGAACCACCCCACTTTATGTTATGCTTATAATAGACCAAAGTATCAACTAGACACACCATAATGGCGGGGAATATTACTTTTTAATGCATATTGAGGTTGAAATTTTTTGGAGCATTTTGATCCTTCATTGAAATTAGGTTTATTGCAAAACGCACAAAATACATTGTGCTTTGTCTCTCTATGTATGAATAAAAAAACTTGTGTTCTTACAATGCAATATGCATCATTCAACAATGGAAAACTCTTCGATCACATTCAAAAATTCTTCATGATGGGTTCATGGGCACCCGGTACCCGCCAACCGACAAAGAAATCTTCTAGAGCCTGAGCTCTCGTTAACCAGACTCACCCGGCTAGGGACTGTTGACCAACAACAAAGGCTAGTTGGAAGAGGGCGCAATCCCCTTCCGAGACCCAACACTTCTTAAGTAAGGAGAAGCTCAGGCGGCTTACATCTAGTACTAACAGGCACCTGAAACCATGACCACGCCTTGGAGTGGTCACAGGTTACCTCCCACGATGAGTCTTGTAGCGGACTATCAAGGTGACACTGCCATAGTACACGGCTGCTATCTAGCTACAGTGTTGGAGTGCCATGTCGCGTATGACCTTAGCAGCTGGTGTTGGCAACAGTAAGGCTAGTGATGTGTCAATTAACCCTATAGTCAGCATCCCCTTTGTAAACATTGAGCACCTCACACACTCATTTAATACATCTCGACAAGACGTAAGGTTGTTATCGGCGAACCATCTGGTACCTAGGTATGGCGACACCTATTTAGAGTTGGAATTGAAGCTAGACATCCCCGATACACGCCCTCGCGTCATTTTGAATAATCTTCAAAATGATTATGAAAGGCAGCCAAGAATGGTTTCGAAAAACTCTCTCATTTAGCTCATTCTAGACTAATGAGATCTTTATGGAACATGAAAGTACGACATGTGCCATAAGATCATAAAATTTTCCTTTCTATCTATTTTTGTAAAACCAAATAGAGTACATAAAATAAGCTCCACGAGATCTATGGCTTAACCAATCGAAAATACAATTATTATTCTCATACTACCGCGCCATCGTACATTATGGTATGCTTATAACATACCAAAGTGTCAACTAGACACACCATAGTGGTGGGAATATTAGTTCTTAATGCATATTGAACCGGTTGAACAAATTTGGAGCATGTTGATCCTTCATTGAAATTTGGTTTATTGCAAAACACACATAAAAACATTGTGGTTGGTCTGTCTATGTATGAATAAAAAAAATGTGTTCTTACAATGCAATGTGCATCATTCAATAATGAAGACTCTTCGATCACATTCACAAATATGCTCCGTGATGGGTTCATGGGTACGTAGTACCCACCAACGGATAATAAAATCATCGACAGCCTGAGCTCTCGCTAACCAAACGTAACTGGCTAGGGACTATGGGCTGGCAACAAACGCTAGTTGGAAGAGGGCGCAATCCCCTTTCCGGGACCCAACACTCCTTGAGTAGGGACAGGCTGAGGCCTCTTGCAGCTGGTACTAACAGGTACTAACAGGAGGTTGTCTCCCACGATGAGTCTTGTTCCGGACTGTAGGTGTGGCACCGCCATAGTACCGGGCCGCTATCTAGCTACAATGTTGGAGTGTCATGTCGCGTATAGCCTTAGCAGCTGGTGTTGGTAACAATAAGGCTAGTGATGTGTCGGTTAACCCTCGATCTAGTCAGCATCCCCTTTGTAAAACATTGAACACCTCACACACTCGTTTAATATATATCGACAAGACGTAATTAAGGTTGTTATCGACAAACCATCTGCTACCTTGCTATGGCGACACCTATTTGGAGTTCAAGCACGGCTATGGACATATCCTACAAATATAACTCAATACAAATATTAGTCCATAAAGATTGTCACCAATTACCAACATCACGCATTGGGATTCCATGTACTTTCACCGTTGACAAAAAATGGAACATTAACTTTTCTTTTGAAACAAGGGGTGACATTGGTAAAATTTTGGCATGATCTTTGGTAAAATCTGTATCAGTGATAGAATGTGTTGTGACTGATTGTTCGGTACGGTCATCGAGGATAACAAGATCAGCTCCAAGTGTTTTGTTTCTTGTGTTTTTCGTCATGTGTTTCGCATGCTCAATGTTGCTACACACCAATTAGCTAAAGGGTGTTTGTTATCTGTTAATTCTGTGTGGCGTTGAGATCGGGATTGTACTCAAGAGGCACTTTGTAATATAGTACTACACATTTTGATTATGGATCAATAAAGAGTACATGTTCCTCTAGAAAAATACTTGTATTCCTGCACGGCTGCACTCATCAATGTGTAGGAAAATCAGAGATACGGCACTCCCGTCCTAAGGGCATCTCCAACCGGGCGACCCAAACGGACGCGCTGGGCCGTCCGTTTTGGACCGTTTGCGTGGCCGCCCGGACACGCGGACAGCGCCCCGCGTCCGCGTGTCCGTTTGGGTCGCACGCGGCGCCCAACGCGGCGATCCAAAGAGACGCCACGTGGTTCGTCTTCGTTGCGCGGCGCTGCGCCATGGCAGGCCTCGACGGGACAGCCATGGTGGGCGGTGGAACGCGCGGGAAAGATCCCGCGCGCACCAAGGTTCCCGCGCGCGCGAAAACGCCATTGGCGCGCGCTCGCGCCCAACGCGGCGATCCAAAGAGACGCCACGTGGTTCGTCTTCGTTGCGCGGCGCTGCGCCATGGCAGGCCTCGACGGGACAGCCATGGTGGGCGGTGGAACGCGCGGGAAAGATCCCGCGCGCACCAAGGTTCCCGCGCGCGCGAAAGCCATTGGCGCGCGCTCGCGCCAAGTTTCCCGCCGGATCGCCGGCTATAAAGACGGCGGCGGTCTCACCTGCACCGCATCACCGTTCTCTTCCCTCCACCTTCTCCGGCGCCATGCCGCGCACCCTTCGGGCCACATGGGCCAAGCTTCTCCTCGCCGCCCGGGCCGGGTTCCCGCGGACGGACGAGGAGGAGCGCACGGACTCGCGGTGGGTCACCGACGACGAGGCGCTCCGCGTCGGCCGCCGAGGCGGCGGCAAAGAAGGCCGGTGACGCGGAGATGGGGGAAGCGGCCGCGGAGGGTCGGCACGAGACCGCGGACCGGCGCGGTACGAGGCCGCGGAGGAGGGCGGACGCCGCGGAGGAGCCCGTCGGCCGCGGAGGACCTCGCGCCGGCGAACATCAACGCCGCCATCGAGGAGCGTCTCGCCGACCTCACGCGCGTGACGAAGGAGCACGAGGGCATCCGGCGGGCCGGCCGCCGCGGCTCAGGCGACCTCCTCGGCCGGAAGAACGAGGCTGCTCGCTATGCGAGCAGCCCGTCACCTCATCCAGATGCCGTCGCCCGAGCGGCGCGCCCGGGAGGATGCTGCGTCGGCGGAGCGCGGCCGGCAAGAGCGCATGCGCCGGCGGCAGGACAACCACGAGGCCCAGGCCGCCGGCCGCGTCCGCCTGGAGGCGCGCACCGCTGTGGAACGCGCCGCCCTGCAGGAGCTTGAGCTATGCGGGAAGCGGATGGTTCCACCGCAGGAGGCGGAGCGCGAGCGCGCCCGAGCTGCGCGGACGGAAAGGAGGAGGATGATGCCCTCCGTCCAAGCTGCCGAGGCCCGCGCCGCCGCCGACGCGGCACCCAGCCCGTAGGAAGCTGGAGTGGAATCCTCACGCGCACGAGCCGCCCGCGTCGAGTGAAATCCACGGCCCCGACGGCGGCCGGCGAGGAGTCGCGCGGCGAGGCCGCCGGCCCCGTACGTATTTAGGATAGAAGTAGTAGCTAAAAAAATTGTAATGAGTCCTATTTAATGAAAAATATTATTTATGCCTATGACACGCGGGCCAGGGGCGGACAAGGGGCGGACGCGAGCGACCAGCCTTTCGCGTCCGCGGCCACGCAAACCCGGCCAAGATTTGGGCCGGGTTTGCATCGTTCCGGACGCCGCGAGCATCCGTTTTAGGGATGGGTCCGCGCGCTGGGCCGGGTTTTTGTCCGGCTGGACCCATCCGGACGCGCGGGCGCGGGATGGGTCGCCCGGTTGGAGATGCCCTAAGAAAAAAGAAGTTTTTTGTTCAAAAACAAAGAAGTTTGGTCTGGTGTGACAGCGACAGCGACAGTACCAGTTTGGCACCCGTTTGGTCGTATGGTTGCCCGCCACCGTCTTCCTTCCTTCCTTCTCACTTCCTTCTCCAGCCAGCCACCGCTCTCACCTCACGGCGAACCCAGCCAGCCACCGCTCTTACAGCGCGGGAGATCTACCGTGACCTGCCTGCCTCCCACCAGCCCCATTCATTCCCGCGCGCCCGATGGCGCCGACGCGCCCGCTGATGCGCGGGATCCGCCCGCCGCGCGTCTTCGCCGCCTCCCGGAACGGCCGCGCATCGCCGTACGCGCTCGCGCTCGCCGCGCTGCTCGTCGCCTCCGCCTTCCTCCTCGCGCTCATCGCCTTCGGCGTCTTCTCGCTCCCCGTCTCCGCGCCCACCAACCTCGCCACCACCGGCGACACAGAGACCACCGGCTCCGGCGCCGGCAACGGCGAGGCCGCCGAAGGTTCATCCTCCCGCCGCGCCCGCGGACGCCGCGACCTCAGGTGAGCGATTGAGCCGATAAAAAGTTTCACTTTGGTGCACTGCCCAGATTTGGTTCGATCTGAGCTGATCCGGCGGTCTCGTCTCTGTCGTTGTTGGTTGCGTGCAGCGAGGGGCTGGGCGAGCGGGGCGCGCAGTGGACGGAGGTGGTCTCCTGGGAGCCCAGGGCCTTCGTCTACCACAACTTCCTGGTACTGCCGCCCGCACTCTCTATTCCATTCTGAAATCACAACCACCACTCTGCTGTCATGGTTCATTCCTTCCTAGTCAATGCATGCGTGCTGTTATGTGTAAACACTAGTACATTCTCCTGGGATCCATCTGTCCCCGTATGGTATCTACTTTCGGGCGGGCGGGCGAATTAGGTGTGGGTGCTACGACGACGGGGGCAAAGATTGCATTGCATTTGGGTGAAATTCCTTGGAGGGAATGGAAATGTTGTACTTCCCTAATTGTTGGCTTTAGTTTGCATTGATAGGAGCTCTGGTTACGGTGGATTATTTCCTGATCTAGTCTGAAAGAATGGGGAATGTGGACGGCGTGAAATAGTATCGCGCGTGTGTGTGACTTGGCGGTTCCGATAAATACAACTTGTAGGTAGACCTAGTTGATTGCTTAATTCTAGGTTTATCACTTACTGCAGGAAAAGCTCCTTACTTTGTTGCATCAAGTTTCTCTTCTTTTTTCACTTGTTTCATATTCATTGCTTCAGTTCAGCTTGTAATTTGGTGGTGATTTAACCATGGGTCAAATTGCTGATAGTTTGTTCATTTCGTTAGTCCAAGGAAGAGTGCGAGTACTTGATTGGATTGGCCAAGCCCCGCATGGTGAAATCAACGGTGGTTGATAGCACCACGGGAAAAAGCAAGGACAGCAGGGTTCGCACAAGTTCAGGCATGTTTCTTCAAAGAGGGCGAGACAAGGTTATCCGAGCCATTGAAAGGAGGATAGCTGATTACACCTTCATACCTGCAGGTTTAGTTATTTAAACAGCTTTGTAGTGTGATTTTTTTTTTTGATAAAGTAACATCAAGATATACAGACAAGTGTGGCCCGCTAAATGCATACGCAGTCTGATGCTTATAAGTGTCTTTAACTCCCCTGTTCTTTGTTATGGGTACCACTATAGAAACATTCACTAAGTAGGTGGTCATAGCTTTTGTTCAGCATGCGAGCAGTATGCCATTTTATTCTTCCTAGCGTACGTGGCTTTTATCCTTTTAAGGTTCATTAGCTGTTTCGTAATGTTAATTCATACTTGCTTACAGAAAATGGAGAGGGACTCCAAGTCCTGCACTATGAAGTTGGGCAGAAGTACGAACCTCATTTTGACTACTTCCTTGATGAGTTCAACACCAAGAATGGTGGTCAAAGGATGGCCACTATTCTCATGTATCTGTAAGTGTAAATAATAGTGTCCCTATCACCCAACACTTTGGTCACATGTGATGTTATCTGAGTCCTAGAACATATCCTCACTTGAACCAGATCTGATGTTGAAGAAGGGGGTGAGACTATTTTCCCTGATGCAAATGTGAACAGCAGTTCACTAGCATGGCACAATGAACTTTCAGAGTGTGCCAAAAGAGGTCTTGCTGTGAAACCGAAGATGGGAGATGCGCTGCTTTTCTGGAGCATGAGACCAGATGCCACTCTAGACCCATTAAGTTTGCACGGTTAGTCCAATGGCCTGTTATCTGCTCTCTTTAGTTACTGTTTTTCCAGGGTAGTTACATTTTGGGTCCAGTTTTCTCCGGAAATCCTGTTAATCTTATGCTTTTTATGTGTGTATTCCAAAAATTCTGAAAATTCATTCTGCAAATTTCTTTATATATTGCATTATTCGTGCAGGGGGCTGTCCTGTTATTAAAGGGAATAAGTGGTCATCAACCAAGTGGCTACATGTTAACGAGTACAAAGCTTAAGCCTTGTGGAGTCACTCCAAAGGTACTTTCTACTACCCAGTGTAAAATGTAAAGCTGGTGGTGATGATATTGTTGTTTCCCTTACAAGTATAAATAGATCTTGGTGCCTTTTGAAGACGTTTCTGTTTGTTCATCATTGGCATGATAAAAGCTACGAAGTGATCTGACTCTGAAGTGGTTTTCCACCCAGCCCAGCTTGCATTTCCCCCTATCATTTCCCCCTATCTGCTACTACTCATAAGCATGCACATACCATGTACTCTGTGGCATGATCTCCTAATTCCTATATAATTTCGAGTTTCTGATTTGTAAGTAGGAGCATTAGAATGGCATCCCTGAGATATGGATGCATATAGAACGATGTTCGGGAAGGGCCAACAAGCTTTTTTTAAATCTTTGTTTATGTCATTGGGATCTTGAGCATCTGAATTTTGTTTGCTGAAAACTTGAGTGTGTTTGAGCTGATGCCGCACTTACTTTCTGGTTGCAGATGACACGATTTGACCATGCATCTGGCTTGGGCGCTTTCCAGGACGGCACCTCCGTGCCTGCATATCAAAACGGTTTATGGATCCATCCACCCCATCTTGTTGACACTGATTGTCGAGGATATAACATAGGCAGTGAGCAGGCGTCTTCTTCCTGGAGCTGGCTTGGCATTCTTATTTCTCGTACCCCTAGCTCTTATTTATAGAGGAAAAAGTGGTGATGTACTGGTGTATGTAGTGTTGGGGTGCGCATTACTGCATCTGGGGTCCATTTTTGTGTTTTATTCCTGCCCTGTCTGTAGTATTAGAAACCATACCGAATCACTGATGTAATACTGTTGTGGTTGTTATTACTGTAATATGGAGGTTATAGAGTCGCCAGACAAATCTATATATACATGTAGTGTGTATTCTCTATACGGAACATTGAAATGTGATGTTCTGAGCCTCATGAGGATTGGAGAACTCGAGTTCCCCTGGCTAGGAGATAGACTCTGCCTTCCGACTAGATGCGAAATACATGTGAGAATAATAAACAGAACATATCTGAAACTGAAGTTTCACTTGAGGATTTGAAGGGAAGCTACTTGTTTTTTCAGGTTCAGTTGGCACTGAAGTTGCTTAAGAAGGTAGATTAATCCTCATCAAGTCTGTCATACTGACATCAACAAAGCCAATCCACCAAGAGCTTAATGGTCCAGTAGATTTTGATGTGAGCTCACAAAGAGTTGGGAATCACAGGAGGCAAGACGCATTTGAGTTTTAAGTACTACTAGGAAGTTTGCGGCGCGGCGCACGCCGCGCCCTTGCTGTATATGGTGCGGTGTATATGGTGCGGTAGATGTAGTTTACCATGCAGGGAGGCATGTATTTTGGTCTTGTCACACAGAAACTAAACCTCAAGGTTCATCTTTAACCGATAACTGCAGGAAGAAAGAGGTAGAAAGCAACTTTTTCTTTTGGTTAGGAAACCCAACGTGCTTGCTCTTGTGACCCAAACCTAATGCAACAAACTAATAAGAAAGTGACAGAAGTTGTGCTCGGTTTTCTTTCTTTTATCACCAAAGTGGCCATATACATGATTTATATTTATCTAGTATTTATGGAGGTAAAACGAAGAAAATTTGAAAAAAGATACACCGCAAAATGATCTAGAAAAGGAAGATCCAGCTGCGCTGCACATAATGGAAATAAGTTAATCAGTCAAATAAATTACTTTAGTCCTTACAGATCAATCGAGAAATCTGAAAACACACTGATTTGGTTCTTATAGGCATAACAACAAAGGCTCGTTGAGCACCAAAATCACAATCAGAGTACCTAAGATTTGTGAAGTTTTTGCGCCAATCTTTCAGAACCAGCAATGATGTCTTCCATCTACTGAACAATAGAGATTTTAAAACGTAGAAATTAATTGGTGAAGAGGAAATTGACTTGCAGCTTGAGGTTGTCTGGCCGAAGCGCGCGAGTTAGCAGTCCAGAAGGGTGAACTGTATGGCCGGACACGGGATGAAATAGCCGCACTTCACCTGTGTTGTCGCGTGGTCGACGGCGAGGTGACTTCAAGGCGATGAACGATAAAACTACACCCTGTTAAAAAAAAACTACACATAATTTTGATGACCATAGGTCAATAGGAGATTACCAAAACAACCTTAGGTAGTCATTAGTTGTCACATTGTCTGATGGCTACCTGAAGAAAATTCCAACTGGCCTTTGCCTCTCAACAATGAACATTCGACTGGCCTTTGCCTCTCAACAATGAACATTCGACCGTAAGCAACTGAAAAACATCTACACACTTTTTAACAAACCATGCTAATATTTGATTTGATATCAAGTCATTAAAATATTGCAAAATTTTGTTAGTTTATCACCATCTTCGTAAGTCTTGATATTTCATTCCTAGCAAAGTCTAGTTAGTAGCACTCCCCATATGCACAACTAAATAGTTCCCTTAACGACAACTAAAAAATATTCCCAGTGACATTGAAACTCAAGTTTTAGATCAAGCAAGACCATTGTGATTAAAGAGAAGAGTTGATGTACTCCCTTCAACAGTAGCAACACCTTGATTTCATTTGCATGAACTAAATTATAGATCTAAGCTCTTTTATACAAATTTCATATACTAAAACCATGTCCTGCTTGTCAAACATACAACAATGGAAGTGGAAGGTTCTCAGATTAATTTTTCAACTCATTAAGCATTTCTTGCATATGACAACATCAGCCAGTAAGAAACACATTGCCACAGTGTGGAGTAAAGAATGAATTTCTCAGAATTCAGAATAAGAAAATGGAGCGGTTATGTATCATTTATCTATGTCTATTACAACATTAGCCAGTAAGAAAAATATCACCATGGCGTGAAGTAAAAGAATGAATTTATCAGAAGTCATAATAACGAACAGAGCAATTATTTATCCCTTATCTAAGAACAAAGAATACATAATGTGGAGTAGACCTGACTACATTTGTACTCCAGTTCATGCTCCCAAGCTAATATAACAAATTTCAGATATTGGAATAAAACCACTCAATGGCGTTTTAACTTTCTTTCATCCGAAAAGAGGGGAAATATTTCCACCACTAACAGGTAATCGGAAAATAGTCGCTTATCTAGCTAACTGAAGCAAACAAAAATGTCACTTCTTTGACTGAAGAAAGCAAGAAAAGATACAAATCACTTACCGGTTAAGTAGCTGATGCAGAAAATGGTGTGGAAGGAAAAAAATATTTGGCGATCCAAAATGTTTTGGAGCAATTTACATACATGTACTATTCACTGAAAACCTGACAGAACGGTAGTGTCCCCCTACGCGTGACTGCAGAGCATCAAATGAAATTGCTTTACATGCGAATAGAAGAAAGTTTTCGGGCTGAGGAATCGAATCATTAACCTCTGCTTTGGGTAATTTCAATTCTACATGTATGATCTGTTGCCCTGTATTTGCTCCACACGGCGGCAACAATAAACGACTCGAACCTGTATATCAAACCTTCCTTTTCTTTATGTCTGAACTGGTCAATTCGATTGGCTGGGGTGCAGCCTTCCATTTTGTTGCCCTGAAACATCAGTTAATGTTTGATGTATTATCATCTAAAGAAATTAAATTTCGATACTAAATGATCATACAACAGATGAAAAAATAGTATCCCTTTACTATACTGCAGAAAGGCATTCACCTGAAATATAAGGCCAGTAGGTGCATGTACGGGGCATGCTTGACGGAAAAAATACAAAAGTGTCTACTGACTCAAACATAGTGGCTGAATATTTAGAAGGTACCTCTTGGTCAATAACAATGAAGTCTAGCTCAAACAAATTTTGTCAGTTCGCTTAATCCCTATGTTTCCCGATTCAAGTGACACACACAATGACCTTCCATTGAAATCCTGGAGGTCACAGATCCTTCACCAAGGTTGTCTGCATGGCTGCTCCTCTAGTGTCCCTGTAAGAAAATACATTCAGTAACAGTGGACATGAACAGTGGTACAACTCGCAGCTCCAATAATGCAAAAACAAAATGTAAATTGGCCAAGTAAAATGGATGCTAGCATAAGGGACAATCTAAGCCAAAGAATAAATCAAAAAAAAAATTAACTGATGCCAAATGATTTTGAATATAAATATTATTATCCATGATTTTGAAAATCAGATAATTTGTGAGCAGACCTTGTGATTCAGAAATACCAAAGTAATACGAACTAAAATATACAAATATGTCGTAATGTGTTTTTTCTCAGACATGTATTGCTCATTGGTATGCTTATGTATCATCAATGCAGAACACACACGCATTGCTCGTCACTATATGCTTATGTAGTATCGATGCTTGGGGAAAGGCATAAGTCAAATACTGAATATCCAGCAATATACTATAAAAGCCAAATGAACCAAAGGGCAGTTGTACTAATTAGAGATTGGGTGGGGCTCATCGAGATGAGACACAAATTGAGAGCCAACAATGCACCGGTGTTGAGAATCCTGGTGGCTTGGAAGAAAAAAATCATGAATTCTTCTTTACATCTAAACATAGAGCTAGCTTAATTATTCATCTAGAGCAATTTTAAATTCAGACACCAGATTTACAAACAAACAGTTGTACACTCTATTGCCATTGGCTCAAGAAATCTAGCAAGCTGATATATGCCGAAATGACGAATGTACGAATTATTCAGACCTAGGCATCAATGCGATTAGTTAATGATGTTGATAACTGAGATTTAGCGTGTATGAAGAAACAACAGACGCAAAATGCAAATCCTCTCCATGAGGAACATCGTCCAACTTCATCAGCTGACACTCCAGTTAGTAGATATTAGACTGAGCAAAGGTGATATGGAAATACATCTACAAAGCTTGGTGTAAAGATCAAAGCGGCATTTGACCTGCATTGAACGTGGCCCTACTGCTAACATTTTGTGGAGCTACTGCAAACATTTTGTAGTGCCGTTTGTGGCAATACAGACCAAACCTCCATCCCTTCATTCAGCTCAAACCGATAGGGCTAAAATACTTACCTTTTCCATCTACGTCAGACATAAGACGATTTGTCAGGTTTTCTTGATGAATTCGGCATGCTGGGAATTTAGCAAGGGCAGCTATATAGTTGGTCCACTCTGCCGCCTCGCTGACCCTGCTTCAAATTACCGGTCGTACACATCTTCCTCTGGTGCATCATCATCAGACTGTGCAATTGATTCACTGATTGTTTAAAATTTTGTGAAGATATGGGGATTTGAAGTATGGACAGGAAGGGGTCGTGGTAGGCTGGTTAGATTAGATTGAATCTCTTACCTTTCCAAAAAATTGGGAATGTCACAGAGAGAGGACATTGGTTGCTGACGCATCTGGAATGGGAGAGATCTTCCCTTTGTCCTCGCCAAGGTCGGCTGCAGCTGTTGCTCGTCCGCGTCCTGCCTGCAGGAACGTAGCGCTCCACCGTGGTGCTTGCCGCAGATCCCCATCGCTCCTTGCGTCAGCGGGGGCAGAGACGCGCCGGCTGGCGGATAACGCCGCTACTGGTAGCAGCGGAGGCAAGGACGTGGCAGCGAAGATCGAGATCCTGGTGGGGGCCAAGCACTGCGCTCGTTGCCATCTTAAACGGCACGTTTCTCCTCTCTTCACATCCACCTAGAACAACACACAGGGAAACCCAAAATCAGCAAAAAACAAACTGTTGAGCCTCAAGATCCCAGCAATGGTTATAGCCTTACAGGGAGGTGAGAATCAGGCAACATCACCGCCATGGCTGCCTAGTGGACACGCACCACGCCAGGTGCGGGGAAAGCCCATCCCGGGCAAGGAGGAGGAAAAACACCCGGCCCTGCCCTGGAGCCCATGACTCTCCATAAATGGCATCTGTAGAACAGGGGGCACCAAGTCAGCCGGCCAGCCTCGAAAACGCCGACCACGGCTATCTCCAACTCCGGTTTCCCTTACAACCCCCAGCCTCCACCGTAAACCGCCAGAGACGACCGTTTAGCCACCGCCAAGCTACTCTACCTCGCTGCATCGGAAGGCAGCAGCGGCCAAGGAATAAGGAGGGGTTGCTGAAGCGGCGTTGTGCGCCCGTCGGTGCCAGCGCCGGCGCATCCGAGAAAGACGGTGCTGGAGCGCCGTCCGAGTCGTCCGCTGTAGTCGTTCGGCAATAGGGATTTTCTTTTAGGGTAGAAAGGAGAAAAAATTAGCCAGAGAGAGGACACGGGAGTCTCTTCCAGAAAGGGCCACGAAAATATGAAACTGCCACGTTAGACAACATCATGGGCCAAGCGCCGGCGATTGAGGTCGAACGAATTGTACGAAGAAACCGGATGACCGGAACCGAATAAAAGAAGTGAGATAGGGAGGCTTGAGCAACCGGATAAGATAAAAGAGGATTACCCGGAAGCGCCGATTAGTGCATGTTTCACACGGAAAGAAAAAGAGCAAGGAAAACTCAGCCGTGAGGATCGATAATTCCCATCGCCAACCTACAGTAAAAATGGCTGACGCGTTAACATCTAATTGGATAAGAATGACCATCTACAGTACCCAAGCTGTTAAGATTTCAGCATAGGGGGTTAACTTTTATATAGGTTATAATGTGAGAGTGCAAATAATATACTCCAGTAGATCTGATTTGAACTGGAGGGTACGCATCCATCAGGTCGAAATAGAGTTTTAAGTATGTGCATCTGCTCAGGCCAACTGAACGTGATGCTATCTTGTTTTCACTACATCATCATCTATTCCTACATGAAAGTTGGTAGTCAAACAAAAATCTGCAGCTGCAACATTCGTGATAAACTCTCAAGAAGATGCACACATAATATTGTCGCCGCCCATCACAATGGTGCGGTCGCCAGCTTCCGCACAGCCTGGTACTTCTTCTTTGTCAGGCTCTCCTCCATCTCTGCATCCATCTCTTTCAGAGCGTCCTTGATGATCGACACCCTCGACTCGACAACTCTCAATTGTTCTGCGTCACGAGCCCGCTCAGCCTTCAGCTCCTCATACCCCTCAGGCTTCGCTGCTGTGGACGATGATGGAGCGCTAAGGAGTCGAAGGAGGTTGTCGATGTTCTTCCGCATGAAGGCGACATCCATGCCAAGGGGCTCAAAGGACTCCAGGGTCTTCTTCCATGCCGCAAGGTCCCCGAGGGAAGCAAGGGAGGACGCACTGATGCTGTCCGCAATCTTGATCGTCTCCACGATCATCTCTGCAGCACGTGTGGGGCTTGCATGCTGGTGGAGGAATGCCTTCCGAACGTTGCACAGGTTGTAGTACGTCTTGCGCATGCGATCGGGGAGTACTAGCAGACCGTCACTCACGACGATCTTGAAGTCCTCAAAGCTTTCCACGGCGGTGAAATCATCGGTGTGTGGGCCTGGAGATCTCATGCCGCCGCATATTGCCTCTTTGGTGGCTAGCTTGTCGCTGCGGTCGCCGGATGCTTTTCTTCTGAGAACCTTCCTTTTCTTCCTAGACTTGGCATCTTCGTCGGAACCTTCCTTTTTTTGTTTCTCTGTGTTTTCCAATTGCAGAACATGACACATGATTCAAAAGATTTAATAACATGGCAGAATGAACATGAATGAAATGTTGTCAACTCACTTGATGATCTGTTGTTTCCCATGCATGTGTCCAGACTCGGGAGACTGAGCGCTCCATCAGCTCTTAGTATGTACACCTGAAAACAATAGTCACTAGTTAATCACTCTAGATAGTGCTCCTACCGTGCATTTGAAAAAAAAAATGTAGTGTAACGATTGAACCACTCGCCTTGAATATTGTTGGCTCCACGAGTTGAAATACGAGGGCGTCGCCCACCTTAAGTTCATGTTTTATCGCGAATCCACGCCATCCACCGCTAAGTCCCGTCCTATCAGCTATGTAGTTAGTGTAGTTCGTGTCATAGATTTGCCCTTTCCCAACTTTCAATGCAATTTCAACATCATGCCTTGGAAGATGCTGTCTGCAAGACACAGCCGGCAGGCCCTACAAGAGAAACACAAAAGTAAGAAACACAAGGAGTAATATAGACTTATAGTCCTGGACAAACATTCACACCGTAAATGGAGACTTACCAGCCAATAACCCCCAGAAACATGTGATGGCTTCATAAGCTTGATGAAGCACAAACCTTTTGCTCCCAATTTTTTATCTAACTCGATAGCTCGGTCCCAAGTTGTGCCTTTAACACTAGGATTTGATACTACATAATCAGACACACTTGGCAGCTTTTAAGGACTCTACTCATTAGAAAATAATAACAAAAGTTGATGTACCGTGCATATTCCTTCTGGCCATCATTATCATGAGATACCTGAGTCACAATTTATTCATAGTTAGTATATTTCTCTAATAATAAATTATGACTAAGTCGCCCACATTTGGAAGTGTCAACATGTATTGATCTCAGTCTACTCAGTTATGGTATCATATTTTTATTTTATTTACAAAAATATTGGTGCCATATATTAACAAGGATTTTTTGCATGCTTTGAATAACAGAAATTGTCTAGAATGAATCAGTTTGAAATGATTTTTGCATGTTTTTTCTTACTTCTGGCTCAAAAGCAACCTCCGCTTTCTTGCGCTTGGAAGATTTGGAAAGTGTTGGCCTCCTTCTCTTCCTCTATAACATAACCAATCAAAACAGAGCAACTTGTTATTAGTATATTCTTCAAATAAGATTTTTTTACTCAGTCATCCACAATATACAAAGTGTGACATGGATGAAGCTTTGAATAACAAAAATTGTCTTAATCAAAGCAATTTTACATTATTTCACGTATGGCCTTACCGTTGGCGTTTGTGGCTCAAAATTCTCGTTCTTGTCATCCTTACTATAGCTACTTCTATTGGCACTGTAGTCGAAAAACGCCAGCTTCTGGTCTATCTTGCTTTTGGCAAACTTGGAAACCGCTAGCCTCCTGCTTTTCCTCTGAAAATATAGAACCAACACCACGCCAGAGTGATAGATTCGATATTTGTTTATACGTCCAAGGATAACAAATAATGTGAGTTGTGAAATTATTGTGCCAGAATCATCTAAGCACACATTAGGACGCGGTGACGTGTATCTTTTGTAAATGCCAGAAACTACAAGGAACTCTAGATAAAATTTTCTTTTCCGGCAGAAAATTGTGGATGATGAGCTATGCCCCTTTGGATGTAAAGAAAGGGAGACAGTAGAACATTTTGTCCTAAATTGTCGGCGGACTACTCAAATCCTCGCGCTTCTCGGGATAGACCTGTCTGATCTCTCTGTTTTATATCAGATATTTACGACACAGCCAGGGACAAGTGTTCAGACCAGAAAAAGAAAGGTTGGGACCTTGTCATTACAGGATCCTTGTGGACCATTTGGCTGTCTAGAAACAGGAAAGTGTTTGATGACATAGAAGTCCCACTTCACACTGCTGCCAAACAATGCATGGAAACTTGCAAGCTTTGGTCGCATAGGGCCAGGAAGGATGAGAGAGATGCACTTCTTCTCTGGTGTTCAGAGTGGCATATTTGACCTCTTCCCCTCTCTGTGTTCCTCTGTACATATCACTAGTTTTCCTCTCTTTCTTTCCCTTCACTCCCCCCTTGTGTTCTATGGTTGGTGTAACACTTTGAGCTGCCTTAGCTCCCTTAATAAAATTTTAGGTAGGGGTTCTCCCCTTCCGACTTGATCAAAAAAAAAGAAGAAAGGAAAATAATGCCAAAAGAAGCAAGAAAACTACTATCTGACACTATCTAGCCATAGAAGCATGATCGGTTCATAACAGAAACCGGAAGCTCTGTTTACTTGTTTCTGTTTTTTTCTGATAATATATGTTTCCTATCAGTCACACAAATACAAGCATGGAATTAGGAGTGTATCTTACTGTATAAGTCATCCATGTGCTACTTTTCTTTGCTCCTTCTTTATAACAAAATCCTGCACACTTTTCTTGCCCATTCTCCACGTTCTCTGGCCTCACGGTCTGCTGTCATTGGAGGTTAAGTCAATCTGTTGTATGCTTGTGCTTTATGAAAATTTTGATCAAGATGGAAAGGAAAAAACAAGGTACTATTGCGATATAAATTTAAAATGCGACGAAATTAAAGAATTCTTCTGAAATTCAAACACACAAACAAGAGATACTACATGCAAGTCTAGTATATACTGATATACATTGACAAGAGTGAAGAAAAGCATGCACATAGTGGTAGCAGAATTCTTCTGTTTCAGTTATATTTGATCCAAAGTACAACTCCTTCAATATCTGCATGTAAGTCGTCACTGTGATATCCATTGGGTGAACGTACATAGAAATACCTTGACTTGTCACGTAATGCCATCTGCATATATTAGTAAATAAGGCTATCCACGTATTGTTATTTTCTGGATTTTATTTATAATAAAGCTCCATCCTCTTTTACATCTAGCGGACTACAAAAGACTGGTAATAAAGTGGCAGAACAACAATCTCATCCAGGACACAATGATAGCACACACCAACAATATATCCATCCAAAGCGACAATTTAAGATGTTCAATGCATTTACCGACCAGCAAGCTATAAAATAAAATCGTTTTGTATCGCTGTTAATTTGAGTTTGATATACGAGAACATGCATCTGATACTTGAAAGAAGAAATGTCCATGGTTAACGCAGCAATGAGAGGTGAGATGGTTCCATGGAGGTTCTCACCATCTGAGACTTAAAATCAACGAGTCTACTGCCGTTGGCAAGCAGCGAGAGGCTTTGATGCTCCAATGCCATCTTCTGCCCCATCTTGGTCTTGGCAGACTGCGAATCACTTGCCGGCATCTCTCTCTTTCTCTGAAAATTAATTAAGCAGCCATTATTATGCATGTAGATATTAACCAACCACTATATCTGTCCCTAAATCTAATTTAGTCTAACAATAGGCACTAGTCACTAGCCAGTTCATCAAGAATAATCTCTCGTGACAAAAAAAAAATAGACGTACGGATCATGTCGCAACTCTAGCATTTTCCTAGTGTGTTTAAAAACAAGCGAGGGTGAGTGTGCGTCTGCTTTGTACTCAGCTACAAAAAAAAGCGAAAAAAAATATAGCACGGTGGAGTTTTGATAAGCATCAAATGATGTACTACAAACAGGGAGTAAATGGGACCGATAATCGAAGTTCCTGACGAGAAATACTCAGTAAGCAATCACCTTGTTAAATTTTAGATAAAATTGCTAACCAAATCAAGAGGAAAGGAAAACAAAGCGAAAGGAAGCAAGAAAAGCTACTCTGAAACTATCCGGCCATATAAGCTTGATGATTTTCATAGCTGAAACTGGTATCTCTGTTTATTTGTTTCTAATTTTCCTGCTAAGACGTGTTTCTATCACTCACACAATTACAAGGATGGTGACGAGGGATCACCTCGGCAATGCCTACGTATTGTAGACTAGGGTTTTCGGGAAGAGCGACGATGGAGATTCCGGGGACGAGATTAGGCACACGACGTACCCAGCTTCGGGTCCCCTCGGTGGAGGATCCCTACGTGCTGCTAGCAATCTACTATATGATCATAGATGTGTTTACAGGGTGCCGCCGTAAGCGGAGCTATGTTGTCTATCTCTATGTTTATCTCTTGGCCTCCTTATTTCGGGTGCCCTGGCTAGCTTTATATATGCAACCAGCCTAGGGTTTTACAAGAGTCCTAGTCGACTACTTCTTCGGGTTGCCTTGTTGGGCCTTCTCCATATTGAGTCTTCTCTATATTGGGCCGAGCCGGGTATACTAATAATGGGTACCCGAAGGGTATGCCCATGTCGGTACCCCCGAGTTTATAGGGAAGTCGAAGACTTGCGTAGAAACTCCAAGCATAACCATCTCCGAAGTCGAAGAAAATACAAGGCAAGGTCCATGCCGTAGATCATGTGTAGCGTAGATGATGTCGACGATTCTCGAAGTGAATTTTCTATCGGGTGCGCGGCAGCGCTCCCGATGGGAGTAGCCCCCGAGTCTATGGGCAAATGCTTGCACTTGGGCATAGACTCAAGTTGTACTACTCGATGAAGAACTTAACTATATTTCTGGAAAACTTGATGAAATCCATGTGCTCCCGATGGGAGTAGGCTCCACTCGAGTCGTAGAATCGAGTTGAGTCTACAAACCTTAATTGTCGTAAATGCTGTCGAAGTTATCTTTCTATCGGGTGCGCGACCAGCGCTCCCGATGGGAGTAGCCCCCGAGGCTACATCCAAGTGTTTGGACTTGGGTGTAGGCTCAACTTGCTTTTACTCGATACCACAATTTTTCCTCTTTCTTGTATCTTATCGGGAGGGTGAACAATACTCTCGATAAGAGTAGCCCCCGAGCCTATGCACAAGTGTTTGCACTTAGGCATAGGCTCAAGTTGTACTACTCGATAAAAAAACTTGACTATATTTCTGGGCGCAGCCCCTCTTTTTATCGACTTCAGGCCGTTGCTATTTTTATTTGACATCCATATCTATATTGTACAGGGATAATGGTAATTGGGGCTAGTTCATCTGACGGATCGGGTACTAGTTAAGCTGCTCTAGTGGCAATCCGCAAAAACCTACTTCAAGATCACGTCCCTGGACATGATCTCGGGATATCGGTGTAAACTTCGACGAGTGCCGCTTAAGGTCTTACCATTCAGTCGAGTCCCGAGTCATGTTTATCGGGTACCTAACGCGTCCGTTAGGATTTTTCTTCGTATCCGTTGATACGGATAAAAGTAGCAGAGCGCAGTCTTTGGCGATGCCACGCCCAGCAGAACGGATGCGGGGTCTTACCTTCGCAAATTTGCGGCATTCAGAAATTGATCGCAACTTTGGCGTTCGAGAATATATTGTCGAGTGCCTTGTTCGGCTGATGCAATGACCCATTTTGCGGGTTCTTCTATATTTTTCTCTCGGGCTTGATGAGACAGCCGAATATATTGGTGCTTCTATATTGTCATCAAGCACATCGCCGATGCTCTTGCTCAGAACAAATGACGAGTCAATGGACCCGAAGATTTGTCCATCCTCTTTTTCTTTTTCTCCCCTTTTTTTTCTACTCCTCTTTTTTTTTTTTTTTTTTTTTTTTTTTTGGTTTCTCCTTGATGATAATTTCGTCGAGTTCCTCCCTCAGGAAAATTTCCTCGGGTCCTCCTTGAGGACAATTCTTCGGGTCCTCTTGGAGGACAATTTCTTCGGCACCTCCTTGAGTATAATTCTTCGGCACCTCCTTGAGGATAATTCTTCGGCACCTCCTTGAGTATAATTCTTCGGCACCTCCTTGAGTATAATTCTTCGGCACCTCCTTGAGTATAATTCTTCGGCACCTCCTTGAGGATAATTCTTCGGGTCCTCCCTGAGGACAATTCTTCGGCACCTCCTTGAAGATAATTTTTCGGGACCTCCTTGAAGATAATTTTTCGGGACCTCCTTGAAGATAATTTTTCGGGACCTCCTTGAATAAGATTTCGTCGGGTTCCTCCCTGAAGAAGATTTCGTCGGGTCCTGTTCTTTCTTCAAGATAATTTCGTCGAGTTCTCCCTGTAGACAATTTCGTCGGGTTCTCTCTTATATACTTTGAATTTTGCTTTCTCCTGCACAAATAAACAAACTTTTTCTATCTTTTCCTTGACTCTCTTTTTCGCATGCGGTGTCAGATGCTTGGATTCGATGATATGTAAAGCGAATATATGCCATGCAGCCCCCGAGTGTCGGGTGCGGCGAAAGGAAACGATAATCAACTTTGTGCAAAATAAAAGAACACTTAGCTTTTTGGACACGACGAAGTCGATGAGTCGAGTGTAGATAAGAAGTCTAGTCAAAGCAGAAACCACCAAATAGCAAAAAAATGGATGCCGCCAAATTGTTGATGAAGAAATAGCCGAGCCCCCGAGCGTTGCCGGGGTGATATCATGATTGTTGCTTAGACACGGTACCGCAGTTATAACCCAGGGCAAAGTCATTGTCGAGCCCCCGAGTGTTAGCCGTGATGTCGGAAGAGGTTGATGGAGTCGCGGCATCATATACGGTGAAACCATTTAGGATGAAGCCATTGTCAATAATATAATATGAGTCCACGAAGATGAATCCAAGATGAAGTATTTGAGATGAATCCATATTGAAGATTATGCCATTACATATAGAGCATATATTGAAGATAAATCTGTCGATATCATAGAGGATGAATCCATTGGCCCGAAGAATCCAGTAATAATCATAGAAGATGAATCCGCTGATATCATAGAAGATGAATCCATTGATCCGAAGAAAATAGTTCTAGTAATAACCATAGAAGATGAATCCATTGACCCGGAAACGCATCGGGTAATATTGTATAAGTGAACCAATAATAGCCCAAAGAAAACCGATCCAGTAATCCGAAGAAAATAAATCCACTGAACCGAAGAAGATAAAGCCACTAAGTCGAAGAAAATAATTTCACTGAGCCGAAGAAAATAATTTCACTGAGCCGGAGAAAATATATCCAGAGCCGAAGAAAATAAATCCATTGGTGTATTTGCGGTAATGACATAATGGTGCAGCCCCGGATGTCGGGTAAATTTGCTGTAATAATGCAATATTGCAGGCTTGCAGCCCCCGAGTATTCGGGTGTGGAGAAAATAAATAATAATTGACTCTCGAAAGAGGAACACTTAGCTCGGCTGCGACGAGGCCGATGTGGAGGCAGGTCGCATGGTAGACGCACTCGAAGTAGTTGCATGGCCAGACAATGGGTGATGTAGCAGCGAGACGCCCGCGACTGATGAGCACCCGATCATATCTAATCCGTGACAGGCGAGCCCAACAGCACGTGGCGGGTGTGCGACAGCGGGCGCGGTTGACCGAACAGAGTAGTCAAAGCTTTGTTTCAGTCTGCAATTGTAGAACACAAATTTGCACGCAAATAATAGTACGAGCCGAAAAATATTTGGCGGAATAATTTTTACGAGTAATAATAAATTGGAAATATAGCACTTGATATTTTTGTATCGGATGGTAGCCCTTAATTATCTTGTGATATCTGCTCTAAAACCGTCATGGTTGCTCGTTTAATATTGTCAGTTAGTTTCATAGAGAGTACAGATTGAATCAACTCCTATTATGAAATAGTGACGCTAGTGGAGAAATCAAGAGATCCAGATGATAATAATTATACGTATGTACGTGAGATAGTAATAAAAGTACTTAGCTTTGCTTTTTGGTTGAAATTGATCGGATCCTCAGATTTTGGAAAGTGCTCGTCAAACGTTCCAAGGAAATCCTAGTAGAGCTCACGGTGATTTGATGCACTGTTTTAGTCCTGCCGGCCTTGGACTTCCTAGATGTAGTGGACGTATGTCCTGGCCTCCGTGCCTGATTGGATCTTCGAATTCCATGTTCAATCTGATCAGCTGCGTGATCACGTGCAATCGTCGGATACACTTCTTCTCTGAATCCTTCCCTGTAGATGTACGCACGAACACGTTGGTAGCCAAGCCGAGACGAACATCCTGATCTGCTGTATACCCAATCGCTGACGACAAGTTGCACTTGAAGATGATGAAGTCGCCGCTTATCGATGAACTTGAAATTCGAACACCCGATCTCATCAGGCTATTGCTTGATCGATGATGAAACTGACGGATCCCGCCCGGATGACGAAATCCAGTCGTCGCAAATCCCCACGGTCGGCGCCAATTGACGAGGGATCACCTCGGCAATGCCTACGTATTGTAGACTAGGGTTTTCGGGAAGAGCGACGATGGAGATTCCGGGGACGAGATTAGGCACACGACGTACCCAGCTTCGGGTCCCCTCGGTGGAGGATCCCTACGTGCTCGCTAGCAATCTACTATATGATCATAGATGTGTTTACAGGGTGCCGCCGTAAGCGGAGCTATGTTGTCTATCTCTATGTTTATCTCTTGGCCTCCTTATTTCGGGTGCCCTGGCTAGCTTTATATATGCAACCAGCCTAGGGTTTTACAAGAGTCCTAGTCGACTACTTCTTCGGGTTGCCTTGTTGGGCCTTCTCCATATTGAGTCTTCTCTATATTGGGCCGAGCCAGGTATACTAATAATGGGTACCCGAAGGGTATGCCCATGTCAGATGGAATTAGGAATTATCTTACTTTATAAGTTAGCCATGTGCTAGTTTTCTTTGCTCCTTCTTCATAGGAAAGGCCTGGGCACTTTTTTTCCCCATTCTCCGCGCTCTCTGGCGTCACAGTCTGCCATGGAGGTTGGTCAATCAGATGTATGCTGGTACAATTTTCCTGCTAAGACGTGATGTTCTGAAAGGAGCCATTTTTCTCTATCTTAACAATATAAAAGGAGAGCCAAATCAACAGAACACTTACTCTCAAATAGTCGATTTTCCCATCTGGATTATGGCAGCCGTCCACTTCGCTAGACCGTTGAGCAACAGCAGTAGCGAGCTCCTCATGCTACGATAACACCCCCAAAAAAATTATTGCACCACGAGAAGTTCGAGTTGACAAAAGAGAAAAAAAAATAACACATATATATCCCTCATTTTCTGAAAAATATAATTATATCCGAATAGCACGGAAAATGCATACATGCATTGTGTATTTCTACCGGTCGGTTCATTACTAATTAAGTACTAGAAGGAAAAAATATCAGCACATAACTTTAAGTTTGTCGGGCATACAGTTCCACATGATAAGCATGAGTGCATGACCGAAGATTCAGTAACAAAGGAGAAAAGGGTAATGGAGTGTAACATCATGAGATTTAAAATGCCACGAAATTAAAGAATTCTACTTAAACTGAAACACAAACAAGAGATATTATATGCAAATCTAGTGTACACTAATATATACAAATTGAAAAGAGTTAAGAATTCAAGATGTTCAATGCAATTACCACCCGTAAGAAAATCGTCTTGTATCTGTGCAGACTAATTATTCGAGTGTGATGTGATGCTAGAAGGCAGCATATTGATCGATCGACCGGTAAATCTGTCACTAAATCTCATCTAGTCTAGCGCGCAATAAGCAGTACGTATAGCTAGCTAGTCAGTTGGTCGAAGAAAAATCTTGAAAACAGGCGTACGCATGAGAATGCTGGCGCGTACAACTCTAGCTACTATGTTTCCCTAGCGTGCTCACGAACAAAAAAGGGAGGGCGCCGTGTGTCGCGTGCATGTGCGTCTGCCCTGTACTCCCTCCTCTCTCCATTTCAAAACAAGGGTCACAAATGTATTTAGATACAAGTGTATAATAATTTTTAGAGTAAAATGCTTCGGGGGTCACGAAGTTGCCATCGATGAGCGTATTAGTCACGAACTGAGAAAATGGCAAGTATTGGTCACGAAGTTGTAGAATTGTGTCTCGTTAGTCTTTCCATCAGGACGGCCGTTAAGTTGGTGACGTGGCGCCATAAGTGGTCACGTGAATCGCGCGTGAGGCTGGCCCGTAGCCAAAAATCTGACAGAAATTATTGTAATATTGTAAAATCAATATAAAAATATCTATAGGCCCAAATTTAGCAAATAATATACCGTTGGATTCAGAAAAAAAGAGTAGAACACTTTGGTATTGTTGGTTTGCACTTGTGCAAAACTAACAGATATTCAAATTTTAATGAGTGTTTTGCAAACCAACAATACCAAAGTGGTCTACTCCTTTTTCTGAATCCAACGGTATATTATTTGCTAAATTTGGGCCCGTAGATATTTTTATATTGATTTTACAATATTACAATAATTTCTGTAAGGTTTTTGTCTACGGGCCAGCCTCACGCGCGTTTCACGTGACCACTGATAGCGCCACGTCACCAACTTAACAGCCGTCCTGACGGAAAGACTAACGAGACACAGTTCTGCAATTTCGTGATCAATACTTGCCATTTTCCCAGTTGGTGACTAATACGCTCATCGATGGCAAATTCGTGACCCCCGAAGCGTTTTACTCTCTAAATAACATATCTAGATAAAACTACGACCCTTATTTTGAAACGGAGGTAGTACATGAAAGGTAACACTGCATGGGAGGAGTTTTACAAGCATCGTCAGGAACGAAGACATCCCAAGAACGCCGAGAATAAAACGCTCCGTTAATCAGAAAATGAATGACTATGACACGAATCTGTACTTATATCAAAAGAAGTACTCCCTCCATCCCACGAAATATGTGGAAAGTTTGTTAAAATTTGAATGTACACCTAGATCTCAGATAAGTTTGGTAAAACGGAAGGAGTAGTAGGTTTGAAGTAAATAAATGAATGGAGGGAGCGGAAGGAGATGCAGATGAGCATGCATGGTGAGGAGGGGACTTGCTCTGATGGGGGCGTCGGTCGCCATGGGTGCGCTGTCCGTAGCTCCGATGGCGATGTGGGATTGAGCCAGATCGAGGAGGAAGAAGAGGCGACCGTTGGGCAGCTGGGGCGATTGGCGGTATCGACGGGGTTGATTTATACACGACAGAGGAAGTGCTAGCTCACGAAAGGAGCAAGCTAGAAATCAGGCGATCTGTTACCTTTTTTTTGGTGTGAGAGAGGATCTTCCGTTCCATTCTACGTAGATAGCTCCCAGGTTAATTCGTTGCTCGCGTCGCGCACGCATGCCACTTCCACCACGTAGCCACGTACGTACCCACGACCACGACCCACGCGCACAAGTAGAGGCGGACCCAGGAATTTCTTGAAACCTGGGCGCGCGCCGCATGGCAACTAAATTTTTCAGAAAAGAGTAAGAGCAACTCCCCAGCCAAGGGAAAAGTCCAATTTAAACCTTGAACTTGTAGGCCTTAGCTAACTAGAACCCCAAACTTGCATTCCCCGAAATCAGCACACCAAACTTTGAAATCCCGGTCTATTTTGGACCCTAGGCCGGGTTCCTGCATTGTAGGAAAAAATTCCAAACAATTCTTTTTATTACACTCAATGACTAAGCTGGCCCACTTGTCATATGTCTCATCTACCTCCGGACTCTACTCCTCAATCAATTTCTCCCCTCCCAATCCTGGCTCGTCCAAATGTATGCTGCCATGGCCGTTGATCTGAGCGGGGGACGGGGAGCGCTGCCGCATTTTCTGGTCACGCACCGCCGCGAAGGAGCGCTCGGTAGCCGGAAAAATGGCGCTCGGGCAATGGAGGGCCGCCGCAGCCGGAGAGGTCGTAGGAGCCGGCCGGACCTAATCAGTGGGGGAGTGATGCTACCTTCCAAATCCCGGGACGCGCGCGATGCAGTGCTCGCCGAGCGGAGGACGGCGACGCGGTAAAACGTTGACTGCTGGTGCTGTTTGTGCCCAGTATGCACGCTCGGTGCGCCGGTGGCCAAGGTGACGTGCTGCGGCAAGCATGCGACGACAGCTGGCCAACAGCAGCGCAGGTGCGCGGTGGCAGCGAGCTCACAATAGCAGACAAGCAGGCTGTGGCAGCAAATACACATCTACACACCAGCCCGCGGCAGCGAGCAAGCATGCAGTTAGGATTAGGAGCACGCCCGTCGTGGCTGCCCTTCTCGTTGTGGAAGCAATTAGGAATAAGAGGAAAGCAATGAAGAGGACAAATGACATGCGGGTCCGAGTTGTCAGTGAGATAGCATATTATTCCGCCTGGGATTGCAGTGTTCCCGGTGTGCCAAACGGGTGTAGGGTCTAAAATAGGCTGGGATTACAAAGTTCAGTGTGCTGATTACCGGGATTGCAAGTTTGGGGTTCGATTTATCTAATGCTTACAAGTTCAAGGTTTAAATTAGACTTTTTCCCCCAGCCAATCCTTTAAAATCCTCTTCCCTTCAAAAATCCAGGGTTTTATAGTTTCTCAACCTGGGCGGCCGCCCGCTGCTGCTCTTCCGCTCCACCTCCGCGTCTTCCCTGGTCTCCGCTGATTGGCCCTGCCCCGACCTCCGCCGAGCTCCTTCGCCCTAACCCTAGCTCCTCCCGGCGACCGAAGGCGGCGCTCCGGCCTGGCCCTCGGAGAAACGGTCCTCCTTCGCCTCCCTCCGCAGCCATCCTCCCTCCCCCGCGCCTCCCTCGTCTGCAAACGCTGGCACAACATCATCTCCGACCCCCAATTTCTCCGCCGCTTCCGAAAGCACCACCCCTGAACCTCCTCTGCTCGGCTTCTTCACCGGCCATATTGGCATGAAACCCGTCTTTGCTGCCGTCCTAGACTCGCCCAACCACATCCCTCCCGCCCGCTTCTCCACTGCCACTGGGTCTTCATGGGCTGCCGCCACGGTCTCGCCATCCTCATCAATGACTATGAGCGCGAGGTCCTCGTGTGGGATCCTCTCACTGGCCAGCAGCACCGCGTGCCTTTTCCGCCGGGGCTCCGCAACAATGGAAGGGAGTGTGTGTGGCGCTGGAACGCCGCGGTGCTGTGCGCTGACGCCGAGGATGGGCATCTGCACGGTGATTGCTTCTCGAGCCCGTTCAAACTGGTGTTGGTGCGCAGCGAACTCACACAGACTTTTGCTTGCCTCTACGAATCGGTGTCCGGTGCGTGGGGAAATATTGTCTCGGTGGTGACTGCTCATGTGATTCATCCGATGAGGCCCAACATCCTCGTCCGGAACGCAATTTACTGGTCCTTTTTTCGAGGTGATATCCTTGTGTTTGATACTGAAAAGCAAACCCTCGGTGTGATCGAGAAGCCGGCAGAAGCTCCTATTTCCGACCACTGGTCTTTTCAGCTCTTGCGGACAGATGATGATACTGGCCTTGGCCTCGCAGTAATGTCAAAACTGAGCATCCAATTATGGGAGTGGAAATCGAGATGTGATGGTGGTACTGGATGGGTTCTGCTGCAGAAAATCATTCAAGTGGAGGGGCTCTTTCCACGGGGAACGCGTAGCATTAAAAAAGAGGCGAGGATGGTGGGGTATGACGAAGATTCAAATGTGATTGTTCTCACCACATACATTGGTGACTTCATGCTAGACCTTGAGACCATGCGGTTCACAACTATTTGTAAGGAAAAAATAAGCTTCAGTAGCATGGTTCATTATCCCTACAGGAACTTCTATACTGCAGGTACCACCACTTTACCTCGTCCTCGTGTGTAACAACTATCAAGATTGATTCTAATTACTACTTGTATGTGTTTGACTTATTATTGCTTTGTAAAAGGTCGACTAGATACATATATATGACAACTTCAGTTTAGGTGATCTTATGGCAAATTGGCAATCTAATTTCTTATATTTTAACTTGGGTAAATTAGATCTATCGCAAAAATATAACTATTGCTATTGCTCCGTGGCCATTACTATGTTCCTCAACTTGTATTAATCTTTTCATCAGAAATTTTATATCGATAGGAAAATGGCAGCAACAACCATAAAATGGTTATAGTTGAACCATCCGATATGTGAAATTGTTAATCGATTGGAACATTTCAAAGCTTAAGCTTGTATGTTTTCCATTCAATACATTTTCGTTTAAGATAATGTTTATCTTTATTGATCTTGGTACTCCCTTTGATTCATATTATTTGATGCTAAAATGGATGTATCTACAACTAAAATTTATCTAGATACATCTATATTAGCCTCATATAATATGAATGGGAGGGAGTACTATTCATTAACTCGTAAACATGTATTTTTATTTTCTTACCAAAAAATAGTAGTACTACTTTAAATTCAACTAGTACTTAGTAATGCTGAAATTGCATGGAATCCCTCGATACGTGCATATTTTGTTTGGAACCATTGGACATAACTAGTACTAATTTTCTTCTGAAGTATTCCTGATGACTGAATTTTCTTTGAACATCTAAGAAGTCTTTACATGTCTTGGGAAAGGATTATTATCATTCTCTCTTGCACCTAACAAATGACAATATATGTTGCTTCATCTTTTTTGTACTTGTCTCAAAAGCTACTCACCCTCTCCCTTCTAGTTACTGAATATTTAACTGCACATATGATTTCTCATGTATCCAACTTCTCCTTGAACTTTCATTTGTGTATTCTTATTGGGCTTGTTTTGCTTGTAGGCAGGGGAGTTGGGAGGAAATGGGTCGATTTGGAACTGTAAACACATTAGAGCAGCTGATCTAATGTGTTATGTTGGTTCAGCAAGTAAGGTCAACTAATCTATTTGGCATGCATATATCTTTTTCTGTTGGTACCTCGGTTTATAATATGATGTATGATCTATTGTTTTCGGATTCTGGTGCATGGATTTTATTAATCTGTAAACTGTCTAGTTCGTACATTTGCAAAACACATGCCTGAGTTATATTCCAGATGTTGATGCTTGGTAGCTCGTGAGCCTCTCATATGCACATGATACAAAAGTGAATCTCGAATGACTTGCTACTATAGGAAATTTAGTTTTTACATCTGATGGAGTCACTGATCTAACACTAGTTTCTACTGTGACCATATGGTTACAGGGGTAGCATTGTCAGTATTTAAATGGCAGCAGGTAGATTTCCAACATGGGTTTAAATGGCAGCGGTTTCTCGATTGACTTGCTAGTATAGGAAATTTAGTATTGTCAGTATTTAAACACATACTGAAATTTGGTTACATACATGCTTAAATACAAGTATTTGTAGAACCGTTATTCTATTCCGCAAAGAAAACGGCATAGATAGAGGTATGAGAGAGTTGTAGTCAGTGGCATATTTCTAACATGGGTTTTGTAATGGCATTTCTCCAACTCGCTAAAATTGTAACAAATGTAGCAAATGCATGTCAAAATCAGATACGGGGAGGTGTGCTAGTACAAACTAATTGTTCTTCTTATGAGTTAGGTACCGTATTCTTGTATTCTTACAGGAGTCCAATGATGGAGAAAATAAATCTCAAACTATGTGATAATTTAGGAAGTTCAGAAGCTTAGGAAGGAGAAATTTAGTCAAGGATCTCTTAGTTTGCAGTACTGTACCGATGGTACGTAATTTTGTAGCCCAAAACTCACAGAACATGCAAATAATAGAGGTTTAAGGCATGTGAAAACACTACAAACTAAGTTGTTCTTCTATTGCCAGGGAGACGTTAGCTTTGCCCAATACTTCCGAGAATTTTCAATTTTCTTTTTGCGCATAATCTGCCGAATTAGTATTGGTGTTTATTGTTGCGATCATGCGAAACTTTTCATTGTGTGACTAGTACAATTTTGTTTTCTTTACCGATGACATTGGTGGCTGCTGTGCAGGTTCCCTGGGTTCTGTTGGAGTTGCTGAGATGCGGAAATGGCTGTCTGCTATAGTTTCCTCCGTCTTTGTTTGCTGTGGCGGCTCACGTGTTCAAGGCTGAAAGTGACTCTGTGTAGTAGCTGGACTTCGAGGGTTTAATCGTGTAATTTGCTACCTTAGTCGTACAGCTTGGTGCGATCCTATGTAGTAGTAGTTTTGAGCCTGCCCACTGAAAACTGCTGTTGTACATTGCTGAAGCACCGGGGCATTCCTCTGTTTCCAAAGTTCGTGGCTGACCGTCTTCGACTGCTAATTTGTAGTGTTTAAATTTATTTTTTATGTTCCAAAGATTATGCTGTATTTTGAAGTAAGCATTCCCACAATATATTGTTGTGTCCGCCATCCCCCACGAGATTGAGAAATCAACAAAACAAACCGGTCAACTTTGGATGTTAAAAAAAACACCATATTTCAAAATTCGTCAAAGTAATGCCCACGGTAGTAAATGCTGATTTGTCGATTTTGAAGCGTATTATCAGTGTCCTAGTCCTGCCAATCTAGATCATCTGGGTACAGTGGACACTGACATCGTAATCCAAGAATGGTGGATGAAGGAGAGAAGGAGGTTCGGACACAACGAGAAAAGTGGGTTGACGGCCTACCGTGCACGCTAATTTTTTTGCTGTACCAGATTGTAGCTATACCGAATTGCCGAAAGTCAAGTTTAAGCATTCCTACATATCGCAAGGCAAATTGTGTAACCCCCAAATTAGCTCAGTGATCCTCCCTGTAGTTTACTAGACAAGGTCGTTTTGGCATCAGATTGTTTATCGCTGATAGAACGACTGATCTCGTCTGTAATAGTCAGATCTGCTGTTGGAATTGTGGTTGCAGACATCAAGCAACTGGTGGTTTCCTTCTCGTCGGCATGCTTTCGTCACGTGAGGCATTATCTGAATGAGGTTAGCTAAGACTAGTAATTTATCTTCAAGTATTTTCTATTCTGTTCCGGATTGTATCCAAGGAACCATTTGTATTGATGTGAATTAATCAATAAAGCGTTGTTCTCTCTCTCAAAAAAAAAAAACAATGTAACCTGTTATATTTCAAATGAATAATAAACTGGGGTTTTAGGTGTAAGGTGTTGGAGATGCTCTAAGACCATGCACTATGTAGTGCAAAAGCGAACCATAGAGGCCTTTGAATCGATTCAATACGTAGTAGAGCATCGACTCATATGTTCTGACAGGAAAAGCGGCTCATCTTCATGGTTCGAACCATGCCAATAGAAAAGTAGTACTAGTTTCTTGCATGCATGCTTACTATGCAAGGAGGAATATGGAAGAGAGAGAGAGGAGAGCCTTGGTCCTACGGTGGCAGTTGATACGGTTCAATACGTACATATTATAGTTTTTGCTACCGAATCATGTCTGACACACTTTTGCATTGAGTCGAATCCACATCGGCGGTTGAATGTACTGTATGACAGATGGAACGGGAAGTGACGGTGGAACTGAAGTTGAGTGCTAATTCAGGCTCGCTCACCTGACTGACGCTAATAAAAGGCAGTGCTGTAGTAGTAGAATTTGTTTCAGGCTGGAAATTAGCGGAGTCGCCAGCAGATAGATATCTCTTGCTCTGAAGAAAATTCAACATTGTCGCCGGCGTGGACTAGGGCGCCAATCGCGCGCTCACATGGAAGAGAACTTAGTAGAGAAGAAGAAGAAGAGAAAACAAATTGAGGATTCGTTGGCGGGCGGGCGAGACAGGCGTCGGCGCGTGAGTGAAGACACTTCCTTCCTCCTCACACCTCACCTCGCCTCGCCTGAAAGCACACCGACGCGACGCGCTCCTTCCTCGCCAATTTCTTACTACTCCTCTTTCCCTCCCCTTTCCACTTCCCACACCTGCATCTGCCCGAGCAGCCAGATCTC
>NC_061509.1:277559275-277570104 GCF_022539505.1 Lolium rigidum
GACCGTTTCCTAGAGTCACCCTTGTCTCGGTGCCTTTTTGAGGACGTGGCGTACGAACTGGTAGTGAAGATGGCGCGAGCTCAGGTGGTGCGATGAAAAAGCGGCGGGAGTTTGTTTTTCGGTCACCACTAGCCTTATTTCGGTCCCTAATTTACCCCCACTCTCACCATCCAAATTCAAATCCGCATCCCCCTCCTTCTGTCGAGCACTTCCCATTCGGGAGTTCTTCGTCTGCTGTGATGAGGAGCTTGGCGGTAGCCAACAAGCTTTATAGAAGACAGAAGTGAAACCATCCTAACCAGGAGCTTTATCACTAGGAATCAACTTGATGGCCGCAAGCACCTCACCCGCCTAGTTAAAATCTCTAAGGCGTGGGACCCTTTTCCCATAACCGCGGAGAAGTGGTTGTTGATCAAGCTCGCCTTCCCGTCATGATCGGTAATCCACCCTTGCCCGTTAGCAATCCTTTGGATACAATTCTTCCTTCTACATGCATTGACCTTTGTGTGATTTTTTTGGTGTTTGTGTCACCCTCTTTTAGAAACTTTATGCGAGCACATTGACTTTTGCTAGCTCGATCGAGTAACGCAGAACTAATGACCCACCTCTTTAAGATCTTCCGCAAGTCAAATTCATCGTGGGAGAGAGTGCGGGATTCTTGAGCCACCTCAAGGTGTGAGATGACTTGGTGGGCTATGTGAAGGTGCAACTTTGCATTTGAGGCGAAAGATACAAGTGGACAAATTAAATAGCTTGGAGCATCTCTAACTGCCCCTTATAATTTAGGCACCTATCCAGCAAAGTATCCTTTAGAGGAGTATTTTTTGAGGGTATATTTACCCGTCTAAGCTTTTCCTGACTCTAACCGATCCCCTGAACTTAAGGGAGTAAAACTCAGATTCACATAAATTCATCGCTATTTCACACCATTTCATTCCAAAGTTGATTCAAACTAGCAGTGGCGGAGCTTCACCAAAAATCAGGGGGGCGAAAGATAAAATGTCAATGTTTGGAGGGGCGAAATGCTAATTTTTCTGCATCTAAACACTCCCTAAAAAGAATTTCTTCAAAACTTTGCAGTCAAACTTATTCTCATTGCTCGAAAACATCTCATCGATGAGTTTCTTTAAGGAGTCGTTGTGATCGGAGATGAGGTCGACGACCTCCGGCTCCTTTGGACCCGAATCCGGCGGCCCTCGCAGCGACTCGCTCTAGTTGCTTCCCGCTGAGCTCCTTCATGTACTCCTCGTCGCCCATGTGCCGCCTCAAGTCGCTCGCGAGCTTCCCTTTCCTCTCGTGCAGCGGTCGATGATCGAAGCATCCTCCGGCCATAGCTCACAAAATGCAAAGTTGAGCTTCGCCTCCGCGACATGGAACCACACCGACGCGATGTCGTAGGCTTTTGCCGCTCGCTCCACCGAGCAGAACTAGCCGAGCAGTGCCTCTCTTCGTTGGTGCGGCGGTAATCTCCGTCACCGGTTACAAATACGACAAGCAAATAACGAAGGACGATAAAGGAACACACGTAGGGGACACAAGATTTTAACGTGGAAAACCCCTTCCAACACGGAAGGGGAAAAACCACGGGCGCCAGCCATCAAAACTTCACTATATCGGGGAGTTTTTACAAACACCGTGGGATATCTTATAATCTGATAAACCCTAGCCGGTGGCTTACAAGATGTATAAATAGGCGGTGCCAACGATCCGTACCGTACCGTACCGCGGGGGGCTGTCGCCCCCGCACGCCTCGTTTCGCTCGTTAGAAATTAGCCTCCATTTAGTAAATTTGGATCACAATATAACATCACCCGTGTGCCCCATGGCTGCTGGCACACGCCGTGATATTTCCCTGTCGACGGGCGCAATAAGGAAGGTTGGGGGAGACGATGGGGAACGAGCGATGCAAAACGGCGGACAGGAGCGGCACCACCCAGATCCAGCCATGGCGGTCGCCGGAGGGGGCTATGGCTCACAGGGGGGCCTCGACAAGGCAGGAGAGGTGGTTGGGCAGGCAAACGGTGGGTGAGGGAGCACGGTGCAGTCGATTATAATTTTGACTACATGTTATAAAGGATATAGTAGGTGACGGTTAGATGAGTAAAACTGAAATTTTACTCCGAACAATTATAAGTTAGAGATGCTCTTACTGAATTGGAAACACAACCCAACTCCAATATATTACACTAAAATCATCCAGTTGCATGCTTCAAATTAACACACCTTCTGTTGGCTAGCTCTATCCAAAGTCCCGTCTCGCTCGTCGCTACAAGGGACCAAGCAACAGTAATAGCTACCTCAGCATCACCAAGTGAACATTTCTTCTTGCTTATGTTGCAAACTTTGGGATAGAAAGGGACACGTGTTTCTGCAGCGATATCCCCAGCCTTGGAGTAGGCTTTTATGACAACGTCCAACATTCCTTTCAGATTTACAGAAACAACTTGCCTCGACAGAAGCACATGACCATTTTCACCTTTCGGCATTGCTTCATCTTTTGAATGAATGAGCACAATCTCGCTGGATGAGGGACTAATCCTACGAGTCAGTCCACTATCATTCAACACATATTCCCCTGGTTGTGGGGAGCAAGCAACGATGCCGCCATATTTGAAAGGCCACGACCCACTGTCTTTGACAACATGAACACCCAAGATAGTGGCCTGGGTTGTTTTTTTGACTGGCTCCAAGCACAACTCCAGCGTGCACAAGGCATTCTTGAAGCAGATGGTAGACATGCCAGGACCATACCCTCCCGTGTAACAGCGTGCACAACTGATAAAGTCTTTATCTTGAGGGCAGCCTTTTATTATTAGTTCGATTTCAATCCAAACCTTGTCCGTAAACACGATTGCACGGGACGGACCAATCAAGTGCAGGAAAGGATCCTGCAAGCAAATCATAAATCACCAACGTGCAACCAAGATGTACAAAAAAAAAATCAAGATAGTATGTACAAAAAGAAAATCAAGATAGTAGCATACATACGTTCTGTTTTAGTTCTTGGGCGTTGCTCCTATTGAGATAGAAGAGAATGTTTCGGTTGCGATCCACCATGTCCCGGACAGCAACCACGCCATACACAGAGAATGGCAGCTCAAGGCCACCAGCAAGTTCAGTGAGTTTCATGGAGATGATCTGCAAGGTTTCCGGGGTGGTACAGTCACTGCTGTATGACCCGCGTCCAGGCGTGTAGTGTGTAAACTGCATTGAACTCAGAACCGCTGCACCCAAGAAATGTGTTAGAAATTAACATGCACGAACTAGCTAGAACTGGATAAAAAGGACATAACCGCTAGTTAAACAAGAGAGATGGTTTGTTTTGTTAGTTTGCTCACTTATGTCTTCGAAGGAACCACAGGTTCTCCCATGTTTGTATTCCCAAAGCCTACGGTGGGAATCGAATGTCTCCGCCTCGTCCGCCATCTCCTCCTCGACGGTCTTCTTGGCTCGTGGATCATGATGAAGATCCTCCTCATCCTTTTTGTCGTCATCGCCACCTTGATCCAACATGGCCAATTTGTTGGACATATCTTTGAGCACCTGCAAGGTTTCCTTATCCAACTTCCTGTTCTTGCTTGTCAACTCATATTGGACATCGAACAAAGTTGTCTGTATCTCATCATATAGATGCCTCTCAGGGCTGATTCTCGTCATCTCTAATCTGTTTCCCAACTCATTCTCAGCTTCCGCCAAGGCTGTAATAACAGTCAACGAATCTGGCATTGGGGGCATGGTTCTGCTGTCGCCGCCAATGTCGACTTCTACCGGCAGTAGCTCCTCCTCCGCACACAGTAGTTCGTACTGTCGCTGCGCTCTGGTATCTGCTTCACTCATTCCCTTGCTCTGCTCTTTGCTTTTTTCACTTGTTATTTTAACCTGTTGTTTGGGTGTCATCTGCGGGAAATTTGAGCTCGGGAAATCCGGGATCCCAAACACCAATTCCTCCCGCATCAAAGCCCGAGCAGATGCCATCTCAGATCTCTTTTCATTCTCAACATCTACAAAAGCTTTCGCAGCTTCTGCCAAGGCTTCTTCCGGTCTCCCAGTTTCTTTCACAGACTCTTCAGGTCTCCAAGCAGAAGCTGCAGCTTTGCCACCTTCTGCATTCTGCGTGTTCTTGTTCCTCGTTCTCTTGTACTTTCCTCCCAACTCCAGGCCAGAAACTCGGTGCATCTCATCATAGAGATGCCTCTCAGGGCTGATCCTCGTCATCTCGAATCTCTTTCCCAACTCATTCTCAGCTTCCTCCTGCTGTATGCCGCCCTCATCCTTTTGGTCGCCATCGCCACCCTGCTGCAAGGTGTCGTTACCCATCACCACTTGGTCCATGGCGGATTTGCCGCCGCCCACCTTCACAGATTCTCCAGATCTATCACCGGGATTCTTCATGTCACTAGAGCGAGTACGAACCATAGACTGCTGCGCCATGACCATGAGATCCCCTGTTCCCCCCTCCATCTCCATCTCGTGAGGAACCTCCGTATCAATCTACTTTTTCCCGCCACCACACGCTTTGCTTTTTTGTCGCCGCCTTACTTCAGGGTTTCTACCAAAGAAGGAGGCGTTCGAGGTCTGGGACTTCACAAAACCCTGCCCGAGACGTGTGTGTATATATGTGCCGACTGCCGACTCCAACTAGACCAGGTTAAGATCCGTCGAGAATGAAGTCGACTCCAACTAGGACACTCACGTACGGCATCCATCTAGGTCGAATACGACTCTATGCATGACACGCTTTGGCATGGAGAACCTAACCCAAATCTCGACCAAAACCTTTGAGACTCAAGCACGTCGAGTAGAATCGAGCTCGCCCCGGAGTCGATCTGTAAGGGCATCTCCAACCGAGTCGTCCCAGAGTCGATCTGTAACTGAAAAATCCCACGCGCAGAAACGTCTTCTCGAACACGACCGGCCTTGTAGTATCAGACAAGCTGCTACCCGAACCTGCAAATCATCAGCCACACCATTGGCCAAGAAAACCGCTGATGCCTCTAGATGCCTTTGAACTTAGTGAAGGAAATGGGTAAGCTCTAGATGCCGGCAAGTGTGAATCCAACTATAAATATAGCCAATGGATCATAGCATTCAGTTACGACTTCTTTAGAAAGAAAATAAGGATACTGCTGAGGATCCTCCGGAGGCTAGAATCATTCCAGCCTCCTGCTTCCCTGAGCGCCACGTGTCCACTTTCAGCCAAAAATCCTGATGTTGCTTCGTCGCAGCAAAAAAGATCCCGCTTTTGCTTCATTGAAGCAAAAAACGGTTCGATTAAAAATAGAAGGAGAGTTGCTGGAGACTCGTTTAGACTTTGCTTCGTCGCAGCAAAAAAATCTTCCG
Source organism: Lolium rigidum (assembly GCF_022539505.1). Classification (NCBI taxonomy): domain Eukaryota; kingdom Viridiplantae; phylum Streptophyta; class Magnoliopsida; order Poales; family Poaceae; genus Lolium; species Lolium rigidum. The sequence goes on from NC_061509.1 coordinate 277,564,616, forward strand.
CTTTTGCTTCATTGAAGCAAAAAACGATTCGCCTAGAAATAGACAAGGAAAGACATGTCCTCCGACTTTGCTTCGTCGCAGCAACGACGTCAACCGTTTGTAGCAACATGACTCTGCAGCTCCACCAATATGGCTGGTAGCACCGCCGGACATGGCCGGTAGCACCACCATAGCCCACAAAGCAGCAACGACAAACACCATATGAATCTTCGCCGCACACCGGTCACGCCATCACCACCTGAGCCTCGCAGCACCGCCATGCGCATGATCCTCTTGCAGCAACACCACCGTGAGGAACGGCCATGGACGCACTCGGTGCCGCCCGGAGCTCCGACGAGCTACGACCGCCACCGGTGACGAAGACCCTTGCAGCAGCGCCATTGCCCTTCCTTGCAGCATCACCACCTGCCCCTAGCAGCAGCGCCGCACAACTCTTGTAGCTCCCGTTCTTATCGCTTGAAGCACCCGATTCCGGCTGTCGACGAGCTTCGTCCAGCTACGACCGCCGCCGGCGAGGATGTTTTTGCAGCTCCTTGCAGCACCACCACCTGCCCCTAAAAAGCAGCGCCGCAGAACGCTCATAACCCTGCAGCCCATCGCTCGAAGCACCCAACTCCAGCTGCCGACGAGCTCCGTCCAGCCATGGCCGCACCCTGCAATGACCACCACCTGCTCCTAGCAGCAGCGCCGCACAACGCTCGTCGCTCCACCGACCGCATCCGCCGGAAGCACCATCGCCCAACCTTTGCAGCTCCGGCGACGGGAGGTTGCAGCAGCGGCGGCCGGCCTTTGCAGCTCCAGCGGCCAGCATTTGCAGCTCCAGCGACAGGAGATTGCAGCAGGGGCGGCCGGCCTTTGCAGCTCCGGCGACAGGAGGTTGGGGGCGGCCGGCCTTTGCAGCTCCGCCGACACGAGGTTGCAGCACCGGCGGCCGGCCTTTGCATCTCCGGCGGCCGGCCTTTGCATCTCCGGCGACGGGGGTTGGTAGCGGCCCTGATGGTCGACATGGCTGCGGGATAACGGCGTGACAGCGGTGCTCCGACGAGAGAGGCACTGCGGCGGCGAGCGCGGGCGGAGGAGCAGCTCGGGGGGTGGGGCGTGCCCGTGGAGTAGTGGCTCGGGGCGCGACGCGCTGGACTTTGGTGGACGAGCAGCTCGGGAGCGGGGCGCGGCGGACTGGCGGAGGAGGAGCGCCCGGAGAGGAGAAGGCCGGCGGAGGAGAACACGAGGAGGGGGAGGCCGGCGAAGGAGCAAGCTGGGGGCAGGCTCGTCGGGGATGGCCGGCGGCGGCGCGTTCATGGAGGCTCTGCTTCTCGATTCGTCGGAGGATAACGGTGCGCGACGGAGCACGGCCCGGCGGCGCGCGACGGAGCACGGCACGGCGGCTCTGCGGCGCGCGACGGAGCACCGCACGGCGGCTCTGCGGCGCGCGACGGAGCACGGCGGTACGGGAGAAAGGGGAAAATATTGAGTGGGGGAGACGATGCGGAAAAAATGAATCTAAACGTGGTGGGGCTCACCTTTTCGCTGTCTCCCACCCGGAGGGACGCGTGGCAAGCGCTCGAGCCGGAGGCTGCCATCCTCCGAAGGTTTTAAAGCGTTTTCCAGAAAATAATGCTAAATGCAGAACATGAACTTCTCAAATACTGGTGCAAGAAAGGTACTACTAGAAAGAGCAATATGTAACATCGAAATTTAGAAGTTGTAAAAACTATATGAGTTACCTGCAGTTGGTTGCTGTGTTACATACCATAAAACTCTAATGTGTTGGCTTCTCCTTGTAATGTGAAACTATGGAACTACAAGTTTTGTCGGAAACTTAAGTGAAGGAGCATGGGCGGATGCTGGTGGCGGCGTCGCTCAGGTTGGGGCCAGGCAGGCACCAATCTAGGCCGGATGGGCCTCGTCCTGGGCAAGGAGGGCCTGGATGGGTCAATGCCAGCGGGGCCCTTCCCATGTTGCACCGCTGCTGGTACCGGATCTGAGCCAGGTGGGCCCAGATCCAGTGGCCCTTGGCAGCGCAGCCCGTGAGGTTTCTCCTACGTCCGCGAAGGTGGAGGAGATGCTCTGTCCTTAGGTGTGAGGTGGCGAGTTCAAGGATGCCGACAAACAGACCGGCTTGACCGGCGATGTGGTGGCGTCAGTATTGGCGCGACTTTGTCCTCGGGCATCGTGGCCGGGGTGCTTCTTTGCGGTGATGTGGGTCGGGGCTGTCTTGCGAGGAGTGAGGTGTTGGTGACGCTGTTCATGGCTTTTGGCTAGCACATGGCGGCTCGGTGGTGGCTTGGGTAGGTCTGGCATGAAGCTGCAGCTGGATGGCGGCGGCGGTCTAGGTGCAGCAGCGCAGCGGCTTGGCTAAGGGGCTTGATCATGGCCTGGCGGCCAGGCCTGATCTAGGCCTTCTCGGCCATGCTACTGTGTTCGGACAGCGTGCTCTTCAGGTGGAAGTGGGTGGACCCCCTCCCCTAGGTTGCCACGTCATACCCTGCCCGTTTCGTGTTGCGGTGTGTTGATCAATCCATGGGCTCGAGTTCCTGGGGATGACGGGATGGCGCCCCCAGAAGGTGGACTGCACGAGTGGCTCTACGGCGGGCAACATGGCGGTGGTGGTGGTCTCTCTCTTCAGTCATGTGGATGGCAAGGAGCAGCCGTTGAGGAATCCTGGTGTTGGCGGCGCTTCGGCGTTGGCAATTCGCAGATCGTGTTTCGGAAGCCTAACTTGGGGACATGGGTCGGCTGAGTTTCAGGTGCAGTGTGCGGATGCTTCTGGCACTAGTAGGAAAAGCACGGTGCGCCACAAAAATAGCTAATTTTTGTGGCGCACCAGAGATCCATGCGCCATAGAAATAAGGTGGGGCCCACACAATGCCGCCTCCAATCATTGGTTTCGCTAATTCTGTGGCGCACTGGACCTGCTGCGCCACAAAAATAAGTTATTTTTGCGGCGCACCCAAGTCTCATGCGCCATAGAAAATAGATGAGGCACGCACCCTACCAGCCCCAATAATTGGTTCCACTATTTCTGTGGCGCACTGGCCTGGTGCGCCACAGAAATAGAGCATTCTGTGGCGCACCAGGCCCAGTGCGCCACAGAAATAGGGGCCCTTATATCACACCGTACCTCCCTCGCCCGTAACGCTCTCCCTCTCCATTCTCCCCATGACAAGTCGCTGGCCGCCGGCAATGGGCGCTGCCGCCGCCGCCTTCCTCCGCAACGGCCGCATGCCGCCACGCTCCACGCATCCCCGCCGCCAGCAGCAGGCCCCCCTTCGGCGTGGAGGAGGAGGAGCGGCCGTGTCAAGGAGGAGGAGGAGGAGCGGCCGGGGCGTGGAGGAGGGCGATCTGCCGCATCGACGAAGAGGAAAAGGAGTCGCGCGTCCTCCTCCTCGACCCCTGCCGTCATCATCAACTTCATCATCGACCCCTGCAGCCGTCGTCGTCGGTGAGCCTGCCCCTCCCCTCCCCTCCCTATTCCTCTCCCGAGCATAACCTGATCGAAGAAATGTCTGACCGAAGATCTAGGCCTTGATGCTGCCGACCGTGTCGCTGCCAACCGTGTCGCTGCTCTCGACCTCCAGAGAGGGCCTTGACGCTGCCGACCGCCCCTTTGCATATCCTTCTGCGATCTGCGCAAGCGTGATTAGCGCATCTTGTCCCACTTAAACCCTGAGTTGCGGTACAGGGATGGGTGCCTAATGAAGAAGGATGAAAAAGTTAAGGAAACACCAGCGTTGCTTGCTCTGTGTGCAAATATATTGTATACTTGTCCTTGATGCATATAAACAAACCAGAGTAGTGCATAATGTATTGAACAAAAAATTCTGTTCTCACTCATTATTTATTGAACATGGCCTACACCTTCAAAATGAATGCTCATGCTCACTGGTTGCTATATAGTTGATACCACTTGGCTCTTTCTTCTATTTTAGTGCCGATGATTAGAATGTTTGGTCGATCACTACTCTCTGCAGTGGCGTGAGTGAACCTAGTGTGATGGCACAAATATCAATCTATTGTGCATCCTACTTGGTTTCGCTTACGCCATCCCTGAATGTTAATATTTGTTTCGACCAACAAAGTATGAGGCATATGATATCTAGTTAATACCACTTGTCTCTTTCTTCCATTTTAGTGCCGATGATTAGAATGTCTGGTCACCTATACACTCCGGGGCGGCGCAAACGAGCCTGGAGTGATGTCACAAATATCAATCTGTTGTGCATCCTACCGGCCTCGCTTACTCCGTCCCGAAATGTGAATATTTGTTTCGACCAACAAAATATGAGGCATATGATATCTAGTTGATACCACTTGGCTCTTTCTTCCATTTTAGTGTCGATGATTAGAATGTTTGGTCACTCGTACACTCGGGGTGGAGCAAGTGAGCCTGGTGTGATGGCACAAATATCAATCTCTTGTGCATTCCTCACTTACTCCATCCCTGAATGTTAATATTTGTTTGGACCAACAAAGTATGATGCATATGCTATCTAGTTGATACCACTTGGCTTTTTCTTCCATTTTAGTGCCGATGATTAGAATGTTTGGTCACCTATACACTCCGGGGTGACGCCAGCGAGTCTGGTGTGATGGCACAAATATCAATCTCTTGTGCATCCTAACTGGCCTCGCTGACACCATCCCGGAATGTGAATATTTGTTTCGACCAACAAAGTATAAGGCATTCCATTTAGTTCATACTAGCTACTTGTCTCTTATTTGAGTTGGCACTTCTTAATTGCATTGACCGATTATTAGAATGTTTGGTCACTTGTACACTCTTGGATGGGGCCAGTGAACCTGGTGTGATGGCACAAATATCGATTTCTTGTGCATCCTACTAGGCTTCGCTGACCCCATCCCTGAATGTTAATATTTGTTTCGATCAACAAAGTATGAGGCATTCCATTTAGTTCATACTAGCTACTTATCTCTTATTTGAGTTGGCACTTCTTAATTGCATTGTCCTTTCTTCCATTTTAGTGCCGATGATTAAATTTTGTGGTCACTACACACTTGGGGGAGGCGCCAGTGAGCCTGGTGCGATGGCACAAATATCCATCTCTTGTGCATCCTACTTGGCCTCGCTGACTCCTTCCCTAAATGTTAATATTTGTTTCGACCAACAATGTATGAGGCCCTTGTCATTCCATTTGCTTTGGTATTTTCAAAATGCCGATGATTAAAATGCTTGGTCACCGTACACTCGGGGGTGGCGTAAGTGAGCCTGGTAAGATAGCATAAATATCAATCTCTTGTGCATCGAACTTGGTCTCACTTACGCCATTCCTGAATGTTAATATTTGTTTCGACCAACAAAGTATGAGGCATTCCATTTAGTTCATACTAGCTACTTATCTCTTATTTGAGTTGGCAGTTCTTAATTGCATTGGCCTTTATTCCATTTTAGTGCCGATGATTAAATTTTATGGTCACTACACTTGGGGGAGGCGCCAGTGAGCCTGGTGCGATGGCAAAAATATCAATCT
>NC_061509.1:277570204-277586094 GCF_022539505.1 Lolium rigidum
TCCGGTGACCGTGACCACCGATACATGGTTTGAGGGGCATCGCCAAAACACGCGTTTCCATGTTTTTTGCCCATTTTCGTGGGCTTGCACAGTTTTCGGTTCCGAGGACAATTTCTAGCGATCGTGACCACCGATACATGGTTTGGGAGGCATCGCCAAAACTCTCATTTTTCATGTTTTCTGCCCATTTACGTGGGCTCTGGATAGTTTTCGGTTTCCAGGAGAATATCTAGCGACCGTGACCACGGATACATGTTTTAGGGGCGTCGTCAAAACCCATATTTTTTATATTTTTTGCCCATTTTCATTGGCTATAGCTCACATTTTCTGGTTTTCAGGACGATTTGCAGCTACCGTAACCACCGACGCATGGTTAGACGGGTGTCGCCAAAACTCGCTTTTATCAAGTTTTCTTCCCATTTTCATGGGCTATAGCGCACAATTTTTGCTTCCCGGGATAATTTCCAGTGACCGTGACCGCCAATACATGGTTTGAGGGTTATTGCCAAAACTCTCCTTTTTCATGTTTTCTGCATATTTTTGTGGGCTTAACGCATAGTTTTCATGTTTTCTACCATTTTTTGTTGGCTATAGCTCACACTCCTCACTTCTCGGCATAATTTCCAGCGACCGTGACCATACATGGCTAGATGGGCGTCGGCAAAACTCGCCTTTTTCATGTTTTCTGCCCAGTTTTATGGGCTATATCGCGCAATTTTTGGTTCCCAAGACAATTTCCAGCGACCGTTATCGCAGATATATGGTTCGAGGGGCATCGCCAAAACTCTCCCTTTAAATGTATTTTGCCCATTTTCGTGGGCTATAGTGACAGTTTTCGGTTTCCAAGAGAATTTATGGCGACCGTGTCCATGGGTACTTGGTTTTAGGGGCTTCGTCAAAACTCGTATTTTTCATGGTTTTTGCCTATTTTCACTAGCTATAGCACATATTTATCGGTTTCCGGGATGATTTCCAGCTACCGTAACTACCGATACATGGTTTGAGAGGCGTCACAAAAAAATCGTGTTTGTCATGTTTTCTGCCTTCGTTTTTGTGGGCTATATAGCTCACAACTTTTATGTTTTTTGCCATTTTCATGGGCTATAGCGCACATTTTCCGGTTCTGAGGGATGATTTCCACCGACTACTACCACCTATACATGTTTTGAGAGGCTTCACGAAAAACTCATGTTTTCATGTGTTTTGACTCCATTTGTCTGGGCTGTAGCTCACAGATTTCAATTCCCGGGACAATATCCAGCGACCGTGGCCATATTTGGGCGTCAGCAAAACTCGTGTTTTTCATGTTTTCGTCCCATTTCCTTGGGCTATAGCGCGCAATTTTTGGTACCCATGACAATTTCCGACGACCGTGACAAACGATACATGGTTTTAGGGGCATCGCCAAAACACGCGTTTTCATGTTTCTGCCCATTTTCGTGGGCTATAGAGCACAATTTTAGGTTCCTGGGACAATTTCCAGTGACCGTGATCACCGATAAATGGTTTGAGGGGCATCGCCAAAACTCTCAATTTTCGTTTTTTATGCCCATTTTCGTGGGCCATAGTGCATAGTTTTTGGTTTCCGTGACAGTCTATGTGACCGTGACCACCGATACATGGTTTTATAGGCATCATCAGAACTCATATTTTTCATGTTTTCTGTCCAATATCAGTGGATATAGCACACATTTTTCGGTTTCCTTGATGATTTCCAGCGACCACCGTTACATGGTTAGACGGGTGTTGCCAAAACTCGCATTTTTCTTGTTTCCTGCCCATTTTTGTGTGCTACAGCACGCAATTTTTGATTTCCGGGGAAATTTCCAGCGACCGTGATCACCGATACATGGTTTGAGGGGTATCTCCAAAACTCTCATTTTTCATATTTTCTATCCATTTTCGCGGGCTATAGTGCACTGTTTTCTGTTTTCGGGATAATTCATGGCGACCATGATCACCGATACAGGGTTCTAGGGGCATCATCAAAACTCATATTTTTCATGTTTTCAGCCCATTTTCAATGTATATGGCGCACATTTTTCGGTTTCCGAGATGATTTCCAGCTACAGTAACCACCGATACATGGTTTGAGAGACGTCGTAAAAACTTACGTTTTTCTTGTTTTCTGCCTCCATTTTTTGGGCTATATGGAGGAGAGGAATCTGTGGAGGAGGGAGGAGGGAGTTGGATAAGATGGTAGTGGGGGTAGGCGCTAGCCGGCCATTTCGAATTTTGGAGGCGCGAAGGTTAGCAGTGGCGCACCACTAACTTGGTGCGCATCTGCTAACTTTTTATTAAGTATTTTGGCCTGAATCTTAAAGCTGACGAAACTCCTATTTCCTATTCGATTTTGAGATTCTAAAAATGGCTAAATGATAGTAAATCGCTCAAATTGGATGTAAAAAAAATTCCTAGATACATTTTCATATAAACATTTTCAACGGATGTCGTATGCAACCAGAAAAGCCGTTTTACCGATAAATCACGCAATTTTGCAAAAACAATTGAAATTCATTTTTGTTCATTTCTTTTGCAACGAGATGACATAACACATGGACATCTCGCATCATTTGATTTTTTATCAATTTTTTTTATTTTTTCGGAACCTAGGAAGCCGATCCACTAAGGGGTGTGCCAAGAAAATATGCCCCCCTCCAGCAATGACACACCATTGCAATGGTGTGCCACCGCTATCTGAAATACCATGGTGCGCCATTGCTTGGGTGCATATTTTAACCATTTTCGAAAAGGCCCAATCCAGTAGCATTGTGCGCCATAGCAGTGACGCAAGCTAGAGGAGGGTCGGTACCTGCAAGAGCCATAGTGCCAGCGCACTGCTGACCTAGTGCATCACTGGTAAGGCTGGTGCCAATGCATCACCTCACTATAGTCTCGCCACGTCAGCTTTTTCCTCACTCTCACCCCACTCTCACCTCACTCTCACCCCACGGTGCCAATGCACGGGCTATAGTGTCAGCTCTCACTTCTCTCTCCTCCCTACCGCCTCCCTACCGCACCCACTAGCACCGCTATCGCCTCCCTCTCGCCCCGCTGATGGCGTGTAAGACACATGTCCGTTGGGAACCCCAAGAGGAAGGTGTGATGCGCACAGCAGCAAGTTTTCCCTCAGTAAGAAACCAAGGTTATCGAACCAGTAGGAGTCAAGGAGCATGTGAAGGTTGTTGATGGCGGAGTGTAGTGCGGCGCAACACTAGGGATTCCGGCACAACGTGGAACCTGCACAACACAATCAAAGTACTTTGCCCCAACGTAACAGTGAGGTTGTCAATCTCACCGGCTTGCTATAAACAAAGGATTAGATGTATAGTGTGGATGATGATGATTGTTTGCGAAGAACAGTAAAGAACAATTGCAGTAGATTGTATTTCAGATGTAAAGAATTGGACCGGGGTCCACAGTTCACTAGTGGTGTCTCTCCCATAAGATAAATAGATGTTGGGTGAACAAATTACAGTTGGGCAATTGAATAATAAAGAAGGCATAATAATGCACATACATATATCATGATGAGTACTATGAGATTTAATCAGGGCATTACGATAAAGTACATAGACCGCTATCCAGCATGCATCTATGCCTAAAAAGTCCACTTTCAGGTTATCATCCGAACCCCTTTCAGTATTAAGTTGCAAACAACGGACAATTGCATTAAGTATGGTGCGTAATGTAATCAACACAAATATCCTTAGACAAAGCATCGATGCTTTATCCCTAGTGGCAACAGACACATCCACAACCTTAGAACTTTCTATCACTGTCCCGCATTCAATGGAGGCATGAACCCACTATCGAGCATAAATACTCCCTCTTGGAGTCACAAGTATCAACTTGGCCAGAACCTCTACTAGCAACGGAGAGCATGCAAGAACATAAACAACATATATGATAGATTGATAATCAACTTGACATAGTATTCAATATTCATCGGATCCCAACAAACACAACATGTAGGATTACAAATAGATGATCTTGATCATGATAGGCAGCTCACAAGATCTAACATGATAGCACAATGAGGAGAAGACAACCATCTAGCTACTACTATGGACCCATAGTCCAGGGGTGGACTACTCACACATCGATCCGGAGGCGATCATGGCGATGAAGAGACCTCCGGGAGATGATTCCCCTCTCCGGCAGGGTGCCGGAGGCGATCTCCTTAATCCCCCGAGATGGGATTGGCGGCGGCGGCGTCTCTGGAAGGTTTTCCGTATCGTGGCTCTCGGTACTGGGGGTTTCGCGACGAAGGCTTTAAGTAGGCGGAAGGGCAGGTCAGGAGGCGTCACGGGGGCCCCACACGCTAGGGCCGCGCGGGCCCCCTCTAGGCCGCGCCGCCCTAGTGTGGCGGCGCCCCGTGACCCCACTTCGTATCTCCTCCGGTCTTCTGGAAGCTTCGTGGAAAAATAGGCCCCGGGGCGTTGATTTCGTCCAATTCCGAGAATATTTCCTTACTAGGATTTCTGAAACCAAAAACAGCAGAAAACAAGCAATCGGCTCTTCGGCATCTCGTCAATAGGTTAGTGCCGGAAAATGCATAATAATGACATATAATGTGTATAAAACATGTGAGTATCATCATAAAAGTAGCATGGAACATAAGAAATTATAGATATGTTTGGGACGTATCACCCGCTCTCGCCTCCAACGTGGGCTATAGGCGGGCGGTACTGCGCCCTAACGCCGGGCGCCCGCGCCACCGCCCGACGCTACCGTCTCGCCCCGCTCTCGCCTCCCTCTGGCCCCGTCGCGGGCGGTAGCGCCCCTCCTAGCGCCCGCGTTGGCACCAGCCTAACAAAGCTAGCAGTAGACCACCTGTCACACGGTGTGAGGAAAAGAATGGGTCTGTCAAAAATAAAATTGAGCACACAGTTTATTTGGAGAAAGACTCGCACACACTGTATTTCTGGCTAAACGTGTGGTACTTCTTCGTGTTGCTAGCCGGTGGAAGCTAGCTAGACGGTCAACCTTTTCAGAGCGGCCGCACAACATACAGAAAAGGCCTTCCGTGTGCCATCGAAAGATCCGATCTATATTATTATGTTTTGACTCATATATTTAAATGCACATATTTTAAAAGTGTGTTCTAAATTTCAAAACATCCAAAAACTCTGAAACAAATTCTTGATGTATAGCCGAACATGTTATGCCTGCACACAAAATTTTGTAATAAAAAAACATTTTTATGGGCTGTGTAATAAAGAAAAGAAAAACTCTTGAGAATCTATTTTGAAGCATCGAATATCTTTTTTATGCAAGTCACAGAAAATTCATTTTTCAGTGACACTTTACGTGGCACGTAGAATGTCGGGATGTACACCTAGAATTGTTTTCATATTTTTTTAGCATTTTGGAATATCTATTTTGAGCAGTGGGTGCATCTACACCTATAAACTAAAATGCATTTCCATTATTTCTGCTCCTTCACTCTCTCGACGTATGCTTTCGCCTCGCTTTATAAATAAAGTCGCAACGGTCGAACCAATACAAGGTGGAGAGGAGAACCTTTTACAAAGCAGATCAAAGATAAAACAAAAAAGAACACAGAAAATCCAAACTTGCCACCGGAGACATAGACACAAGAAGTCGAGTCAGGCCTCCACAACGACACCCCCCAGAGAGTAACGACGCATTACGCCGCCGTCGTCGAGACCACAAGGTCTAAGGTTTTCACCCGGAGCCATACCGCGGGGCGGATACCCACAACGACGCCCCCAACAAGGTTACGACACCCGCAGGCATCGCCGCCATTGGCGTCGAGGCGCTTAGTTTTCATCCACACTAGTAGGAAAAGGCTCATTAGTGGCGCACCAAAAACCACATTGTGTGGCGCACGGGCGGTGCGCCACAGAAATTTCGCCATAAAAATAATATTTCTGTGATGCAAAGGCACATGCGCCACAAAATTAAGGTTTCTGTGGCGCACCAGTGCTTAGGTGTGCCACAAAAACATTTGCGCCACAAAATTGATTTTCAGTGCGCCACAGAATTTACTTGTATTATACACGATTTTCTACTGTCTGTTATACACATACAGGTTATATACAGCAATATATAAGTTATATACATAAATATGCAGATATAATATAAATAGCATGTACATTGCACAGATATAATATAAACATCATCATCACATTACTTAGAGCCCGATCGAGATACATATATAGTGGCAAGTGTCAAATGTTTTACATACAACTCTTAATTCATACAAATTTCACTATTTCGAGATACAAAGTGGTCTTCATCCGGTTCCTCCTTTGCTCCCTCCTCTCTACCCGCCAGGCTCGCTTGCATCCCGGTTCCTCCTCTGATTAAAATGGAAGAAAGACCATATAATCAATAAATGCCTCATACATTATTGGTCAACACAAATATTAACATTCAGGGATGGCATAAATGAGACCAAGTCTGATGCACAAGAGATTGATATTTGTGCTATCTTACCAGGCTCACTTACGTCACCCCCGAGTGTACGGTGACCAAGCATTTTAATCATCGGCATTTTAGAATACCAAAGCAAATGGAATGACAAGGGCCTCATACATTGTTGGTCGAAACAAATATTAACAATTAGGGAAGGCATCAGTGAGGCCAGGTAGGTGATACGTCTCCGACGTATCGATAATTTCTTATGTTCTATGCCATATTATTGATGATACCTACATGTTTTATGCACACTTTATGTCATATTCGTGCATTTTCTGGAACTAACCTATTAACAAGATGCCGAAGAGCCAGCTGCTGTTTTCTGCTGTTTTTGGTTCCGTAAATCCTAGTAAAGAAATATTCTCGGAATCGGACGAAATCAAGACCCAGGTCCCTATTTTTCCCGGAGCCTTCCAGAACACCCGAGAGCCGCCAGAGGGAAGCCCTGGGGGCCCCACACCACACCCTGGCGTGGCCAGAGGGGGCCGCGCCGCCCTATGGTGTGGGCCCCCCAGGCCCCCTCCGAGGCTGCCCTTCCGCCTATTTAAAGCCTCCGTCGCGAAAACCCTGATGCGAAGAACCACGATACGGAAAACCTTCCGGAGCCGTCGCCATCGCGAAGCCAAGATCCGGGGGACAGGAGTCTCCGTTCCGGCACCCCGCCGGAGCAGTGGAAGTGCCCCCGAAGGCTTCTCCATCGACACCGCTGCCATCTCCACCGCCATCTTCATCACCGCTGCTCGCTCCCATGAGGAGGAGTAGTTCTCCATCGAGGCTCGGGGCTGTACCGGTAGCTATGTGGTTCATCTCTCTCCTATGTACTTCAATACAATAATCTCATGAGCTGCCTTATATGATTGAGATTCATATGATGATGCTTGTAATCTAGATGTCACTATGCTAGTCAAGTGAGTTTTACTTATGTGATCTCCGGAGACTCCTTGTCCCACGTGTGTAAAGGTGACAGTGGTGTGCACCGTGTGGGTCTCTTAGGCTATATTTCACGTAATACTTATTCACCGTTATGAATGGCATAGTGAAGTGCTTATTTATATCTCTTTATGATTGCAATGTACTTTGTATCACAATTTATCTATGTGCTACTCTAGCAATGTTATTAAAGTAGTTTTATTCCTCCCGCACGGTGTAATGGTGACAAGTGTGTGCATCCGTGTTAGTACTTGGCGTATGCTATGATTATGATCTCTTGTAGATTATGAAGTTAACTATTGCTATGATGGTATTAATGTGATCTATTCCTCCTACATAGCATGTAGGTGACAGTGTGCATGCTATGTTAGTACTTGGTTTAGTCTTATTGATCTTTCATGCACTCTAAGGTTATTTAAATATGAATTGTGGAGCTTGTTAACTCCGGCATTGAGGGTTCGTGTAATCCTACGCAATGTGTTCATCATCCAACAAAAGAGTGTAGAGTATGCATTTATCTATTTTGTTATGTGATCAAAGTTGAGAGTGTCCACTAGTGAAAGTCTAATCCCTAGGCCTTGTTCCTAAATATCGCTATCGCTGCTTGTTTACTTGTTTTATCTGCGTTACTACTGCTGCGTTACTACTCGCTGCGTTACTACTGCTGCGTTACTACTGCTTGTTTACTCGTCCCGGGCAAAGCACTTTTCCGGTGCCGTTGCTACTACTTATTCATACCACCTGTATTTCACTATCTCTTCGCCGAACTAGTACACCTATTAGGTGTGTTGGGGACACAAGAGACTTCTTGCTTTGTGGTTGCAGGGTTGCATGAGAGGGATATCTTTGACCTCTTCCTCCCTGAGATCGATAAACCTTGGGTGATCCACTTAAGGGAAACTTGCTTGCTGTTCTACAAACCTCTGCTCTTGGAGGCCCAACACCGTCTACAAGAATAGAAGCACCCGTAGACATCAAGCACTTTTCTGGCGCCGTTGCCGGGGAGGAAAGGTAAAAAGGCACTCATACTCCGGTTCCAGGTAACAGTACTTTTCTGGCGCCATTGTGTTTGTGTTCGGGTTGGTCAGAAACCCACCGGCGGGCAGCGACGGGCAACACCGTAGAGCCGGGAATCTCCCAGGACTGCGGCTGGCCCTGGTCCCTCCGAGCGACGGCCCGCAAAGCCTTCTGCACACACGTCCGATGCTGTCGCAAGGGCGTGCCATCTGACCTATACCTGGTCGGTGAAGGTGTTGGATGATGCCTCGCTTAGTTTCCTCGCATGGCATACACGTAAACGTTAAATACGAGCCTCGATCGGCTCTCAGGTTGTCCTGTGAATCGGCTCAAAGAGCCGATCCACCCATGATACGTACGAGGTGTACGATCGGATGGTGGTCCTGCTTGATCAAGATAAAGCTGAAGCGACCTACTACGATCTGGGGTTTTCACCGCATAATCGGAACATCCTACTCGTGATTGGGCCTCGCGCTCGCGCACGGTGATCGTAAGCCGATCCTAGACAGGGCCTAAAAACCAACACGAGGTTGATCCTCGGAAGTCTGAACGTCTGTCTAGGGCTAGCAAACGACACCCTACACGCCGCCGGATCCTCCAACCCTTTGTAAGGCCTAACGATGCGGATATTAAACTAATCCTTGAAGAACAAGGAGCAATCATAACGGATCGGATCTACTAAACAATGATCAAGCGGGGTGCCGCCCTTACACCCGTGACAGAGCGTAAGGGCGGCTAGATGCCTAAGGGTTGCACGACGATAGCATATGATACGAAGAACAATGCTAACCCTAAAAACACCTATGATAACTACGTTGCTCGCCATCAAAAAGGCTTTAGTACGAGCAACGCATGGAAGACGAATAAACGTGTCTGCCTAGATCGCAAGATGCGATCTAGGCAGCATGGTGCTTACCCGGAAGAAACCCTCGAGACGGGGGAGTTGGCGATGCGCCGAGATTGGTTTGTGTTGAACGTTGGTTATTGTTTATTTCATAAACCCTAGATACATATTTATAGTCCGGGGGACTTTCTAATTCAGGCGTACACCTAACCGTGCACGGGTTAAACTCTAACTTCTAACCGACACGTATCCTACTATGGTACAGATACACGGGCAATTTAGCCCAAATTTGGTATACAAGACCGATTCATGTATTTCTTCTATGTATATTCTTCAAGCCCATCTCCAATCGCGGCCCACCTCTGATCCGGTCAAATTCTGGTGATAACACATGCCCCCCTGGTTTTGGAAATGACATTTCCAAAATCATTACGCTTTTCTTTCGTCGGGTCATGTCGTGGCAGAGCAGGACTGCCGCGGTATCCTTCATTATGATGCCTTGCCTCTTCCACTTCTCCGCGTGGCCTGCGAAATTTTTCTGTTGGGCACAACTTCCTCGGAAACTGCTGTGGCATTGAATCTCCCTCATATCCCCTTTATTTAACCGTTCTAAACAGTTCGCTTCTTCATCCCCTTCGCATTAGCACCCAAAAAACCCTCCTGCGCCACCATGTCTTCTTCCTCCTCTTCCTCTTCCGATCCTTCCTATGGGTCTTCCTCCTCCCGCGAGACGCCGGAGGACATCCGCGCACCAGAAGAATGGGACCAGGAAGACCACGCATCCTCCATCTGGTCCGAGGACGACTAGTCCTTGACCAGCGGAGATGAAGATCTCCAATTCCTCGCCGATGGGGAACTGGAATCGGAAAGCGAGGATGACATGTTCCCCTGGGACGGCTGCCCCTCCTCTGAAGAAGAGGAAGAGGAAGACGATGACGACGACTCCCTCGAGGGCTACCCGCCGGCGAAACTCCTCCGCATGTGGTGGGATGACGACAGCAGCGACGATGAAGAGGAGGATGAAGCTCCCGTAGAAGGCTACGGGAGCAGCGACGAGGAGCCCATCGGCAGTAGTGCCGATGAGAGCTCCGAGGATGACGACGAGGGAAGCGATGGCCCGTAGACTAGGATCTACTAGTGTAGGCCTAGTAGTAGTAGATTGGTCAACAGACCCTTCTTTTGTTCTTCCTTCTTTGAGCAATCGGCTCTTTCTTTGTAAGAAATCCTGTTCATTAATGAAGAAATTTCCCCAATTTGATTTTGCCGATTTCTTTTAAGCCGATTCTCAATGAGCCGATGGCAACGCATCGGTCTCTCATAATCCGCCCTTCATCTCTTCGACCACGGGGTGATTGCAATCTTGGTCAAAGCTCAATAAGCCGATGTCAGCGCATCAAGCCCTCATGAACTATCCTTCACCTTTTCGATCAATGAGTTTGAGTTCTGCTGGATCACCACCCTTGACGAAAATCACGACGCGAGGACTAGCCGATGGCCACCCAATCGGCTTTCAAAAGCAGAGCATCCACCAGGCCGGCTTGCCCCCGAGTCTCAGTCAAGGCGAAACAGAGACGAGGACACGCAATTCAGACAAACGGACCTGGGCTAGATCATGTCTGAGAGAACTACCATGTAGAGCCAGCCAAAGCCGATCACCCCTCCTCCGTTGAAAGTCGATATTGCAGATGATCACACAACGGCTCAGAAGTAGAACTCCTCTGACACAGAGCTGGAGGTCCTTGTGTTTTGCAACTGCCACTGGTAGATCCCATAAAATTCGTGCTAGAGTCGATGGCCGTGCATTGGCTTTGTCCCTTGCATTTTTTTTTACGGGCCGATTTTTCTATCGGCCCCCAATGTTTCATCGCACATGTATCGCACATGCTCATCAGATTAGGTGCCCCCCGAGCCGATTCTGCCAGGTAACTGCTGATATCGGCTCTATGGTTAGCCAAGGCACTACGATGTGAACGTCGGCTCTGTTAGGAACAACGTGGATTTCTTCCAGTGCATCAGCCGACGCAAACCCATTGCCCATTGGATCGACGTTGAACCCAGGCAGAATGAATGGTGAGGATAATTTTTGCCGATTGCTGGAATCGGCCTCCATGTTGCTTGCTCGATGAAGGTTCTGCAATGTTCCTCCATAGATCCTTGGGGCCGATCTCCTGGATCGGCATCGCCACGTTCGTTCATCGATGTTGCCTTTGTTACATGGTCAGGCCGGTGGATAAAACCAGCCTCACCCCGTCCTTTGTCACGTCGATGCGCTCGCAGTCGTCCAAATTGATGCCCGAGTGGCTCTTGGCCCGATGTCTCCCAAACGTTCATGCCGGCCGTTGAAATCTCGGCTGAATCATCTGCGTGGACGACTTCTACTTCATCTCCATCCCTTTGTATTAGGCATTGGTGCATCGTGGATGGAATGCAACGATTGGCGTGGATCCAATCTCTCCCTAGTAGGACAGCATAGAAGCTCTTGCTTGTCGACAATAAAGAACGTCGTAGGGACAGTTTTCCTTCCTACGGTCGGATCCACATTCGGAAAACCTTGTGCGTCGGATGCTTGGCTGTTGAAATCGCTCGGTGTCACATTGGTCTTGATCGGATCCGAGCTGGAGCGTCCCAACCGACGTAGCATGGAGTATGGCATAATGTTAACTGCCGCTCCGGTGTCCACCAACATCTTGTTGACAGGCTGCCCATTGATGTAACCTCGCAAGTACGGGGCCTTCGGATGCACCGTAGCTTCTTTCTCGTGGCTTCTCGAAGATGACCGGCCGTGGGCCGCGATCAAGTTGTGCCACGAGTGCTTCGTCTAATCTCGGAGCACTAAACTCCGTTGGAAGGATGAACACCATGTTTGTGCCAGCCGATGTCTCATCATCGGCTTTCTTTTGTCTGGGGCGCCACTCTTTCCTTTGTGGTCGACCTTCTTCGTCCAGGGTTCGCTGAATTTTAGCGGCCAGATCAGGCCGCGCCTTCCTCAACGTGTGCAGGTATAACCTTTGAGCTTCCTCCAACCCACGTAGACGCTGAACCCTTCGCTTTTGGGAACGGCTGAGCGCATCAGGGCACCACCTTGGCCGATGATACTTGTCTTCTTCTTCATCATCGTCCTCTAGTTCCTCGAGATCTTCCACCCGAGCGGACTCGGCATGCTTGTTCCGAGGCGGGAGAGGCCCTAGACGTTTGAACACGGACACGTTAGCTGCATCCTTCTTCTTTTGTTTACATTCTGGGCAATTGCCGATTGTAGGCAATCGGCTCATTCCTGAATCCCAGCAGTGTTTGAAGAAGGGGCAGTCCCAGTGCCTATCCACGTCGTCTTGCTCTCTCGACTTTTCCCTGGCGTGGCGCTCATATCGCTCCTCGTCGCGATCATGCCGGCGACATCTCCTGTCGTCCCTAGCCAGACGATCTTTTTCATCATCGTCGTTGTATCGCCGGCGTTGGTCGGATTGACCCACATACTTGTTGAGGAGGTGATCAGAGAGAGGTCGCTGATATCTTACGTTCCTCACTTCTCCCTCCGTGATGTAGCGCTTGCCGTCGTGGCGGAGCCGATCGCGTGGAGCGGCTTCCTCTGTGTCTTTGCTATGAGAGCAGCTGCCCTCATCTCCGTCCTTACCCGAGTGGTGCCCAGGTCCCACCATGTTGATATTGCACGAGAAATCTGGCTGGCACCCTCCATGGTAAGTATACTCCACCATGTTAACGGCGGGGAAGGGGTGTGTGTCGACCTTCATGGCGTACTGGTTGAAAATTAGCCGCCCTTGTTCTATCGCCATTTGGACCTGCTGACGCCACACCCTGCAGTCGTTAGTGGCGTGGGTGAACGTGTTATGCCACTTGCGGTATGGCTTTCCGTTCAGCTCTCGCATCGTGGGGATCTTGTGGCCTTCGGGTACCTTTAGCTGCTTCTCCTTGAGTAAGAGGTCGAAAATCTGCTCAGCTTTGGTCACGTCGAAGTCGAACCCTTTTGGAGGGCCTTGTGGCTTAACCCACTTACGGGACACGGGGCTTGCCGCCCGAGTCCATTCAGACCTTGCTACCTCTTGATCTCCCGCAGCACCTTCATCCTCGTCCGCCTCAACCGGGACCACCGCACGCTTGAATTTGTCCTGGTAAACATCGCGGGTGGCGCTGTTCATATGCTGACAGCCTACGCACCATGTGCGCCAATGAAGGGTAGTCCGCTTGGGAGGCCACGTCCTTGATCGATGATGAGAGACCCACCACCGCCAACTCGGTCGCTTCTTTTTCACTTACGTGAACCGAATAGCATCGGTTCCTAACGGTCCTGAAGCGGCTGGATGTATTCCGACACTTGTTTCCCCGCGCTTCGTCGTACTTGTGCTAGATCGGCAATACCAGCCTCGGAAGCCTCCGAGTGATACTGTATGTGGAGCTGCTCTTCCAAGCTGCTTCCAAGTCCGGATTGAGTTCGGTGGCAGCGATGTGTACCACCCGAAAGCCGATCCTGTGAGGGACTGTGCGAAGAACCTCACACGCAGCTCGTCTGATGCTGAGATCGTGCCCAGCTGTGCCAAATATCGGCTCACATGCTCGATGGAGCTGGAACCATCCGATCCACTAAACTTTGTGAAGTCAGGGAGCCGATATTTGGGTGGTAGCGGGATCAATTCGTACTCGTTGGGGTACGGCTTGGTATAGCCGATTGTCCTCCTTTTCGGCATCATGCCGAACTGGTCTTTCAGAATTGTACAAATCTGATCCGCGGTGATGGCTGAAGGTGTCGAACCCTGAAGATTCGCCGGGGTGGCATACTTAGCCAGCCATGCTTGCTTTTCCAGTTCTGAGCCAACTGCAGGAGCTGAGCTCTGGAGGTTTGTCGGAGTGGCGTATTTAGCTAGCCACGTCTGCTTCTCAAGATCTGCTCCCGACGTTCCTCCTGCTGTTCCAGAAGTCCCTGCTGTTGCAGCCTGGTTCGAGAGTGCCCAGTTACTGCAGTCTGGCACGTATGCGCACGTGTATCCGTGCGGGATCTCCTTGGGCGCCTCATGTAGGAATTGGTAGTCACTAGGGTCACCACCAATCTTGTAGACGACGTATGCCGATGAGTTCGGCACTTCGGGGCTGCCAACGCGAACGGCAGCGGTGGACGGGGCCGGAGTGGCATCTCTCCTTGGTAAGTCCCCGGAGCCGGTCCCGACGGAGAGTACCGATGGCTCATGATTTCCTGGATCACGCGCGAGCGACACGCTCCAAAGTGTTCACCAGGCTCTCGAGTGGCGGTGCAGCGAATGAGCCACCATGAAGTTGATCTCCTGACGCGGCGACCCGGTGCGTTCTTCCGACGGGGAGGACAGGTCCACTCCATCGAGCGCGCCTTCAGGTGAGAACCCTTTCCACCTGATGCCATGTGAGCGGGTTCTGTGAAAAGAGCCGATGAGGTCGGCTTCGAGGACTGCCTTGATCTCGTCATGCTTCTTCTTGAGCTCGTCGGTCAGATCCTCGTACTTGACCGGAGTGCCTTCCGCCATCTCAGATGTAGATGGCGATGCGGTGGATGTCGAAGATTGTCCCACCGGGCGTGCCAGAATGTGTTGCGGTCAGAAACCCACCGGCGGGCAGCGACGGGCAACACCGTAGAGCCGAGAATCTCCCAGGACTGCGGCTGGCCCTGGTCCCTCCGAGCGACGGCCCGCAAAGCCTTCGGCACACACGTCCGATGCTGTCGCAAGGGCGTGCCACCTGACCTATACACGGTCGGGAAGGTGTTGGATGATGCCTCGCTTAGTTTCCTGCATGGCATACACGTAAACGTTAAATACGAGCCTCGATCGGCTCTCGAGGTTGTCTCGTGAATCGGCTCAAAGAGCCGATCCACCCATGATACGTACGAGGTGTACGATCGGATGGTGGTCCTGCTTGATCAAGATAAAGCTGAAGCGACCTACTACGATCTGGGGTTTTCACCGCATAATCGGAACATCCTACTCGTGATTGGGCCTCGCGCTCGCGCACGGTGATCGTAAGCCGATCCTAGACAGGGCCTAAAAACCAACACGAGGTTGATCCTCGGAACGTCCTGTCTAGGGCTAGCAAACGACACCCTACACGCCGTTGGATCCTCCAACCCTTTGTAAGGCCTAACGATGCAGATATTAAACTAATCCTTGAAGAACAAGGAGCAATCATAACGGATCGGATCTACTAAACAATGATCAAGCGGGGTGCCGCCCTTACACCCGTGACAGGCGTAAGGGCGGCTAGATGCCTAAGGGTTGCACGACGATAGCATATGATACGAAGAACAATGCTAACCCTAAAAACACCTATGATAACTACGTTGCTCGCCATCAAAAAGGCTTTAGTACGAGCAACGCATGGAAGACGAATAAACGTGTGCTGCCTAGATCGCAAGATGCGATCTAGGCAGCATGGTGCTTACCCGGAAGAAACCCTCGAGACGGGGAGTTGGCGATGCGCCGAGATTGGTTTGTGTTGAACGTTGGTTGTTGTTTATTTCATAAACCCTAGATACATATTTATAGTCCGGGGGACTTTCTAATTCACGCGTGCACCTAACCGTGCACGGGTTAAACTCTAACTTCTAACCGACACGTATCCTACTATGGTACAGATACACGGGCAATTTAGCCCAAATTTGGTATACAAGGCCGAT
>NC_061509.1:277586194-277619202 GCF_022539505.1 Lolium rigidum
CATGTTAGATGATTGTGTGCAAAAAAAGCATCAGTCCGAGGTTGCATGTTAGATTTGTTACATACCTATTGCTATGTGCAAATGATTTCATGTGGCATGTGGTCATGCAATGTTGAGTGCTAATTTTTTTCGCTATCTTTATGTTCTCGTAGCACTGCTCAACCCCTGATGCGATGCATGATAATCATGTGTTCATGAAAGTGCATGTTTTCCGGTTTTCTAGTTCCATGATCGTGCGCTTTCAGAATTTCCTTGCAAAGTCAACCCCTCTTTTGAACAAATATGACTTGCATATAGGCTACTCGAGCTTCATTTACTATTTTGGTTCGTTGTGTTGTTAGTATTTTTGTGCATTTTAGGCATATATGTGCTTGCCTATCTTTTGAGTGGTTAATCACTGAAACGTGTCTTACTGTTGTTTGGTTGTATTCAGAGTTCTCAAGATGCAACATATTCATCCAAGGAAGTGTGTAGCTCAATGCTACCCTACACTACTGAGAATGAGATACAAGAAGGCCAATCTATTGCACATGTTGATGAAATGAACATGGTCCAAGAGAGGCTCAAGCACACCAACAATCTTGGAGGTCTTACTGAACTGAAGCTTATTGGACGAGAGAAAGAGAAATCTGATATTACTGAACTGATTCTAGAGCACTCCAGCACCCAACAATTCCAAGTCATTGCACTGTGGGGAATGGATGGTGTTGGAAAAACTAGTGTGATCAGAGATATTTACAAGGGACGAGAGGTCAATCACATCTTTGGAGAACAAGCTTTGTCACGGTCTTACGACCTTTCAAGCTTGAGAATATCCTTAGGAGCTTAGCATTTCAGCTGTACGCAATGAAGGGCTCCATGGATTTCATAGATGATTCCAATACAGATATTGCTTTAATGGGAGTTGAAGACTTGACCGACGTGTTGCTCATGATGCGTTCACAAGAAAAGAGCTGCTTGATTGTTCTTGACGGCCTCTCTTCTACCATGGAATGGGACGAAATATTGCCCACCTTCCTTGCAATGAGAAATCCAAGATTGGTCATTGTGATCACCACAAGGCAGGAGGATATTGCTAAGCATTGTTGCAGAAAACCAGAGTGTATACGCTTCCTGAACGGTCTAGAAGAAGAGGATGCATGTAACCTCTTCACAGAAAAGGTACCAGAAGAGTATTACTCATATTATCTGCTTTATCAGTTGGCCAATAATCTACTTTTGATCCCTATTCAATTTAATAATTTAAAGTGTCATATTTCAGGTTAGTGTATTGTAAGCACAACACAACCAACCCTCTTTGGAAGACATAGTTCTAAGTGGTTGCGAAATATACAAAATCGGACACCATGTTGTAGGCTATATTTGGAAATGATAAACTTCTGATTGTTCCACCTGCAAAATCAAAACAAAATTACCGATTACATCAACCAGTGCCCGGCCGGTTGGACTAGTTTAGGATTAGCACCCGGACTGTGTTCCATGACTTCACCACTTCTCTTACCAAATTATATAGGTTT
This sequence comes from Lolium rigidum, assembly GCF_022539505.1. Lineage (NCBI taxonomy): Eukaryota > Viridiplantae > Streptophyta > Magnoliopsida > Poales > Poaceae > Lolium > Lolium rigidum. Next base: position 277,587,712 of record NC_061509.1, read on the forward strand.
CCAGGTTTTTAGAAATCATGTACGGAGTACTTAAGTAATACATATCACAATATACTTTTTTTCCAAACTATTTAAAACTATGTGCTCCTTTACAAAAGGTTGATATGAACATGGCACTAGACTACATTGATGCAGGAGAAAACTCTTCAACCACCTTTTCGGTTCAGGTCATGTGACCTACTAATATTTCTCTTTTTTGTCCTATGTTATGAGCCTAGAAAAATAAAAATTCAAATCAAAAAATTACTGAAAATTTTATACATGAAGAGAATGGATTGAAACTTGTAGATGTCAATTTTGATACCAAACATGTTTAAGAGATGTGCACGTAAGTTACTGCCCATGTATGATTCACGAAAAAAAAGTTACTCCCATGTATTATAGTCCATTTTAGAATAACAGATACAGTGTGATTTCGTATTTCATACATATAATTTTTTTCAATACAGAACTATGTCTTGGTTACTCTAATAAAAAAAAGTAGATAAATTATCTGCCTAAATTTTATTGCCAAATCACTACAAAACATATCCTATTGTCTACTCACCACCCAAACACACACATGATTGTGTTAATAAATAAACGAAGTGACTGGTTTGTATGCTCTCCCGAGTCATTTCAATTGTAGAGAAGTATAAGGACTAATTATTTAAAAAATGATTGCAGGTATTCAAGAATAAGACTACAGATTTGGCTATGCACTATCCTGAGTTGGTTCAAGCCTCAAAACTGATCCTGGACAAATGCAATGGAGTTCCCCTTGCAATAGTCACCATAGGTGGCTTCTTGGCAGAACAACCAACAAAAAGTGTCATGGAATGGATGAAGTTGATTGAGCGTATCAGTGTTGAGATGGTGATGGATCCAAAAGTTGGGGCCGTCAAAACAGTCCTTATGAAAAGTTATGATGGCCTACCCTATTATCTCAAGTCTTGTTTCTTGTATATGTCCATCTTCTTTGAAGGCCGCACGCTTAGCCAAAGGCGTTTGGTGCACCGATGGACTGCAGAAGGTTACTCGCAGGATACATCCATAGCAGATATGTACTTCATGGAGCTTGTTGGAAGAAGCATGATATTAGCAACTCAGACTTCACTTTGCAGCATACAAGGAGCTGACTCATGTCAGCTACATGATCTGATCTGTGATATCTGCATGACAAAGGCAATGGAGGAAAATCTTGTTTTCAGGCTGGAGGAAGGGTGCAGCTTAAACACTCAGGGTGCCGTGTGTCACCTTGCCATAAGCAGAAATTGGGATGGAGATGAGAGTCAGCTAGAGACTACCGTGGATCTATCCCGTATACGATCATTGACGGTGTTTGGCAAGTGGAGGCCATTTTACATTTCTGCCAAGATGAGGTTTCTTCGTGTACTGGACCTAGAAGGAGCAAAAGGTCTAGCCGGACATCACCTTGAGCACATCGGAGAGCATCTTCATCTGAGATACATTTCTCTAAGAGGGTGTGATGGAGTCTATTACCTCCCAGATTCAGTGGGTTGCCTGAAACAACTCGAGACACTAGATATCAAATACACAGGAATATTGAAGCTACCCAAAACCATTAACAAGCTCACCAAGCTCTGTTATCTGAAAGCTGGAAATGAATTCTTTGTCGGAGAAGAACAGTTGATACTGTCATGTTGTGCACCTTTGGCTTGTTGCACGACGGGACCCGTACGAGCTTATGCTGTCAAGGTGCCAGCTGGGATTGGGAAACTAAAATCCCTGCACACCCTGCGATCGGTGCACCTTGAATGGGAAAATGTCATCATAGAAGAGATAAAATGTCTCACTAGCCTGCGCAAGTTGGGAGTGTTTGGCATCGACAGGGGTAATAGCCTGGAGTTCTGCTGGGCCCTTTCAGGTCTCTGCAGCCTTGAATCTCTTTCAGTGCATTCATCAGAAAGAGATCTATATGACTGCTTGCAAGGCATGGTAGTCTCACCTCCAGAAAAGCTCCGGACCCTCAAGCTGCACGGCTGGCTGAGAAAATTGCCAAAATGGATCATGGTGCTCCAGAATCTGGTGAAGATAAAGCTAGAGTACACCGAAGTGTCGGGAAACGTTCGAGCAATGCAAGCCCTTGGGAACCTGCCAAAAATGTCCATTCTGAAATTGAAGGAGAGTGCATTTCAGAACGAAGAACCTATCACTTTCCAGAGTGGACTCTTCAGAAGCCTATTGGTGCTCGAGCTTGTTTACCTGGAAGTGGAAGTGGAATCATTGGTGTTCGAGGAAACGTCAATGCCAAAGCTTGAGGTGCTGAGCCTACGACTTGCTGACTGTAAAACAAGCTTCTCTGGGCTGGAATTTCTCCCAAGCATCACTGAAGTACAACTTTGTGTCCTGGTTAACCCAATGCTTTTCGCAATGGAGGAAAGCATGACTGAAGAAGAAGCAGAAATGGAAGCAGAACGCAGGGAAGACAAAGTAAAGGAGGATATTAGGAATCAGCTCATTAGCAATAAGAATAGCCCCATTCTGAAGGTACAATTAACGATCTAGGTTGACTGTTCTGTGAATCTATGATGAAGATACGGGAGGATAACGAGGGCATATGTTAGCTCGAGCTTCGGCATGTGGTCCCTAAACTTACATACCGCTACGGGCGCCAGCTGTGTTGTAGGCTGTGTAGTTTTCGAGTTTTCAGTTGATCATGTGTAGTTGCTCCTTTTTGTTTTCCTTGTTTGGCCTTGGGCAATAGCTCTGTAATTGAACATTACTTCTGTTCATGGTCATCCAGTTTGTCATTACTGTTGTGTCTTCCTGAAGCTTATGTGTGAACCTGACGAGCGATTTCAAGGACATGGTCTGTGGCGGAAGTACATTTCTTACAAGCATGCAGTTCGATGTACTTCTTGTTCAACCTTTGCTTTTCCAGCAAATGTGGTTTTTGAACCTCATCAACTTGTGTTTTGCAACTCACAGAACGCGAAATCCAAAAAGAAGGGACTTCCAAGTTGTAGATGTTGTTCTGTTACCGTTTTCTTCAAGAAGAATCCTTGTATTTTGGTTACCATAAACCGTTTCAGAGCGAAGGTAAACCTATCACTTTCTAGAGTGGCATCTTTTGGAGTCCCATGGCGCTTCATCAAGGTGGAAGCTGGGTTCCTGGAGTTTGAGGCGACGTTGATGCCTTCAGCTCATGAACTCAAAAACTGGTTTCTTCTCTGGGCTCGAGTTCTACGGCTCAGCGTGATGGTCTTCGTACATTTTGTGAAACAGATAGAGAATATGACCAGAGAGGAGACGGATAGAGGCAAAAGACAGGAAAGACCAAAATAGAACACATCGCCAAGCAGCTTGCTGCCAACCAAAATAGAACCATTCTGAAGGTTCAGTGGGTGGACGTACTGCTTACTACATCAGTTTTACTCCAGTTTTGATCGAGTTGATCTATCTATCATTGCATTCGATAAAACTCAACTGAACCAGCAAAACGTCTGTCTGTCTGTCTGTCTGTCATGTACGTATCAACAATAGCATGAACTCGACCATAATCTTGCCACACGTCATAGACTTGTCATAATCTTGTGATGCTCTCCCCACTCCATGAACAAAGCATTGGGGAGTACAACGACCGTCTATATGCAACTGCTTTAACTACACCCACATATTTCCTGAGTCGAAAAGAGAAACGAGAAATTTGAGCACTGGCTGGCTGGTGAGCTCAGCTCTCAGCTAGCTAGCTGGCGGTTCTCTCCATGCTGTTGGTCCTTGCGTTCTCCCGCATCTTCTCCACGATGGTCCGCCCCTTCTCCTCCACCTGCCGCCGCTTCTCCTCCAGCTTGTCCCCCATCTTCTTCCCCAGGTCCATCATCCGGCTCCGCCTCCCGCTCTTCTGCTTCACGTCCTCCCCCACCGAGGCCAGGGCCGCTTGCTGCAGCTGTTGCCCAGCAGGTCTGATGGCCCTCAAGGAGGTGTACAGGGGGGAGCCGGCCCTTCTCTCTGATGTGTCCTCCATGGAAAGCAGTGGTTTCCTCAGCTCGCTGGCAGCGTCAGGGTGCGAAGGAGAAGTACTAGTTTCGCTGGCCGGAGCCAGACGGGACTGCGCATGAGATGATTCAGCTACAGGGTCCTCGGCTGACTCATCGATGGATCTCAGCGACTCCTCGCTCTTGGCTGACGAGTCTCGCGAACTTGGCGCTGCGTTTTTGGTGCTTGTGTCAGCCTTGGCACCAGCAGCTTCCTCGGGGTGGGTTGGCACGGCGGCTGCAACATGGCTTCTGGTCTCGGTCAGCTCGTGGTTGAGCCAGATGTAAGGTCCATCCTTGAGAGGCGCCCAATCGTCCTTCTCTGCCAGCATCCATGGCATGGGAATGCTTTCGCAGTTGGGCAGCACCAAGCTATCACGGAGCGAAGCCTGAACAGAGTGGAGTGTTTCTCAGCTTGACATGCAAGTTAGCAAAAACGAAACAACAATGTTTGTAAGAAGGCCATGCTCAAGTACCTTGATTCTGTTACCGATAAGTGATGCAATGCGATTATTGGTGATTTTTCTGTCCCCGACAGAGGATTCCAAGTCCCACTCTAGTTCAGGCATCGACGTGAATCCAAACCAGAGTTGATCCGAGGGAGGGGGCTTCAGATGTATTCGCAAGACACCTCTAACAGATGTAATTTTTATCGCCAGAGACAGTGGAACCTGTGGGTGAAGAAAATATAATGTTTCTGCAGATATACTATCGACATCTTAAGCTTTGACATTTTCTTGCATACTTTCACCAGGCAGATAATGCATTGCAAGCCCACTAATTTAACGCATGCATAAAAAACAGATAGGTAAAACACATGAATAGAGTCGGAGACAAAACAAAGAGAAGAGCAAACCTGTGAGACGTGATCGGCTATTGAATGTAACATATTTTTCAACCTTGATATCCATCCAGTGCTCTTGGACTGACTAGCATCTGATACAAAGACAATAATGTTTTGGATCACTATCTAATGTATATACAATCAGTCGATGCATCATAATTTTGAGCCCTCCTTATTGGTTAGTGTTATACCAGAATCATCAGGAAATAATAAATGACGATACATGAAACAAATATTTCCACACTGCACGGGGAGAACTTCTCAATGTACAGACTATCAAGCTAAGCTCTGATGCAAGCCTCAGACCATAAAATCCTAATGATGTCTACCTGAAGTCTGTTACAGGTATACATAACCAGCATACGGAACTAACATGCCAAAGACACTAAAGATAGAACTTAATCAGGCCATTCTGCAGAAAGGTAATGGTACATTTTTTCCTATTATCCTTTTAAGAATCGTTCGGACATTAGATCGAGCAAGCATAGATATAGTGCAAGGAAGAGCTTAAAGCACATGAATAAGAATTAGTTTAAACAGACCTGCTTCTTCTTTTTCTTCCACTGAAGAATCCGAGTTCGGTGAACCTCTAAATTGGTTACCATACTGCTCAATACTATCGAGAAGCTCTGAATCAACCTCCCCATTAGAGTCTGTTCCAAAATTGGTTTTCATGAGGTCCTTCTGTAACTCTGGTTCCTCAACCTCAAGCCTCGTTTCAATATGCAATAGGATTCCACCGGAATATTCAAAATCAACTTCAAAAGCCCACAGCTCATTTAAATCCAGTGGAAGGACTCGCATCGCGTGTACATACGGTGGGAGTTCTCCAATACTGAAGTCCGTAAGTGTAATTTCACCAACGTAAGCTGGGGTCCTCATGCTTGATAATGTTCGCTGCGCAAACGGAAATCAATAAACAGAAAAGAAAGAAAAATACAACTGATTTCTTCTTTAACATGAGCAGTAAACCTAACCTGAATACGTGCTTTGATGAACTTGTTTATCTCATCATTCATTTTAGCGTCGAAAAAAAGCCGTGAGGACAGAAGGTTCCAACAAAGTGTACCTTCATCTACAGCTTTATCATCTACATTTACATCAGGAAAAGCTGGAAGCTGCCCAGCGTGACTCGAAGGAGCAGTTGGGGCACTGGGTTTTGCTGTATCTTGTGATGAGCTGTTACTGGACTTGTCCTCTTGTGAACCTATAAAAGCTTCAATAAATGGCGCACCCTGATAGCTGCGTATTTTATCCAAGATCTTCTTTTCTCCTTGTGTGGATGACGCTGCACCTGTTTTACCCTCTGCCGGAACCTTTGTAGATGCCTTTTTGGCCAACTTCTTGAGGAATAGACGAACTTTGGAAGACCCGTCCGTCTTTGTTTCACTGTCCATGACCTCATGATCCTCAGCTGAAAGTACTGTAGGCTTCAGGAAACATGGGTACTCGGAATTTAGTGATGATATGTAATTAGAGAACTCTTTGCTCAACTGAGCATGCCAATTCAATTTCTCCTTGTCTGCAGTAGCTGCAAGACGAAGCGCTTTACACCATGATTCCTTCTCCCATGAAGTCTCAGCATAAAGAAAGCAGACCTTGCTTCCATTATAGATCTCATGTTCCTGGCTTTCCAACTTTATCGGATACCTCTTAGTCCTGAAAATAAGCAACAGTGGTACAATTACATATAAACTGAACTACAGATAAAAACACTCGTACTTTTCCTCTTAAGATATATTCAGATCCTAGAGGAGTTTCCTTTTAAAAACAAAATGTGTGTACGTATTTAAAACCGTTAGAAGATTGTCACATGTATACATGAGTTACCCCTGAAACCAAAGCATTCGATGCAATTCATCAAAATACTTCTCAAATTTGTTTGATACATAATAATGAAAGGTCAATATTAAATATCTATTGTCTCATAAAAATTAACACTAAATTGCACCTTTACACCTAGAAAGAGATAAATGATAATTTCATGTTCAATGGTAAGCATTTCGATTGACATAGACCACTGACCATTTGCGCGAAGGCATACTGGATGCAGAAACAGCAACAACCGTGCATTTCGAAAGCTCAATCGCTGTGTCAGGGACATCAGGACCAGACAAACTAAGGAGGTGCCCCTTGAGTTTAGCCATCTTCTTTGCAGGAAAAACCTCAACAATACTCTTCTTGTCCTTTGTCTCTTTGAGACCTCCACTTGATAAGCGCTCACTGCTAACTTTCGGTAATTTTTCTGGCTCTAGTATCCACAGAGACCCCTATCAACAGATGGCAATAATGTAAAAGGCTGGATCATTAGCAAGAAAACATAAAACATCTAAATTAATCACAATTCCAAAGCAATTTGAAAAGGAATGAACTGTAAAGTTAATTAAGCTCCTACAATGGCCTGGTGTTACTCATCAAGTGCATTTTGCATTTTTCTTTTCTTCAACCATCATATTTACAATCTAAGTTGAACAGGTGCAAATTCATATTACATACAGTCCGCGCCTGGACAACAGAACTAGTATAAAGATGTGGTGCAAAGATAAAGGAACACCATGATGCAAACATAGTGGTAGGCAAGAAGTAGTGCTCAGTTGGAAGACAAAGCTAGCGGTACTACTTCTGACCAAGGTCAATCCATATGTATGTTGGCCAACGGTGACCAATTCTGATAATAATCAGAGGCAAAGTGTGCTTACACTCAAGTTCTAGGCTGTTAAGCAGTTACGCCATTATAAGACATGTTGATACAATAAGTAAAGGAATTCTGTAGTGTAGTACATGTGCTATGCATCCCCCAAATCATTTGATGTGAATCATCCCATTTTCTCTTGAGATTACAGCGAGTTACAAGAGCATCTAGGAGATGCGGTACGGCAGAGGCATAATAAAAATGTATAATACGTGAAATTGTTCCGAGTTGTGACATTTGTAGAGCAGCCAGCTAGGCGTATGAGAAGGGATAGCATGACAACCCTGAGGTACATGTCACTGTCAGAAAGGGGTTAAAAATTCTACTAGCATATATGACATGCAGGAACACACGGTATCAAGAGTGCAGCTCTGCACACGAGCCCCTGTGATGGATCAGGATCACTACAGCTGGAGAGTTTGAGGTGATTTAACACAAATGCGCAGTGCAAGTCAGCATACTAAGTTTGCAAACCAACAGACAAGAGTAACCCAAGTATGCCCCAAATTCAGGCATACTGTAGTTTGGGGGAAGAGTCAGCATGAATGCACAGTGTTTGTTGCTCCTCCGAATCCAACTACACAAGCAAAGCTACGCGGTTCCATCCACGATCCGGCCCTTGGGAGTAACGAAATCCAATTTCAGGAGCTGGTGCCTGGCCTGGCTAACCCCGCATCTGCCCCGAGCTCGCTCCGGAACCGGAACAGTTGCCGCAGTGGCGCGGCCGAATCGAGGAGCCGGGTAAGCTACAGCGTATTAGTACAAGAGCGCGCGCGAAGGCGTGTGTCGGACTCACCTTCTTCTCGTACGGGAAGGGGCGCTCGCCGGGGAGCTCCTCCACGGCGTCGGGCTGCGGGGCCGCCGCGGAAGCCTCGTGGCGGCGGCGGAGGCGGCGCAGGACCCACAGGAGCGCGGCGGCTTCCGCGGCCGCCAGCAGCAGCAGGCCGAGGAGGAAGCCCGCCACGAACCCCGCGGCCATGGGTCCGTCGCCGGCGGCGGTGGGCGGTGGGCGTAGCAGTCGTTCTCGCTGGAGTTCCCTGGAGGGCTGGAGTGCGAAAAGGGGAAAGTCGCGGGGGTTCGCCGCGGAACGCGTGGCGTGGAGGAGAGGATCGCTTTTCTTTTCTTTTCTTTTCGGTGGAGGGTGGCTGGACGGAGACGATGACGTGCGGGCCCGGATACGAGGCGCGTCCGGACGGGACCCACATGTCGGTGGTTGGGAGCTGCGGAGGGTGGTGGTTCAACTAAATTCACTCGTCGGTTTTGGATTCTCTCGCCGGCTGACGTGGACACATCACGCGCCGACTACGTGCGATGGCACGAGTCGCTCTCTGACACGTGGGTCCTCATCGTGCTGATTCTCACCCTGTTTCTTCCTTTCGTTGCCACCCACATGGATCCTCAGCATGTTCATGTGTGTTCCTTCCTACTCGGATGAAAGACCCAACAGTAGGTCTTCTTTTTCCGTTAACACACCCAAACGGATTTTATTATTTCTCCTCCAATATTCTTTCACAAAAATTAAAGATAATAATAAGTATCAAGACATATCAAAACACGATATGGCTTCAATTATTTGGATACATGGTAACATATTCATGCTTGAACCTTTATTTGGATAAATCACATTAGAAAATTAGGTGCCTGACGTGTGATAACTTTCACGTTAGTTTCTCATTGTGTCTTCATAATCTTATAAAAAAAGCAAGAAACTAGAAAACAAGCAAAAAACAGGGGAGGGGTGTCAAGGACCAACTACATGTTGACAGCTTATATAATCGAGAACCATCATTTTAGTTCCACATAAGCTTAATACATGCAATTTAAAAACGCTGAAGCATGTTCTATTGCTAATTAAGGATAACATTGATAAAGAAGTCCCCATCGACGTTAACTATAGGTTTGTACTTATATTTTATTCCCTAAAACCTTCTATCAAAGAAATAAAAAAAATGACCAAGGCACATATAACCACAAAAAGGCATGAAATAATTTTTGGATGATCTTATACTTTTTATACCTTAATATATGGTGACGTTCACTAAAATAAAGCATCCCCATCTAGAGAAAAATATACAAAATTATGTTTCACCTTATCACAAAAATGTTGTATTTTCAATCAAGGAGATGTATGTCAAATAGGTATCTCAATGTGATGTCATTACTAAAACCATTAATTGCTCCTAGTATTATACTAGCATAATAGAACTAAATACGCATTAGTCAAGGAAAATGACATGCATTTAATGAAAAGAGGAGTTGAAATAAAAATGTTCAGTATAAATGAGCGAGAAATGGTTGAATTTAACCCAACCTAGAAAATTTGTGTAGTAGCCACGGTACTAGCAAACTAGATTAAGGGGCACGGACAAACCGGCTAGTTTCAGGAGCTCGGCGTCGAAGGTGGACGGCGCATTGCACATGGTGGCATCAGCTCGGTTTTCGAGCTAAACAAACCACTCCTCATCCACCTGGTATCCACTACATATGTCACTAATAGGCCTCATTTGGAACACATTATTCTAGTCATAACGTCGCTTAATTACACTCGTGTAAAAATACATATTAGCAATGCTTCAGTGAGTGTAGACACATTGTGTTAACTTCAATTAATTTTGTGGTAAAAAATATTGGTGCCACCACTAATTTTACCTCCATTTCAAGCACGAGTACACATCTAAGAGTCACTGGAATGACATACCTTGCACCTTAGTAAAACTTTTGCCATTTACTCCAATCCAAAGGTCACATTACAAGATGTGAAATCCTCAACTCCACATTATCCTAGGCCCAACTGCTTTGTTTTTGTCCGTGGTTTGCATGTCACCGGGCTCGAGCATAGTCGACGATGCATCGGACCGATACAACACGATGCCCATACGTGCATGCAACGTTTCACTGTTTGGCGTGGCGACATGTTATTTTTTCCATCCCGAGTGGCGGGAGGTTTGCTCCGCCATTTCCTCTAGCAGAAGGTACTAAGTGTTACTTCGCCAGCTTTTCGCCGGGCTAGTTTTGACATTTTTTGTTCGCTGGTGGTTGTTTCTAGCAGTTCTTTTTTTCAGAGGGTATATTTGTAAAAGTAGGCTGGTAAAATCAGTGGAGCACATCGGGGCTAGCCAACGAGAAAAACTAGGCTATATTCACTGATATTGCATTTACAACCTGCATTTTACTTCAAAAATGCCTTGTAGCGGCTACATCATTGCCCGTCAAGGAACAGCAAGGAGAGGATGATGTATCTGCACAGTTAATCCCACGTAAACAAGTTGCATGGTGTATCTCTCGAAAGTTCAGACACAATGAGGAGAATAAGAATTCAGTGCATGTGCACGCTGTTCTAGCAAATCCTACATGAAGCTCCTGCAGCACACATCTCCTCACTATCGTCCAGCGAAATGCCGTCAAAACATATTCCTTCGTGTCGAACTAATCAATGGAGATTGGTGCCGGTGTCATCGGTGGTGAGACGTGAAGAAGGCAAAGTCAGGGTGGTGTGCCCCGACCTGCTTCAGCCAGGAGGACGCCGCCCAGTGAAGTTCAGATAGCCGCCTGCGATCCGAGGATCCTGGCCGCCTCCACAGGTCGCCTTCCATTCTGTATGTTGACATCCCGAACGGCGAGAGGACGGTGGTGTCGCCACCGTCACGTTCTGGTCCGCTGCGCTGTATGTTATCTGCAGTGGCTTTGTCAGCATTAGCAAAGCCTGTATTTCACTTGATACTACTCACTTATGTATAATTCATGGTTTGCAGAGGTATACATGGATGACCAGGTCCTACAAATTAGATAATGTGTGTTACAGAGGGTGAATATATATACCTTGGAAAACTGATGAAATGGAATGGTAGGTAAGGAAGCATGTAGAGATGCCCTTCATGTTCCCATGGGCAGGGATGTGATAAATAGGGTACCTGATCATGAAAGGATGATCAGGTAACAGAATAGTGAAACAATATGATGTACTCCAAAGACCTAAGTTGATTACCATGCTACAGACATCCAGCTGGAAGGCGAGAGCTCGGCGCTCCTGAGGGACATCAAGCATGGGTACTCGTGCGCCAGCTCCGACACCTGCTCAACAAAGACCAACATTACTTCAAAATCATCAGTAAAACGGGACTCTGAACCTGAATTAGTTGAACAACTAGGATGATGATCACCGCGCGCATACCTTGTCGGCCAGCGGCACTCTGTCGTAGGGCGAGTCCCACTCTCTGTACTGGAAATTCAGGTACGACGAGGCTGCGACGTAGTATGCCGAATCATCGTCGTCTTCGGACGCCGCGTCCCAGGAGGACCTGGCGAACCTCTCGCCGCCGCCGGCGCTGTCGTCGCTCCAGGAGTCCGTCTCGCTCCCCGTGCTCCTGCATGCACACGATGTGTTTGCAGAAGAAATCGGTCATCAGCTTCAAAAGGACGCTGGCTGAGAACCATAATTGGGGAGGATCGAGGTGGCTGTTTCAGTTACCTGGGAATGGCGAGGCTGGCGGTGGGCCTCGTGGCAGTGTATAACTGGACTGCTGAGAGGTAGGGTACGAAATGCTGCGTGACGACGGTGTTTTCGGCGGCCGTCCGGCCGCCGTGGTGCCGGACGGGGACGGCGAGTCCGTAGGCGCTGCTCTCGGCGTAGTGCTCCCACAGGTCCGCCAGCGCGAAGTACCCCACCGCTGCGTCGCTCTTCTTGATCTCCCTGTCCAGCTGCCACACGCTACTCGGCCCTCCTTCGAAACAGTCCTGAATAAAAACATATACGCTGGAGTTGTTCAGAACAGAGCTGAAAGCAGAGAACCTGTCCATGGCTAAAACCAGTGCGCAGATGGTACTAGATCGGATGAGCTGACTGACTCGTCCGAAACAGAAGAAATCAGCGAGGAGCTCGGTCCGAATCAGTGGGGTTGGATGGATCGCGCGCATACCATTGTGGCCGAGCGCCATGGCAGGTGGGGCGTGGCGGCGCGGAGGAAGACCTCGAGGTTGCTGCTCTCCATCCTTTGGCAGAAAGGGGTTAAAAATTCTACTAGCATATATGACATGCAGGAACACACGGTATCAAGAGTGCAGCTCTGCACACGAGCCCCTGTGATGGATCAGGATCACTACAGCTGGAGAGTTTGAGGTGATTTAACACAAATGCGCAGTGCAAGTCAGCATACTAAGTTTGCAAACCAACAGACAAGAGTAACCCAAGTATGCCCCAAATTCAGGCATACTGTAGTTTGGGGAAGAGTCAGCATGAATGCACAGTGTTTGTTGCTCCTCCGAATCCAACTACACAAGCAAAGCTACGCGGTTCCATCCACGATCCGGCCCTTGGGAGTAACGAAATCCAATTTCAGGAGCTGGTGCCTGGCCTGGCTAACCCCGCATCTGCCCCGAGCTCGCTCCGGAACCGGAACAGTTGCCGCAGTGGCGCGGCCGAATCGAGGAGCCGGGTAAGCTACAGCGTATTAGTACAAGAGCGCGCGCGAAGGCGTGTGTCGGACTCACCTTCTTCTCGTACGGGAAGGGGCGCTCGCCGGGGAGCTCCTCCACGGCGTCGGGCTGCGGGGCCGCCGCGGAAGCCTCGTGGCGGCGGCGGAGGCGGCGCAGGACCCACAGGAGCGCGGCGGCTTCCGCGGCCGCCAGCAGCAGCAGGCCGAGGAGGAAGCCCGCCACGAACCCCGCGGCCATGGGTCCGTCGCCGGCGGCGGTGGGCGGTGGGCGTAGCAGTCGTTCTCGCTGGAGTTCCCTGGAGGGCTGGAGTGCGAAAAGGGGAAAGTCGCGGGGGTTCGCCGCGGAACGCGTGGCGTGGAGGAGAGGATCGCTTTTCTTTTCTTTTCTTTTCGGTGGAGGGTGGCTGGACGGAGACGATGACGTGCGGGCCCGGATACGAGGCGCGTCCGGACGGGACCCACATGTCGGTGGTTGGGAGCTGCGGAGGGTGGTGGTTCAACTAAATTCACTCGTCGGTTTTGGATTCTCTCGCCGGCTGACGTGGACACATCACGCGCCGACTACGTGCGATGGCACGAGTCGCTCTCTGACACGTGGGTCCTCATCGTGCTGATTCTCACCCTGTTTCTTCCTTTCGTTGCCACCCACATGGATCCTCAGCATGTTCATGTGTGTTCCTTCCTACTCGGATGAAAGACCCAACAGTAGGTCTTCTTTTTCCGTTAACACACCCAAACGGATTTTATTATTTCTCCTCCAATATTCTTTCACAAAAATTAAAGATAATAATAAGTATCAAGACATATCAAAACACGATATGGCTTCAATTATTTGGATACATGGTAACATATTCATGCTTGAACCTTTATTTGGATAAATCACATTAGAAAATTAGGTGCCTGACGTGTGATAACTTTCACGTTAGTTTCTCATTGTGTCTTCATAATCTTATAAAAAAAAGCAAGAAACTAGAAAACAAGCAAAAAACAGGGGGAGGGGTGTCAAGGACCAACTACATGTTGACAGCTTATATAATCGAGAACCATCATTTTAGTTCCACATAAGCTTAATACATGCAATTTAAAAACGCTGAAGCATGTTCTATTGCTAATTAAGGATAACATTGATAAAGAAGTCCCCATCGACGTTAACTATAGGTTTGTACTTATATTTTATTCCCTAAAACCTTCTATCAAAGAAATAAAAAAAATGACCAAGGCACATATAACCACAAAAAGGCATGAAATAATTTTTGGATGATCTTATACTTTTTATACCTTAATATATGGTGACGTTCACTAAAATAAAGCATCCCCATCTAGAGAAAAATATACAAAATTATGTTTCACCTTATCACAAAAATGTTGTATTTTCAATCAAGGAGATGTATGTCAAATAGGTATCTCAATGTGATGTCATTACTAAAACCATTAATTGCTCCTAGTATTATACTAGCATAATAGAACTAAATACGCATTAGTCAAGGAAAATGACATGCATTTAATGAAAAGAGGAGTTGAAATAAAAATGTTCAGTATAAATGAGCGAGAAATGGTTGAATTTAACCCAACCTAGAAAATTTGTGTAGTAGCCACGGTACTAGCAAACTAGATTAAGGGGCACGGACAAACCGGCTAGTTTCAGGAGCTCGGCGTCGAAGGTGGACGGCGCATTGCACATGGTGGCATCAGCTCGGTTTTCGAGCTAAACAAACCACTCCTCATCCACCTGGTATCCACTACATATGTCACTAATAGGCCTCATTTGGAACACATTATTCTAGTCATAACGTCGCTTAATTACACTCGTGTAAAAATACATATTAGCAATGCTTCAGTGAGTGTAGACACATTGTGTTAACTTCAATTAATTTTGTGGTAAAAAATATTGGTGCCACCACTAATTTTACCTCCATTTCAAGCACGAGTACACATCTAAGAGTCACTGGAATGACATACCTTGCACCTTAGTAAAACTTTTGCCATTTACTCCAATCCAAAGGTCACATTACAAGATGTGAAATCCTCAACTCCACATTATCCTAGGCCCAACTGCTTTGTTTTTGTCCGTGGTTTGCATGTCACCGGGCTCGAGCATAGTCGACGATGCATCGGACCGATACAACACGATGCCCATACGTGCATGCAACGTTTCACTGTTTGGCGTGGCGACATGTTACTTTTTCCATCCCGAGTGGCGGGAGGTTTGCTCCGCCATTTCCTCTAGCAGAAGGTACTAAGTGTTACTTCGCCAGCTTTTCGCCGGGCTAGTTTTGACATTTTTTGTTCGCTGGTGGTTGTTTCTAGCAGTTCTTTTTTTTCAGAGGGTATATTTGTAAAAGTAGGCTGGTAAAATCAGTGGAGCACATCGGGGCTAGCCAACGAGAAAAACTAGGCTATATTCACTGATATTGCATTTACAACCTGCATTTTACTTCAAAAATGCCTTGTAGCAGCTACATCATTGCCCGTCAAGGAACAGCAAGGAGAGGATGATGTATCTGCACAGTTAATCCCACGTAAACAAGTTGCATGGTGTATCTCTCGAAAGTTCAGACACAATGAGGAGAATAAGAATTCAGTGCATGTGCACGCTGTTCTAGCAAATCCTACATGAAGCTCCTGCAGCACACATCTCCTCACTATCGTCCAGCGAAATGCCGTCAAAACATATTCCTTCGTGTCGAACTAATCAATGGAGATTGGTGCCGGTGTCATCGGTGGTGAGACGTGAAGAAGGCAAAGTCAGGGTGGTGTGCCCCGACCTGCTTCAGCCAGGAGGACGCCGCCCAGTGAAGTTCAGATAGCCGCCTGCGATCCGAGGATCCTGGCCGCCTCCACAGGTCGCCTTCCATTCTGTATGTTGACATCCCGAACGGCGAGAGGACGGTGGTGTCGCCACCGTCACGTTCTGGTCCGCTGCGCTGTATGTTATCTGCAGTGGCTTTGTCAGCATTAGCAAAGCCTGTATTTCACTTGATACTACTCACTTATGTATAATTCATGGTTTGCAGAGGTATACATGGATGACCAGGTCCTACAAATTAGATAATGTGTGTTACAGAGGGTGAATATATATACCTTGGAAAACTGATGAAATGGAATGGTAGGTAAGGAAGCATGTAGAGATGCCCTTCATGTTCCCATGGGCAGGGATGTGATAAATAGGGTACCTGATCATGAAAGGATGATCAGGTAACAGAATAGTGAAACAATATGATGTACTCCAAAGACCTAAGTTGATTACCATGCTACAGACATCCAGCTGGAAGGCGAGAGCTCGGCGCTCCTGAGGGACATCAAGCATGGGTACTCCTGCGCCAGCTCCGACACCTGCTCAACAAAGACCAACATTACTTCAAAATCATCAGTAAAACGGGACTCTGAACCTGAATTAGTTGAACAACTAGGATGATGATCACCGCGCGCATACCTTGTCGGCCAGCGGCACTCTGTCGTAGGGCGAGTCCCACTCTCTGTACTGGAAATTCAGGTACGACGAGGCTGCGACGTAGTATGCCGAATCATCGTCGTCTTCGGATGCCGCGTCCCAGGAGGACCTGGCGAACCTCTCGCCGCCGCCGGCGCTGTCGTCGCTCCAGGAGTCCGTCTCGCTCCCCGTGCTCCTGCATGCACACGATGTGTTTGCAGAAGAAATCGGTCATCAGCTTCAAAAGGACGCTGGCTGAGAACCATAATTGGGGAGGATCGAGGTGGCTGTTTCAGTTACCTGGGAATGGCGAGGCTGACTACGGTGGGCCTCGTGGCAGTGTATAACTGGACTGCTGAGAGGTAGGGTACGAAATGCTGCGTGACGACGGTGTTTTCGGCGGCCGTCCGGCCGCCGTGGTGCCGGACGGGGACGGCGAGTCCGTAGGCGCTGCTCTCGGCGTAGTGCTCCCACAGGTCCGCCAGCGCGAAGTACCCCACCGCTGCGTCGCTCTTCTTGATCTCCCTGTCCAGCTGCCACACGCTACTCGGCCCTCCTTCGAAACAGTCCTGAATAAAAACATATACGCTGGAGTTGTTCAGAACAGAGCTGAAAGCAGAGAACCTGTCCATGGCTAAAACCAGTGCGCAGATGGTACTAGATCGGATGAGCTGACTGACTCGTCCGAAACAGAAGAAATCAGCGAGGAGCTCGGTCCGAATCAGTGGGGTTGGATGGATCGCGCGCATACCATTGTGGCCGAGCGCCATGGCAGGTGGGGCGTGGCGGCGCGGAGGAAGACCTCGAGGTTGCTGCTCTCCATCCTTTGGCATCTAAATCGCTCGCATGTACAGTACAGGCCTTGATTTCTGTGTTATTGTCTTGCGATCGGAACGAAATCGAGACCGGAGCGAGCAAGAAATGCCTTCGTCCCTATATATAAGAAAGACTGTATATGTTGTGGAATCGGCAGAAGAAGTAGCAGCAGCAGCAGCTAGCACTGGGAGGCCATGCTAGGAGAGGGTGGATAGCAAGAAGCTAGGGTGATATGGATGGTGGTGTGAATGTGATCGGATAGAGGAAGACGAAGCATATCCACAGCATTGAATCCAACAATCCCCATTTATCCATGCAGATAAATGGAGTGTGCATCCAGAGCTGGTAGCTAGGTATAGCAGATCAGAGAGGTTAATATGCCGTGAGGCTAGGGAAGAAGATGAAGAAGATGTGTGTACTAACTTGTGGGCATTGGAGGTAGTGCCAAGGCCAACAAACTAATGGCTGTGGGACAAGCTAGATTCGGTGGTAGTGGAGGAGATCCAACGCTATGCTGTCGTTGCTGTCCACACACACTCCGAAACAGTGTAACTACTACTCCATGGCCACGCACAGACGCACTGGCATGGCATCTATCTGGAGGAGGAAATGTTGTGCACACCATGTGGATGACGATGTGCCATCTGAGTGTATTCATGAACCGATAGAGCTTTTTATCGAGAAAAAGAAATGAACCGACACACGCGTCAGGAAAACGAGATCATGGAAAAGGGAAACACTTTGGATAAGTGACTGCAACCGCCACCATCGATCGATGAGAAAGTCAAAATTAAGGCCCCACAGCCAAGTGGAAGAAATGGCGGCACTACCTTGTCGTCGACTCGATACATACCATGGTCGCAAACGTGGTGGAGCAGTGCGTACTGCTACCAGCTGTACATACTCCGACAGTTAGAACTGCCAATCATTACAGCAATTCTATAATGATTCCAAACGCCGTCGACTGTCTCGACTCTCAATTGTGAGAGTGCTGCAGGTACCAATTGAGTGCTACTGTTTGCCAATAATAACAAGTTGGAGTTTTTTTTCTTCTCTAAAGGTAGCTAAGGCTACGTTTGGTAGTGAAGTATTTTTGAAGTATTTCAAGAATACCACAGTTTTCAAAAATACCACAGTTTATAATAATTTGATGTGTTTGGTTAGGACCAAATACTGTAACATCAATACTTCAGTATCCCATAAACTGTAGTATTTTTGAAGTATTTAAAAATCAACCCCATACCTCTTTTTTGGAAAACTGAGGAAGGGAGAAAAACGACCAACTCCTGGCTCGCTACGACCTCATCCTTGAACAGCAGCAGCCGCCATGTTTTCTCACGATATTGGATCATCCGCAGCCATGGACACAGGAAAGGATGTCATCTAACTATTTGAAACAGTGCTGCCTGCCTGCCTTTAACCTTCATCCTCTTGCTTATTTCTGGTTCATGTGAGTCGTCGTCTTGAGATCGTTCTGTGCAACAACAATCCCATATGTGTCCCAGTCAGCCTCTAAGATGATTTAACAGTGACCTGCACCATCTCCAAAGAATCGGATTCTGTAGGTTCTTGAAGAAGCTGCCGCCCATGAATAGACTTGGGGAGCAGGCGAGCAGCTACTGGTACGTGCGAGTATGACGCCAACTGCCCGGTGCAACGAGGAGGATGAGCTTGATCTCTTCATGTGGCTAGGTCTGGTACTTTGGTCAGTTTCACGTCGGTGATGTTCACAAGCGCAGTGTGAGGCGGAGCAGCCGGACTACGGCGGCACGGTTCGCGGGCATATAGAGGGGAACAGCCAGACTCAGGCGCTTGCTTTCAAGGTCTAGTTTTGTAGATAATTACAACACTAGCCAAACAACCCACAGTATTCTAAAAACTTCAAAATACTTTGATTTGTCAAAACTGCAGTATCCAATGCCAGGTCTTCGAAATACTTCACAGCCATACTTCAGTAACTCAAAAATGCGCAAAAAGACGATGCACCCGTTACTAATAAATAGAACATGGTTTTGACAACATAATACTTAGACTTATTAGTAAATAACAAACGTGTTACTCATCAATAAGCTGCACGGCTCTGGGAAAAATGGAAACCTCGGAACATCTCGTCTTGAACAACAAAAGCTACACAGGCACGAGGTGGCTCATCGACGATACTCACCATAAGAGGCTTAGGGTTAGTGAAAGTCTGCATGTTAGTGCTAAACGTCGGATACCTCGAAACATCTCGTCTTGAACAACAAAAGCTACACAGGCACAAGGTGGCTCATCGACGATACTCACCATAAGAGGCTTAGGGTTAGTGAAAGTCTGCATGTTAGTGCTAAACGTCGGATACCAGACAAGCGGAAAGAGAGATTTACCAGGTTCGGGTCCCTCGTAGAGGTAATACCCGCACGCCATGCCTGTCTGATCTTGATTATGGGTGAAATCGATTACAATGAGGCAGCTGATAGACAGCGTGGAGGTGTTCTCGCCGAGACGCAAGGTGAGTAGGGTTTGGTGTATGCGTAAAAGATTGAGAGAGAGATTCGGCAGCCCTCTTCTGATCTTTATATAGGATGCCAGGTCACGAGAGTCCTGCTCGGATTCAATTACAATACGAAGATAATCTATCTACTCCTTTCATACTTGAACGTCCCCTCGTCTTGCGCTTCAAGAATTCGTCTCTTTCCATCTAATCATCGTGCAACCAACGTCTTGGACCTCTTTGGGTTGCAGCGCTCCAAATCTTGATGAACTCGAAGGGTACTATTTTGTCTACTTGTGGTCTAATTATTTGATGCATTGTTACTAGTGCACTACAAAAGAAAATGGGTGCCAGTTTACAATAAGTCGTCAAACATCCACAAGATAAACTTCATATCCTTGTGAGAACTACGGTGCCAAAAAGGGTTTGGGAAAGGGAATTATGGAATTAGGGAAGTACGGGGACTTGTCAGGCTACATTTGGTAAATTAATGGTAGTGGATGATGGCACATATATATCTTGCCTCTCCTCTTCCTCAATCACCTTTGATTTCAGAAAGATTTTATCCCAGAATCAGGCAGCTGGAATCCTGTCGGACCAATTGGTTCATGGGTACACAATTAGGTCAACAGAGGAATGGGAGAAAAACAGAATGCAAACACAACTAGATGGTGCAGCACATACCTCTTCAGCTGGCACAGCCTCTCTTCTCTGCTTGCACTTCTGCGTAACTAGGGGGCACGTTGGTCTGATGACTGCCGCCATGATGAGGCCGCGCCTCCACACGTGGATATTCTCCTAGTTCCGACCTCCATACGCTGCCTCCTTTCCAACCTCCCCAACACCAACCTCTCCTCCCGCCACCTTGGTGCTTTTTGTAGGTTACGTTAGTGAACATGTTCAAGATGTTTCAGCAATAACATGTTAAGTCAAACAAGGAGTCAGGATGTAATCACCATACCATATCTAATAGTAATACATATTTTGCCTCCTGGAAGATGGAGTTGTAATCAGGGCCCAACTCATTTCAATGCAACAACTATTTGGTTTTAACTCTAACGGGTGACACTGCACACAGTTCATAATGCATCTATCATATCGCATTATTTAACACAATATACCAGATAAAGACGGAGGGAACGCATCAACTTTTTACAATGCATCAGGCACTTGGTTATAACCCCTAAAAGTTGCAACAGATACACTTTTCTAAATAAATATTTCATCCATGTCCAGTTTACAACAGTACAAGCTTCAATTGAAGGGAAACCAAGAGTACAGACACAATAGTTACTGAGTTATGGACTTCATGAACTCCTTGAAACAAAAAAAGATGAGAGGACACATGCTCTCCAGACCACATGGCATGGTAATATCATGCATCTCTTCTTGAATTAGGACCGGAAGTGAACCAAAGAAGGCGAAGCCAAACCCAGCTCCTCGGTTCTCTACTTCCTCTCCTCGGCCGTCCGTGGATATCTTGATGGACAAACCTTGCTCTTGGGGTCCAAGTCACCACAGCACCCAAACACCTTCCTGTGCCATATTTACCGCGACTTCCGCGACACGCCTGATGTATCGCACAAAGCTATCGTCAGGTTGGAAGCCATAGATGGTGAGCTTAACCAGATTCTTGTGCTTGAGATCAGGAACACGGGTCTTCCAGTTCACGTCTGCCTTTTCGCAGTAACCGCGTTCCTCCCGGAACTCTTTGCCTGTCACCATAATGCACCAATGATCCCATACTGTGATGCAAAGCTCTCTTTAGGGACGGTGCAGCTTCAAGAATAAACATTGTCCAAGCAAAATCACACCCTTCAGGAATGTTCTCCAGATTTACTTTCTGTAGTTTGCTGAGCACAGGAGTGAGCAGGTTCGGGCATTCTGGTACAACCCAAATCTGGGATAGGAAAAAAAATTAAAAATTTATTCCTCGTTGCAAATAAGTTTTTTTTTTTTTTGAAACGGAGGCAAAAGCTTTGCCTCATCCATTAATTAAGAAGAAGGTGCCCGGTTTTTAGGAGAAAATCGGGCAAAAACCTACAACAACCAAGTCAAGCTCACACAAACAACACACCCACATAGACCACAATGCGACCCCAACAAACACTTAACACGACACTCCAACACCGCGTCGAAAAAGACAGGCCACGGCAATGAGAGGCACCCGTCAACCAACCGCGGATCCCTGAAAGGCAACGGCCAAGGTGGCGAGAAACTCGGAAACCTCTCTGGCAACGATAGCTCCGGGCACCATTAGCAACACCCCCGACTTAGCAACCGTATCATCAATATGAACCACCTGTCCGTCGGACTCAGCTGAGGGAGAGACTGAAGCGTCAACATCACCACACTTCTTAAAGGCAAGTGCCTGATATGGTGGAGAAGCCACATCCGAGAACTCGTGTGAGCCAGACCTCACTTCCTCGACGGGAGGAGGCGTAAGCACACCACCAAACAAGACTGCAGCGTCAACATCTGTCGGAGCCGTGACTGTCGAGCTCGCACCAAGCACAAGGAGAGAAACTACCACGAGGAGAGAAACAACCGTAGAGATGCTCATCCTCAACAACGGACGAATTCCGCTCGGCGGAATCGAGGCGGAACCAAAGCATGCGCATCCGTCGGCTCCATAGCAACACCATCGTGTGCCAACAACCGCTTAAGCGTTGCCACCTCCTCACGAAGGGGACGGACAACCTCCTCGATGCGGACGTCAACCGGTCGAAGGAGCTCCAAGCGCATCAACGCAACTTCGTGGACCGAAATACGGAGTCCAAACCGAAGTCGACCTTGAACTCCCCGCAACACCTAGGAGGGGGACTTGGCGGCACCGCTGCACATAACGGCGGCGGGACACGACCTCAGCCCAACTCCGGGACGACGAGGGACGACGAAGCTGAGCGGACGGAGAGTGGCTCCGTTGGAGAGGAGCATGAGCATCCGGAGAGCGGGCACGAGTGTCCGGAGAGCGAGAACGAGCGGCCGGAAAGCGCGCACGACAGAAACGCTCTCGATGACCAGGACGACGACAGCGAATGCATCTGAAGGGCTCACGACATGAGCCCACTTGGTGGCCACGCTCGAGGCATCGGAAGCATCTCCCACGAGCCCAACTCTTGAAGGCGAGGCTGCGCTCAAGACCTTCCTTGCGAAGCAACGACAATGGCTCATGACCAGGGCGGTTACCCCGACCCACCTGCACCCAACCTTCCTCAACACCAAGAGCCACAGCTGCAGGAGAGAGGCCGCCGCAGAGCTCTTCTAGCGCCTTCCCACCATGGCGCACAACAGCGGCATCGCAAACCGAGCCAGGGACACCGCCGTTGGTGGAGACCGATGGCGTCCGCGGAACGTCCATCTTCTCAGGCGCCATCTCGTCAGAGCGCACATCGCCGGAACCTGCCACCTTCTTCGGCGCCCTTTCCCCATCACACACATCGACGGAGCACTGGGTATCACCGGAGACATCGTCGTCCATGACGGGCAACGACGGTGAGGGAGCTTGGGGAAACACCTCAAGCGGCGGCAGCGACAGGCATCCGAGACCCTCAACCACCACGGCAGGGTCACGCAACTCTTCGCAGGGAGGGCGAGAAGCCAACGCAGGCTTGCGGAAGCGACGAGCACGACGCATCTGCCCACCAACGGCTGGGTCTGACCTGCGGCGAGCGAGGGCGGCTGCAGCAAGCACGGCGGCGGGTTCCGGAGGCAAAGATGTTGGCTCGGCGGACAGGATTGCCTGAGGCCCGAACGCCTCCACGACGAGGGCAGCGGAGCAAGCACGGGGCGAGGAAGACGAGGTGAGGCCGGCGCTTGACGCGGCAGAGGCAGAGACGACCGGCGGAGGGAGAACAGGGCGGCGGCGGCGGCGGCGTGACGTCCACCGTCGCCTCCAAGGCCGCTGCTCCGTGGGCAGCCCCATCAGCTACATGCCGCACATCGTGGAGGGCGAGGACGGGCGGTCGACGACGATCTGCAACGGGGACGAGCTCCGGCGGCGCACGAGGACAAGCTCCGGCGGCGGACCAGCGCGAGGAGGCGGCGGCCGTCGGGGCAGAGCTTCCGGAGCGGTACCAGGATGAATCCGAGCTCGGAGGGGAGAGGACAAGCAGGCGATGCAGGATCTGGACCCAGCTGTGGGAGAGGAGGCCGGACGGGGGAGATCAGGCCGCCGCCGGCGGCAGCTCCCCCCCGCGTCGCACAGGTCGCGAGAGCCCCCCGCATGTCCTTTCCTCTGCAAATAAGTTACATTCTGAAGCGGCAGAGAAGATAGATTTAAGTTACTATTGTTACATAAAACAACCGTAGAGTGGTAAAGGACATATATATGATTCCAATAACGAATGAGTACCTTTTCACATTCAAAATCCAGATGCAGATCACGGGTGGAAGGGGCATTAGCAAGGAGCTGACTTAACTCAAGAGTCTTTTCCCAGCGGACGCATGTTTTAGCGATGCTTAGAGCATGTCTAACAGGCCCCGTATAACCCGCCCACCCCGTAAAATTCCGGCGACATACGGGGCAGGCGCGGTTCGGGCCGTCTAGCAGGCCCCGTATTCGGGCCGCCCCGTTTCGGCGGAATACGGGGCCCGGGAAATCGGCCCTTCGCCCCGTACATATAGTGGGCGCGAGGTGCGAGTGAGGGGTTAACCCTCGCTCGCAACCCTAGCTCCGCCGCGCGCCGCTCGCCTCCTCCTCGCTCTCGGCGAGCAATTAGCCGCTCCCCGCGCCGCATTCCACCCCCAAGCTAGGATGGACTCCCGCCGCCGCGATGAGGGCATCGCCGCGAGCGGATCGAAGCGATCCCGCTCGCCGGACACCGTAGAGAAGCGTGGCGGCGGCAATGCAAGAGATCCGCCGCCGGCAGGCCGTGGCGCGGCCTCGCAAGTACAACGGCGCCGCGTCCGGTCCCGGAAAAGCTAATCGACTTCGCGCGGGGCGGCGCCGGTTCATCGAGGATCCGCCGATGAAGCCGAGTGAGCGGGCTCAAGTTCGACGAGTGGCGCGCCGGCCGGGAGCGCCGCCGGCCCGGGCGAAAGAGGCTTGGAGCGGCGGGAGCACCGGCGCTAGAAGAGCTCCGCTCGCCGGCGATGACGAGGAGGCCCGGACTTGTTGAAGGAGCTACGGCGGTTCTCGAAGGACGACGCCAAGAGGAAGAGGGCAATCGAGGAAGAGGTGGCGGCGGCCATCGCCGCCGCGAAGGAGGCGGAGTTGCGGGAGGCGGAGGCGGAGGCGGACTCGTACCTAGTCGACCTCCCCGAGTAGGATCGCGCATTCGGATGTAGAATCAATGAAATCCGTAGTATGATCAATGAAATCCGTAGTATGATTCATTGAAATCGAACTTCCCGGGGTTTTTATTTTTGAAAATACGGGGCGAAATACGGGTTCTGCTAGACGGAATGCCTCTTTCGTTGCCAACTTTTGGATACGGGGCGAAAAAGCAGCCAGATACGGGGCAGAAATATAAGGGGCCTGCTAGACATGCTCTTAGCTTTGAAAGCTGTGGTACAAAGCCAAAATAGATGGGATCTCCATAAGAGAACCAGTTATTATAGCTCACCCGTTGGAGCTTTGGTAGACATGTGAGCTCAATCCTCTCAAAATTCCCAGAGTCTACCCCGAGCTCAACAAGTCGAGCATGTGCAAGTTGCAGCACAGAATGGATCCCTGAGTCGCAGTGGGTCAAATGCAAAGACTCTAAACGCTTGCAAGTGCTGAGGATGTCAGGGATGCCCAGTTCACAAAACCTCATATTGCGCAGCCAAAGGCGGGTGAGGCCAGCAAATGCATTCGGACAAGCGCCAAGAGAAGTATTGAACTGGCTCCCAAAGTGGAGGAGATCGTCAGGAGAGCAAGCAGCATAAGCCTTCTCGGTTACCATCTCAAACTCAGCTGCTTCGGGTTGCCATGGCACGTGCAACAGACTTGCCAATGCAGACAGAGTCGTGATCCGTCAAGACAAATCTGATTATGAGTTCACTGATGGTGATTGCTGGGGTTCTCCTGCTCAAGATGTTATCTGTTACACTAGCGACAGCGTGGCTGATCCGGAGCACGTCGCGGATGCCGAATTCAAGGGCTGGGTTGTGGTGACACGAGATGGAACTGACGCTTATGAACAGGCGTGAGAGCATGGTGGGGATCTTCAGCAGCCGCTTGGAGAGGATGCAGGTCCTTACTGCGTCGACCGTGTCTACCCTCTCCAGAATATTGAGCAGAAGGTCATCGGGCAGCTTGCTGAGCCTGTCTCCATTGCCCGGAGTGGCAGCGGCGGGTTTGTTGCTAGCTGGTTTCTGCATGGCAATTAGCAGGAACAAACAATAAATCACACTCCATGGCAATTAGCAGGAACAAACAATAAATCACACTCCACTTTGAGGACGAATCTTTCGAGAAGGACAGACATCAGGAAAAAAATTTACTTACACTGCATCTGCGCTGCGGCGACCGTTCTTGTTCTTCATGGCTGAGCAGATCAACACTGCATCAGGGACGCCGAGTTATTATTTGACAACAAGAAAGAAGAATAACTGCATCAGGTACACCTCCTATTCAGAATTCAGAGTAACGATTCACTTGAAATAAACCACGGGGAATCTGTGCTTACCGCTGAGTCGGAGGTGGTGTAGGGGAGGAGCTACCAGCGTTCCACGCGGTTGTGCGACTAGGCGGTGGGGCAAGAGGTGCGCCGGAGTGGGGAATAAACGGCGCCGAAGACGGGCAAGGGACGGGACGTGGCCGCGGGGCGGGGAGGAGCAGGACGCGGCGGCGCGGACGGGAAGCAGGCGGTGGTAGAGGTGGACGGCGGAAGAGAGCGGTGGAGTGAGCCGGAGCCGGAGAGGTGCAGGGGTCAGAACGCGGCGGAGTGGGCCTGAGAAGGTTGAGGTTGAGGTTGAGGTGGCTGCTCAGTGCTACAAGATTCGTGTTAGTTCGACGTGGAAGTATATCAGGGAGAAGGCCTTTTCCACATTGTCGACTCTTATTTTATTTTTTATTAAAGAAAAACTAATGAATTTCGATTCAAACACGCCCTAAATAGAGAACAGTCCAATTTACAGCCTGGATTTGCCCAGGGTTCATTACCACCGTGAACTTTGACTTAACTCTAAAAACTCTTAAACCATTCCATCCATTCAAACCTATACCAACTTTCCTTCCAAGAGATCTACTCTTTTCTTACCTACTCCCACTATCCATAATAAGTATCTTGGTTTAGTTTGAATGTGAATTAAAACCACGACACTTGTTATGTATCGGAGGGAGATTTTTTACG
Source organism: Lolium rigidum (assembly GCF_022539505.1). Taxonomy (NCBI): domain Eukaryota; kingdom Viridiplantae; phylum Streptophyta; class Magnoliopsida; order Poales; family Poaceae; genus Lolium; species Lolium rigidum. Next base: position 277,614,656 of record NC_061509.1, read on the forward strand.
AATTATAGATTGTAAATCATCCCTAGTTTGGCAACATAATTTATAAGAGCATCTCGAGCCGCGTCCCCAAATGGCGCCAGATTTATCGTTTGGGGTATGTGTTTCGTTCGTGTCGTACTTGGGGGACGTCGCTCCCCAGCCGCGTCCCCCAAACGCCGCCCCCAAACTTTAAAATACTATATTTTTAGTTTAGTGGATAGAAGAAATGTGTAGATAACGTTGTACTAATATTGCTGCTAATATTCAAAGCGGTGCAACATAAACAAATTACATATAAAAATTTCGAAAAATATAAATAAATTACATATAAAACATTAAACTACTTCTTCTTTGATGGCCCCACCTCGTCGTTCTCACGGTGGCGCTTCCTGCTCGTCACCTCTTCCGAAGAGGCGGTGTCGTCCGACGCGTCGGAGGAACTTGTGTCCTTCTCCTCGTCGACGGTGCTTGTCGGCTGTGCCTTCGCTTTCGCCTCCGCCTTCGCCCGGGCCGCCGCCGCCTCCTCAGCCTCTTCCTCCTCCTCCTCTTCCTCGGCCTCCCATTCCTCGCCGTTGTCCGGCGGCGGGCAATCATCGCTGCTAGGAGTCGTAGCTTTGTCCCACCAGTGGCGCCATCCCGATGGCTTACCCTCGTTGTCGGTGTCTGATGGCAGCTGAGAGAGGTCGCTCATTGTGACAGAGGAGAGTTTTCGATGAATGGCGGCCGATTATAGATCGAGAAAGCGCACACATAGGGGTCTTATTGAGCGCAGATGAACGGCGGGCAGATATCGAAGAGACCGGCGGTTGCTCTTCCGCAGAGTTCGCGCTCCATTCCGGCGGTTCGCGCGTCGATCGACGCGGTTGCCAATGTGACGGTTCCCCTTCCCAGCAATTGCACCCTCTCTAGGTAGGCGGCGGTTGAGCGTCCGTCCGTGAGTCGCTGACGCGTCGGTCCCGCCACATCGTGCCTTCCATTTCGATGTGTCCGGCGTGCCCAGAGCGTCCCTTGTATAGCGGGACGGGTTCGTTGCGCCGGACACCGATTGAGCAGCGTCGGACAAAAAGAGGTTTTGAAACGTGTGGTTGGGAATATTTTTTTTATCCGGCACGTCCCAAATCCCTTTGGGAAACACTTTGAGGGAAGCGGCTGTAGATGCTCTAATATCTTTGGTGTTTTAAGCTTTCCGGCCAGTACTCTGGCTCGCATGCTTACTGGCATGTCTATCCTCTCCACTTGTAGCTTAACGGGGTCACCTCTAACCCTTGTACTTTTGTAACCTCCATAGTTTTTGGTAAAAATAACATGTGGTCATCATAGTACTCCCTCCGTCTACAAATAAGTGTACCTGCGGGATTTTCAAGATAAATTATGAGGTGGGGTGAAAAGTACATTGGGAACATGCATCTCTCCTCTTTAATTCTTTCATCTCCAATGAGCTAAGTGCTTGTAGAAAACAAGAAAAATATGTGCTCAATATTATTGGGTTTGATTTCCGTGCGATGAGAGAGAAGCAATTAAATTGCATTGGGAAAATAGGAGTACACTTTTTTGTGGATAAAGTTTAGAGCCTAGATGCCACTTATTTGAGGACGGAGGGAGTACATCCCTACCCCCAAGAAAAGTTTGATCCTTCTTAGAAATGGTAAGTGCCTTCTGGAACGAGCATGCCTCGTGCGGCAATGGTCACCTAGAAGGCGCATAACCGCACTCCTCGCACTGATCATTACACTGAAGTGACCGGGATAAGTTCTAAGGCTCGTTAAAAGAGGAAGCATAGATCTAGAGACACATGCGGCCGGGAGCATTTCGAGCGCAATCATGGGAAAAAGACAAGTTCACTCAAGGTGTTTTTTTTTAACAGGGCCGGTCCCCAAGGACCCAGAAGCTCTATTAACTAAAAGCGGTGGAGTTACAACTTACTCCCTCCGTTCTGATTTAGTCTACATTTTAGAAAAAATGAGAAAAATTAGTAGTGCATTTATTAGTACTACTTAGATATTTGAACAACCAATCCAAGCCACATTGAAAGTAACAACATCCAATAAAAAGAGTAAAACCACCTCGTTTTCAGTGTTGTTGTTGACTAAAAGCTAGAATGTAGAGTATTTCAAAACAAATTTTGGGACTAGAATGTAGACTATTTCAGAACGGAGGGAGTACATCACAGACCACAAGAAAATCATAAATTACAACAAAGTCTTCACATTTTGCACTAGGGACCCTAGATCTAAAACTGAGTGTGCAATCAGGTCCAGCTCCATCTCCACCGCATTGCTGCATCACATCACAGCCAAGAACGCCATCGCCGGGGACATTACCACTTGGGACGGAGCTCCGGGAGCCTACTGTGATGGAGCTATAAGGCCTCCGCTTTGGCACGACAGCCTGGAGGTAGAAGAATACCTGCAACCACCGGTCGGAAGAAACTGTCGCCGGTGACAGAGGGTGGAGGGGTCGCCCTTCGACCATCAGAGACAGCAGCCAAGACGGAGCTGCTGTGGATGCCCTCCCAAACGAAGCTTCATGGTTTCCCTGGCGCTGACCCGCCGTCGAGCAGCCAAGGATTGCAAACTGACTTCCCTCAACGTCACCATGACGAGAGGGGAGAAGTTTGAATCTTTGACCAACGAAGGTGAGCCCGCACATCAAACGAACCTGGACCTTATTGAAGGAGTTCCTGAGCTCCCTCATCACCTCCATCTGCTCCCACCATGGGAGAATCGCTGGAAAGCAGAGAAGAACCAAACAGAGCCAGGATTGGTCCGAGAAACCCAGCTCCAAACTCCAGATGCAAACCTTATTTGGAGTGATGCATGACCTCCTCTTCCCCACCTGCACCTTGGCTCGCCACCAAGTAGATACAGTGAAGAAAAAGAGATCCATGGCGTGGCAGATCTGGTCGCCTGGATCTACCAACCTACTCTCAGACTCCATATTGGTAAACTCTGGAAAGAAACTACACCTAAAACTACTACCGGCACCATCCCTTCGCCATCTCCGCGCGGCTACGCCGGCAAGAGAAGCTCCGGTCCGGCCCGGGGAGCAAGAGGAAGAGACCAGAAAGAGAGAGCTTCGAGAGAGACCCGGGGGAAAGAAAGAAAGTGGCGGTCAGTTCCCAAGGAACATGAGAAGTTCACTCAAGGTTAGAAATGAAAGTTCTTATTTACATCGGTTACTCTCTTGGGTTATGGAGGAGCAACTAGATAAGAGATTTTTCTTGGTGATTAATTGATCTATTCTTGGAACTCGAAGGAGATCTACGATATTCGACTCATCCATTTACAGCCTATACATGACTACCTTACAGTCATCTATCTGCTCGGGGGCTACTTCCATCGGGAACGCTGACCGCGCACCCGATAAAAAGATGGAAGCCTCGTCTGCAAAAGGAACGGACCTGAAGGTTCTAGCAATCCAGGTTCGAGCCTGAGGACTCGAATCTGTGTAGGGTAACACTGTTTTGCTCCGGCAGTTAACTAGTTTCGATTCATCAAGTAAATATGGGCTCATTACTACATCCCTTACGTATATTCAATTATTCAACTTACTTCGAGCCTATACTATTTGACGACCCGCTAGATTTAAAAGTATCAAACAATGAAAAGTAATTGGAGGCTTCAACATCAACGTCAAACGATTCTTTGAGTAGTATAACTTAAGTCTACGAGCGGCTGCAAGCACCCGCTCATAGACTCAGGGGATACTCCCATCGGTAGCGCTGGCCGCGCACCCGATAAAGAAAAGCATTGAAATCTTCATCAAGATATTCGAGTGGTACAACTTTAGTCTCCGCGCGGCTGCAAGCACCCGCACATAGACTCGGAGGCTACTCGATAGAAAACAACTTCGAATCTACGTTAAGCACAAAATTCAACATTCTTCTAATGATCAAGACATTCGGATGATGATAGATTTAGTACCTACCGGAAGCCTTGTTTCGGCTAGTCACTCGGGGGCTACTGATGTGGGCATTACCCTTCTGGTACCCGACATTAGCCTACCTCCTCTGGCCCAACATGGGGGCCCACGTGGATCACTGCATCCCATGATGGACGAATACATCAATTGCAACGATGGAAATATATAACGAGGCGGATTTTTTACGGACAAGGCAAGAAGATGTCGTTTAAGGAAAATATAGATTAGATCTTGTTGTAATCTAATCTATTATGTGCATGACTCTCTAGACCTGGCCTCCTATATAAAGGCCAGGAGAGGGCCTGCCAGAGGGTACCTACACAATCCCGCATACACCAAACCCTAGAAAACTTGCCACTAGGCGAGATCACCTCCACGCAGTCTATCGACTGCCCCATTGTAACCTTTTTTCATCGATAATCAAGATCAGGCAAGCATGAGTAAGGGTTTTACCTCATCAGGGGCCCGAACCTGGGTAAATCTTGCCTCTTGCTCGTTTGGTATTCGATGTCTAGTGGTAACATGCAGGATTCCATCAACCCTAAGCCCCTCATGGTGGGCATTGCCGAGGAGCCCCCTCATTAGGAGGCAAGATGGACCACCCTCCAGGAGGATGCGAAGCGCAAGGCCGACATCGACGAGAGGAG
>NC_061509.1:277619302-277660197 GCF_022539505.1 Lolium rigidum
GAAAGTCACTACAATCGAAGATGGTGTCCGGGCCAGCAAGTACAGCTGATCTTCAATATCTTCGTTATTCGAGAGATGTTTTTGCAACCAACCGCCGAAAGTCGACATGTGTTCACGTCTAATCCAATCGTTCGATCGCCCGGGTTCTGGGAGCGTAGAAAGTTCTTGTGGTCACCGATATACGGAGCCACCATGGTGGAACTTTGTAGAACCGTGTAGTGTGCTTGAGTCAAAGAAATCCCGTCCCTACATATCATTGATTTCCTTCCTAGCGTGCCTTTTCCACTTAGTCTCCCTTCATGCCGCGATTCAGGAACACCAATCGGCTTAAGGTCAGGAATAAAGTCAACACAGAATTCAATGACCTCCTCTGTTCCATAGCCCTTGGAGATGCTTCCTTCTGGCTGATGGCGTGTATTTCACACGTTCGTTGGGCAACCCCAAGAGGAAGGTATGATGCGCACAGCAGCAAGTTTTCCCTCAGAAAGAAACCAAGGTTTATCGAACCAGGAGGAGCCAAGAAGCACGTTGAAGGTTGATGGCGGCGGGATGTAGTGCGGCGCAACACCAGAGATTCCGGCGCCAACGTGGAACCTGCACAACACAACCAAGCTACTTTGCCCCAACGAAACAGTGAGGTTGTCAATCTCACCGGCTTGCTGTAACAAAGGATTAACCGTATTGTGTGGAAGATGATTGTTTGCGAGAGAAAACAAGAGAAACAAGTATTGCGAGTAGATTGTATTTCGAGTAAAGAGAATTGGACCGGGGTCCACAGTTCACTAGAGGTGTCTCTCCCATAAGACGAACAGCATGTTGGGTGAACAAATTACGGTTGGGCAATTGACAAATAAAGAGAGCATGACAATGCACATACATATCATGATGAGTATAGTGAGATTTAATTGGGCATTACGACAAAGTACATAGACCGCCATCCAACCGCATCTATGCCTAAAAAGTCCACCTTCGGGTTATCATCCGAACCCCTCCAGTATTAAGTTGCAAGCAACGGACAATTGCATTAAGTATGGTGCGTAATGTAATCAACAACTACATCCTTAGACATAGCATCAATGTTTTATCCCTAGTGGCAACAGCACAACACAACCTTAGAACTTTCTCGTCATCGTCCTGGTGTCAATGCGGCATGAACCCACTATCGAGCATAAGTACTCCCTCTTGGAGTTAAAAGCATCTACTTGGCCAGAGCATCTACTAATAACGGAGAGCATGCAAGATCATAAACAACACATAAGCATAACTTTGATAATCAACATAACAAGTATTCTCTATTCATCGGATCCCAACAAACGCAACATATAGAATTACATATAGATGATCTTGATCATGATAGGCAGCTCACAAGATCCGACAATGATAGCACAATGGGGAGAAGACAACCATCTAGCTACTGCTATGGACCCATAGTCCAGGGGTAGACTACTCACTCATCACTCCGGAGGCGACCATGGCGGTGTAGAGTCCTCCGGGAGATGATTCCCCTCTCCGGCAGGGTGCCGGAGGCGATCTCCAGGATCCCCCGAGATGGGATCGGCGGCGACGGCGTCTCGGTAATGTTTTCCGTATCGTGGCTCTCGGTACCGGGGGTTTCGTCACGGAGGCTATTTGTAGGCGGAAGGGCAAGTCAAGAGGCGGCACAGGGGCCCACACCACAGAGCCGGCGCGGCCAAGAGGGGGCCGCGCCGCCCTAGGGTTTGGCGCCCCCGTGGCCCCTCTTCGTCTCTCCTTCGGACTTCCGGAAGCTTCGTGAGAAAATAGGCCTCTCGGGCTTTTATTTCGTCCAATTCCGAGAATATTTCTTTACTAGGATTTCTGAAACCAAAAACAGCAGAAAACAAAGAATCGGCACTTCGGCATCTTGTTAATAGGTTAGTTCCGAGAAAATGCACGAATATGATATAAAGTGTGCATAAAACATGTAGATAACATCAATAATGTGGCATGGAACACAAGAAATTATCGATACGTTGGAGACGTATCAGCATCCCCAAGCTTAGTTCTCGCTCGTCCCGAGCAGGTAAAACGATAACAAAGATAATTTCTGGAGTGACATGCCATCATAATCTTGATCATACTATTTGTAAAGCATATGTAGAGAATGCAGCGATCAAAACAATGTGTATGACATGAGTAAACAAGTGAATCATAAAGCAAAGACTTTTCATGAATAGCACTTCAAGACAAGCATCAATAAGTCTTGCATAAGAGTTAACTCATAAAGCAATAATTCGAAGTAAAGGTATTGAAGCAACACAAAAGAAGATTAAGTTTCAGCAGTTGCTTTCAACTTGTAACATGTATATCTCATGGATATTGTCAACATAGAGTAATATAATAAGTGCAATAGGCAAGTATGTAAGAATCAATGCACAGTTCACACAAGTGTTTGCTTCTTGAGGTGGAGAGAAATAGGTGAACTGACTCAACATAAAAGTAAAGAGAATGGTCCTCATAGAGGAAAAGCATCGATTGCTATATTTGTGCTAGAGCTTTGATTTTGAAAACATGAAACAATTTTGTCAACGGTAGTAATAAAGCATATGCATCATGTAAATTATATCTTATAAGTTGCAAGCCTCATGCATAGTGTACTAATAGTGCTCGCACCTTGTCCTAATTAGCTTGGACTACCCGGATTATCACCGCAATACATATGCTTTAACCAAGTATCACAAAGGGGTACCTCTATGCCGCCTGTACAAAGGTCTAAGGAGAAAGCTCGCATTTGGATTTCTCGCTTTTGATTATTCTCAACTTAGACATCCATACCGGGACAACATAGACAACAGATAATGGACTCCTCTTTTAATGCTTTTAAGCATTCAACAACAATTAATTCTTTTCTCATTAGAGATTTGAGGATGTTTGTCCAAAACTGAAACTTCCACCATGGAACATGGCTTTAGTTAGCGGCCCAATGTTCTTCTCTCACAATATGCATGCTCAAACCATTCAACTCAGTGTAGATCGCCCTTACTTGGACAAGACGAACATGCATAGCAACTCACATGAAATTCAACAATGAGTTGATGGCGTTCCCGGTAAACATGGTTATCGCACAACAAGCAACTTAATAAGAGATAAAGTGCATAATTACATATTCAATACCACAATAGTTTTTAAGCTATTTGTCCCATGAGCTATATATTGCAAAGGTGAATGATGGAATTTTAAAGGTAGCACTCAAGCAATTTACTTTGGAATGGCTGGAAAATACCATGTAGTAGGTAGGTATGGTGGACACAAATGGCATAGTGGTTGGCTCAAGTATTTTGGATGCATGAGAAGTATTCCCTCTCGATACAAGGTTTAGGCTAGCAAGGTTAATTGAGGCAAACACAAGGATGAACTAGTACAGCAAAACTCACATAAAAGACATATTGAAAGCATTATAAGACTCTACACCGTCTTCCTTGTTGTTCAAACTCAATACTAGAAATTATCTAGACCTTAGAGAAACCAAATATGCAAACCAAATTTTAGCATGCTCTATGTATTTCTTCATTAATGGGTGCAAAGCATATGATGCAAGAGCTTAAACATGAGCACAACAATTGCCAAGTATCACATTACCCAAAACATTTATAGCAATTACTACATGTATCATTTTCCAATTCCAACCATATAACAATTTAACGAAGGAGAAACTTCGCCATGAATACTATGAGTAGAAACCAAGGACATATTTGTCCATATGCTACAGCGGAGTGTGTATCTCTCCCATAAAGTGAATGCTAGGATCCATTTTATTCAAACAAAACAAAAACAAAAACAAAACGACGCTCCAAGAAAAAGCACATAAGATGTGGCCGAATAAAAATGTAGTTTCAGGGGAGGAACCTGATAATTTGTTGATGAAGAAGGGGATGCCTTGGGCATCCCCAAGCTTAGACGCTTGAGTCTTCTTGATATATGCAGGGGTGAACCACCGGGTGCATCCCCAAGCTTAGAGCTTTCACTCTCCTTGATCATGTTGCATCATACTCCTCTCTTGATCCTTGAAAACTTCCTCCACACCAAACTCGAAACAACTCATTAGAGGGTTAGTGCACAATATAAATTGACATATTCAGAGGTGACACACTCATTCTTAACACTTCTGGACATTGCATAATGCTACTGGACATTAGTGGATCAAAGAAATTCATCCAACATAGCGAAAGAGGCAATGCGAAATAAAAGGCAGAATCTGTCAAAACAGAACAGTTCATATTGACGAATTTTAAAATGGCACCAGACTTGCTCAAATGAAAATGCTCAAATTGAATGAAAGTTGCGTACATATCTGAGGATCATGCACGTAAATTGGCATAATTTTCTGAGCTTCCTGCAGGGCAGTGGGCTCAGATTCGTGACAGCAAAGAAATCTGGAACTGCGCAGTAATCCAAATCTAGTACTTACTTTTCTATCAACGGCTTAACTTGGCACAACAAAACTCAAAACTAAGATAAGGAGAGGTTGCTACAGTAGTAAACAACTTCCAAGACACAAATATAAAACAAAGTACTGTAGCAAAATAAACACATGGGTTATCTCCCAAGAAGTTCTTTCTTTATAGCCATTAAGATGGGCTCAGCAGTTTTAATGATGCACTCGCAAGAAATAGTATTTGGAGCAAAAGAGAGCATCAAGAGGCAAATTCAAAACACATTTAAGTCTAAAATGCTTCCTATGCATAGGAATCTTGTAAATAAACAAGTTCATGAAGAGCAAAGTAACAAGCATAGGAAGATAAAACAAGTGTAGCTTCAAAAATTTCAGCACATAGAGAGGTGTTTTAGTAACATGAAAATTTCTACAACCATATTTTCCTCTCTCATAATAATTTTCAGTAGCATCATGAGCAAACTCAACAATGTAACTATCACATAAAGCATTCTTATCATGAGTCTCATGCATAAAATTATTACTCTCCACGTAAGCATAATCAATTTTATTAGTTGTAGTGGGAGCAAATTCAACAAAGTGGCTATCATCATATATAGGAGACATATTGTAATCATAATAGAAAATTTTCTCCTCAATTCTTGGGGGACTAAAAAGATCATGCTCATCAGAGCCAGCTTCCCCAAGCTTAGAATTTTCCATAGCATTAGCAACAATGGTGTTCAAAGCATCCATAGTAATAACATTCCCATTAGCATGCATATAAAGTTCCATGGGTTTTTTAATTCTCTCTTCAAACACATCATGTCCTAATTCAAGATAAAGTTCATAAAGATCTCTCATATTTTTGTTGTTTTCCATTATGCTTAACTAGTGAAATAAAAACATGCATGATATTAAGTAAAGTAAAACAAGTAACTAATCTTTTTGTGTTTTTGATATAGTGCAGCAAACAAAGTAGTAAATAAAATAAAGCAAGACAAAAACAAAGTAAAGAGATTGAGAAGTGGAGACTCCCCTTGCAGCGTGTCTTGATCTCCCCGGCAACGGCGCCAGAAAAAGAGCTTGATGGCGTGTATTTCACACGTTCGTTGGGCAACCCCAAGAGGAAGGTATGATGCGCACAGCGAGCAAGTTTTCCTCGAGAAAGAAACCAAGGTTTATCGAACCGGGAGGAGCCAAGAAGCACGTTGAAGGTTGATGGCGGCGGGATGTAGTGCGGCGCAACACCAGAGATTCCGGCGCCAACGTGGAACCTGCACAACACAACCAAGCTACTTTGCCCCAACGAAACAGTGAGGTTGTCAATCTCACCGGCTTGCTGTAACAAAGGATTAACCGTATTGTGTGTAAGATGATTGTTTGCAGAGAAAACAGTAGAAACAAGTATTGCAGTAGATTGTATTTCAGTAAAGAGAATTGGACCGGGGTCCACAGTTCACTAGAGGTGTCTCTCCCATAAGACGAACAGCATGTTGGGTGAACAAATTACAGTTGGGCAATTGACAAATAAAGAGAGCATGACAATGCACATACATATCATGATGAGTATAGTGAGATTTAATTGGGCATTACGACAAAGTACATAGACCGCCATCCAACTGCATCTATGCCTAAAAAGTCCACCTTCGAGGTTATCATCCGAACCCCTCCAGTATTAAGTTGCAAGCAACGGACAATTGCATTAAGTATGGTGCGTAATGTAATCAACAACTACATCCTTAGACATAGCATCAATGTTTTATCCCTAGTGGCAACGAGCACAACACAACCTTAGAACTTTCATCACTCGTCCCAGTGTCAATGCAGGCATGAACCCACTATCGAGCATAAGTACTCCCTCTTGGAGTTAAAAGCATCTACTTGGCCGAGAGCATCTACTAATAACGGAGAGCATGCAAGATCATAAACAACACATAAGCATAACTTTGATAATCAACATAACAAGTATTCTCTATTCATCGGATCCCAACAAACGCAACATATAGAATTACATATAGATGATCTTGATCATGATAGGCAGCTCACAAGATCCGACAATGATAGCACAATGGGGAGAAGACAACCATCTAGCTACTGCTATGGACCCATAGTCCAGGGGTAGACTACTCACTCATCACTCCGGAGGCGACCATGGCGGTGTAGAGTCCTCCGGGAGATGATTCCCCTCTCCGGCGAGGGTGCCGGAGGCGATCTCCGGGATCCCCCGAGATGGGATCGGCGGCGACGGCGTCTCGGTAATGTTTTCCGTATCGTGGCTCTCGGTGCCGGGGGTTTCGTCACGGAGGCTATTTGTAGGCGGAAGGGCAAGTCAAGAGGCGGCACAGGGGGCCCACACCACGGGCCGGCGCGGCCAAGAGGGGGCCGCGCCGCCCTAGGGTTTGGCGCCCCGTGGCCCCTCTTCGTCTCTCCTTCGGACTTCCGGAAGCTTCGTGAGAAAATAGGCCTCCGGGCTTTTATTTCGTCCAATTCCGAGAATATTTCTTTACTAGGATTTCTGAAACCAAAAACAGCAGAAAACAACGAATCGGCACTTCGGCATCTTGTTAATAGGTTAGTTCCAGAAAATGCACGAATATGATATAAAGTGTGCATAAAACATGTAGATAACATCAATAATGTGGCATGGAACACAAGAAATTATCGATACGTTGGAGACGTATCACCGGCCTAGCACGGTTATGAACATATTTCTTCAAGACTCCCATGAACCTCTCGAAGGGGAACATATTGTGTAGAAACACGGGACCGAGAATGAAAATCTCATCGACCGGGTGAACGAGGAGATGTGTCATAATATTGAAGAAGGATGGTGGGAACACCAGCTCAAAACTAACGAGACATTGGACCACATCATTCTGCAACCTCGGTAGAATTTCCGGGTTTATTACCTTTTGAGAAATTGCATTGAGGAATGCACATAGCTTCACAATGGGCAGTCGAACATTTTCCGGTAGAAGCCCCCTCAATGCAATCGGAAGCAAGCTGTGTCATTATCACGTGACGAGTCATGAGACTTCAGGTTCTGGAATGTTTTCTTCTCCATATTTATTATTCCCTTTATATTGGAGGAGAAGCCGGACGGGACCTTGATACTCGCTAAGACATTCAAAAAATATCTCCTTCTCTGCTTTTGTAAGAGCGTAGCCGGATAAATGACGTCCTTTAACTCTCTCATGCAGATTTTTGGGGTCTTTCCAACGTTGCTCGGTCCTCCCGTGCTTCGGTGTATCTTTTGTCTTCCCGTACACGCCCGTAAAGCCTAGCAGGTTCACGCAAAGATTCTTCGTCACGTGCATCACATCGATTGAAGAGCGGACTTCTAAGACTTTCCAATATTCTAGCTCCCAAAAAATAGATTTCTTCTTCCACATGGGCGCGTGTCCGGCGGCGTCATTCGGAACGGACCGTCCGCCAGGACCCTTTCCAAATATTACATCTAGATCCTTGACCATACCAAATATATCAACACCATCACGATGGGGAGGCTTCCTCCGGTGATCAGCCTCACCGTCGTAATGCTTTCCTTTCTTTCTTACGGGATGGGTAATCCTAAGAAATCGACGATGCCCCGTGTACACGACCTTCCGACCTTTTTCCAAATAATCACCTTCGAGCTCATGTAAACGAGTGTGTGCATGCATTGTATCCCTTGTTTGACTCGTCCTGAAATGTTACCAAGAGCAGGCCGAGTCATTGATGGTTACGAAAAGCATCGCTCTTAGGTCAAATTCCTCCCGCTTGTGCTCGTCCCACACACGTACACCTCGCTAGGGACCACAGCTGTAGAAGTTCTTCGACTAATGGCTTCGGTGTAGACATCAATGTCGTTCCCGGGTTGCTTCGGGCCTTGTATGAGCACCGGCATCATAATGAACTTCCGCTTCATGCACAACCAAGGAGGAAGGTTATATATACAAAGAGTCACGAGGCCGGGTGCTATGGCTGCAGCTCTGCTCTCCAAAAGGATTCATGCCATCTGTACTTAGACCAAACCTTAAGTTCCTTGCATCCTGTGCAAAGTTTGGGAACTCTCTATCGATTTTTCTCCATTGGGATCCATCAGCGGGGTGCCTCAACATCACGTCTTTCTTACGGTCTTCTTTGTGCCATCGCAACAACCTAGCGTGCTCTTTATTCCCGAACAAGCGTTTCAGCCGTGGTATTATAGGAGCATACCACATAACCTTGGCGAGAACCCTCTTCTTGGGGCGCTCGCCCTCAACATCACCAGGGTCATCTCGTCCGATCTTATACCGCAATGCAGTGCACACCGGACATGCATCCAAATTCTCGTACTCACCGCGGTAGAGGATGCGATCATTAATGCATGCATGTATCTTTTGCACATCTAATCCTAGAGGGCAGACAATCTTCTTCGCTTCGTACGTACTCGGCGGGCAATTCGTTACCCCTTGGAAGCTTCCTCTTAATTATTGTCGACAACTTTCCAAATCCTGAGTCGGTGACACCGTTCTCTCGCCTTCCATTGCAACAATTCCAAGTGTGCTGCCTAGCTTTTTATGGCCATCTTCGCAAGTTGGGTATAACAATTTGTTGTGATCTTCTATCATCTTGTCGAAGGCCAACCTTTCCTTTTCGGTTTCACATTCTCTCCTTGCATCAGCAATGGCCCGGCCAAGATCATCATCGAGCGGGCTCATCCGGTGCCTCTTGATCTTCTACTTCATTGTCTTCATTGCCTTCTCGCAGTATCAACGTATTCAGGGAAATTGGGATAACCGTCATCATCCTCTTCCTCTTCTTCATTGTCTTCCATCATAACCCCTCTTTCTCCGTGCTTGGTCCAACAATAGTAACTGGGCATGAAACCGGATCGCAAAAGGTGGCTGTGAATGAGACTCGAGCGAGCGTAATTTACGGTATTCTTGCAGTCCACACATGGACAATACATGAAGCCACCATGTTTGTTTGCCTCCGCCACGGCCATAAAATTATCCAGGCCCGCAGTGAACTCGTCAAACCGTCGGTCAATGTACATCCATTGCCGATTCATACTGCATGATATAATTAAGCTGGTCAAAACCATTACAGAACATCACGATGTATATATACACATGCATTTTATCAATTGCGGATGAAAAGGATAAAGTTGTTAACCTCGATGAAGAAGAAAAAAGCAAGTTAAGTGTGGCTTGATTTGTGTAAACTCAAGTGGCAAATCCTCTTAAGCATTTCATCGAACACCTCTTGTGCATGTGAAGAAGAGAGGAGAGCAATAATACACCCTCTTGTGAAGATAGTGAAAAAATGGCTAAGTGTGGCTCACATTTGGGCAGGGGCAAGGTTATATAGCCAGAGGGGGGCCTTTGGACCCGGTTTGTCATACAAACCGGGACTAAAGGGTTCCCCAGGCTGACACGGCCTGCCGCGGCCTGCGGGTGGACCCTTTGGACCCGGTTTATATGACAAACCGGGTCCAAAGGCCGCTACTGGACAGGCGCCAGCGGGTGGGGTCGTCCTGGGCAGAAACGAACCGGGTCCAATGGGGGCATTGGACCCGGTTTGGTTCAGCAGTGGGTCATTTGCTTGGGACCAAAGGCCTCTTCTCCACTAGTGGGTCTGCGTCGGCGCAAAGAAGTCCCTGAGCATGCCCGTCGTCGCCAAGGGCACCGGCGTGCGTCTGCCCGGGTACATGATGGACAGCCTCATGGCGGACCTGCGGAGCGGGGTGGAGGCGTTCGAAGTCACGTTCAAGCTGGCCGGCGATAGCCTCAAAGACGTTGCGTGGTGTGGCGCCAGGCGGGTTGGGGACGTCGCCGCCGAGTGCGGCCAGCAGCCCACATGCCCTCCCCGTAGCCAAGCTGATCATCAAGACATTCCGAATATGTTTTAGACTGTGATTAGAACAGGGTAGTATATATATCATTGTGCTTGGGTTAATTACCGAGTGCTCCAGATTTGGAGTAGTTTTGTTTAAGTTCATCTTTAGTAATTAGTGTGTTCTACATGACGTTAGCTTTAGGTATATGTTCTTATCATCAAGCTGATTTATTTCATTTGATCACTCAAGTTCAGTCAAAAGCTTTACTGTTCTTGGGATTCATATCCATTATTCATTCAATGGAACCTCTGCTTGAATATTCACCAGATAAAATTAGTTACTGTTTTACCGCTCCGTTGTTTGTCGGAGTTACGTGCCATTGGCGTTCCGGGCGTGCAGCTCGCAGCCCTGGGAGACGCACCTCGTGCTGCTTCCGACACATCGCATTCTGCCTCATGGTGGGGCTCCATGTCTTTCTGCGAAAGCTACTTCCGGGGACGCCTCCTTGCTCGGCGGTAGGCCCACGCTGGACCTGGAGTTCAACCTCACGCCTCCCGCTTCGTGTCGCAAGCCGGCATCTGGTTTTTGATTTCTTATGTTTCATTGACTCCAACTAGTTTTATTTCCCATCTCTATTTAGTTTTGGAACACAGACTCATTCTTTTGAAGTCAGAATGCGGATTACACAAACCTTGTACCGCGATTTCCGTACAACTATGAAATCCAGAATCTGAATATTGAATTTGAAGCATAGTTTTGTGGGATAGGTTGGAGAGGCTTCATAAAGAACCATGGCAAATAATATTGAATGTAGTACTCGCTAACAATGTAAAATTAAATTTGACAACTCTATTAAAATAAACTTGATGTGTAAATAGGGTATCCCATGGCTAATACAACTCATCAATTATTGAGGGCTCCCATATGTGGCATCAGGGGGGCACTAGCATGTATGCAGGCAGTACGAGCTGCTGCGGATTGGGGTATGGGAAGAGTACAGTTTGAGTCAGACTCACAAAACCTGGTTCGAGCTTCGCGGTGTACGGATTTCGATCTTGCCCCGGAATATAAATTGCTTAAAGGCATATTAGAGCATTTTCCATGTTAAATTTCATGTCCGCCAAACTTTTATTTTGTCCAAGCCCAAGCTGCTCTGGACAAAGTCGGTGCCGAGCTCTGTTTGTATTTTGGTGGCCACTGAGTTTGCTTAATGAAATCGGTTGTGTTTCATGTAATTTTTTTTATTGATGCTCCGGTAAAGTATTGGGAGCACTCAAAGAAATAGCATCATTTATGAATCAACCAAACAATAATTCAACAGGAATGCATGATACAAAGTTAAACTGGTTGTAAATCATGTATATATAGTTGGTTATGGTAATTGCAAAACACACTACATATCGACAATATCGTCAAACATTTAATACGAATAGCCTAGAAAATATAAATATCATCTGCTGCTAGTTGGATTTAGGAGTCGGCTCATAATCCTCGCCATCAGCCTCCCCGTCATCGTTTGAGTGATGCAAGTCATGTTCTTGCCAGATGTCCTCCGAAGAGATTTCTTGCCCTTGTATGGGCCATGGCCACCGGTAGGTATCAAGCTCCCTCAAAAACTGCAGCAACATTCCAACAAATGGTTAAAATATATTCTCCGTGATTCTACTTATGAGTAATAAAGAACCCCTTATTGCAAAAAAGTGTCGACAAATATATATGAACATGCGAGAAGCTAATTAGTTATCTAGCCTGATTGTGCAAGAAATTCAACAAATTACATACTTTTATAAAAAGAGCAATTCCGTACCTGTGGTTGTGGGTCCATATCACGCAATCTCCTGAGAAAAGCGATGATTTCTTGGTCGACCTCCTCTTGTGTTTTCTCACGACCACAAATGTGCTTACCGTTGATGAGTCCTTCTTCTTGGGCTTCCGAGGAATCCAAGGATAGTTTTTCTTCTTCTTCTCCGTCATCATCTTCTTCTTCTTTCATAAAAGGTTGACGGATCCGGGGATGAAGTGCACCGTATGGAATAGTGATGGCTTTCATGTACTCGTCGTCTGGGCCCGCGAAGGTGATCCCGCTGAAGTCCATCTTTCCCCACTGTTCAGCGCTCCACGCCTCCATCTCGGCCCTTCTAATGTAATAATTTTGGTCCGCCTCTACGTAGCCCCTGGTCCGGTACTCCTCTCTCCAATTCTCGTCTTCTTCATCGCCATCATCACCGTCACAATGATCATCTTCTCCTGGAGTCTCCTCCTTGCTGTCGTCGGCGCTCTCTTTCTCCACAGAGAACTCGCCCTCACTCTCGATCTTGGGTTCCTTGTCGATGCAGCACTCGAGGACCAGCTTCATCATGATGGTGTCGTAGTCCAGGCGAATCTTGCCGCGTACGCGGAGGTGGCGGTCGATGAGGTCGTCGGAGGAGAGCGTGGTGGCCCAGGCGCGGGACAGGCATCGGCACCGGCGGAACTCCTTTGGCGGCAGCCTCACCAGGATTTCCTCTAGCAAGGAGTCGGGGAGGACGGCGAACTGGTGCATCGGCGCCACCGGATCGGCCATGATCGAGTCAAGCGATCAACCACGAGATCGATCGACGATTTTCTTTATCTGGATGGATCTTGTAACTTCGAGGTATCGACTCAGGAATATATATGTAGGACTAGGAGATTCGTTACTACTGCGCGTGCCCAAGACACTACAGGAATGCTGCGCTGCGCCGACGGCCGTGGCGTACGCCGACGGCCAAATGTCGGGGCCGTCGGCGTACTGCCCGGTCAGCCCAGCTGCTCGAAGCGCCCCTCGGCGTATCGCGCCCCTCGGCGTATGACACGCTATGCCGAGGGTGGCCCTCGGCGTATCGGCGGCCCTCGGCATAGGTTGAGGGTGCGACCCCGTCCCGTCGCCCCGCGGCCATGCCCTAACGGGACCTTGACGGCGTGAAACCTACGCCGAGGGGGCCCGTCGGCGTAGCACATAAAATTTCTCCCGCCGAATCCTCCCGCCCCTCCCGCCAAAATGACGTCAGCTGTCTAGCCTATGCCGAGGGGCACCGTCGGCTTAGCATCCATCTTTTTTTTCCTTTCTCCCGCCCATTTCTCCCGCCCAATCTTTCCCGCCAATTTTTCCCGCCATTTTCTCCCGCCAGCTTTTCTCGCCGTTTCAGCCCCTCGCCTCCCTATATATACCCATGTGTTCTTCTCCAACAAAACACCACCACCAGCATGGTGTGGTGTTGTTTGTCTAATGTTGTACCCCGGGGTCTTTCGGCTACACGCACATGCGTCGACGGCACTTAGGCATGTCCTGGACGTATAGGGCAGAACTCACCGGTGGGGTGAACCGGAGGAAAACCTTAGATAGCATGGATCCATACTTGCCACCACATGACCTAAAACAAAGGAAAAAAGTCCATTGCTAACCCTAACCCTAACCCTAGGGGTAGATTTGCGGGGTCCCCGCCCCCTAGGGTTTCCCTAGATACAAACCACCGGAGCGTCCGAATCGTCGGAAACTCCTGCTACGGCTCATCCGGGGCCTATTTCATTCCAAACCTATGGTTTCCATGTGCATATGTCCTAAACAAAGCAAAGAAATTAAAAAAATCCATTGGTGAACCCTCGCACGAAAAAAGCTATAGGGGTAGATCCGCAAGGTCCCCGGCCTAGGGTTTCCCAAGATACGAGATCACCGGAGCGTCGGAATCGCTTGAAAACTTGCATTTGTCCCTAACATATGTGTACAAGTGTGATGTAAGGTTTGTCTAACCTTGCATGTACCCCACGTTGACGATTTCCGCATACATGGGCCGACACTTGGTAAAATCCAGGATCTGTATGTGGAAACTCTCGCCACGGCTCATCCGGGGCCTATTTCATTCCAAACCTATGGTTTCCATGTGCATATGTCCTAAACAAAGCAAAGCAAATAAAAAAATCCATTGGTAAACCCTCGCACGGAGAAAGCTATAGGGGTAGATCTGCGGGGTCCCCGCCCTAGGGTTTCCCAAGATACGGATCACCGGAGCGTCGGAATCGCTTGAAAACTTGCATTTGTCCCTAACATATGTGTACAAGTGTGATGTAAGGTTTGTCTAACCTTGCATGTACCCCGCGTTGACGATTTCCGCATACATGGGCCGACACTTGGTAAAATCCAGGATTTGTATGTGGAAACTCCTGCTACGGCTCATCCGGGGCCTATTTCATTCCAAACCTATGGTTTCCATGTGCATATGTCCTAGTAACCACGTGTGGAGGTACGCCGACGGTGTGGCCCTCGGCGTATCGGGAGGTAGGAGCGACCAGGCGGCGCCACGCGTCCATCTACGCCGACGGGGAGGCCCTCGGCGTATCGACCGCCAAGGTCGACCAGGGCTCGCCACGCGTCACCGTACGCCGACGGTGCGGCGCTCGGCGTAGCCGTAACGGCCGTCACCTTGACGGTGCCGGTTAGCGACCTGCGCCGACGGCCACTACGCCGAGGGGTGGAGCCGGCCGTCGGGCCACTTCGTCTACGCCGACGGGCGGAGCTACGCCGAGGGCCAAGTGGCATGCGCCGAGGCCCACCTTCCCCGAGGAGCTACGCCGAGGGGCCCCGTCGGCGTAGTGTACGCCGAGGGCGAGGCGGTGATACGCCGAGGGCTGGAGGCCGTCGGCATCTTGGCAGATTCCTGTAGTGAGATGATAAGAATCTCGAACTGAACTCTCTCCCTATGACGGTTAGGACAGGCCGTACGTGCTTCCAACTCTTTTTTCTGAAACGTGCTTCCAACTTTTTACCTTAAAAACTTTATTTTTTTAAGAGAATACATCTCTTTTTTTTGTGAAACAAGAGAATACATCTCTTTACTGATCACATAACAATAGAAAGAGTCTCCGACTCTAGTTTTGCCTAATGGAAACAGCGCTTGAAAGAGTTGGAACTCCTCTTTTATAAGTTGCAATTTTGTTTCTCCCTTAATTTTTTTTCTCATTTTATTGAAATTTTTTTATAGAATGAAAGCCTTTATGGTCTTATCAACAGGATTTACTAACGTTAAACCAATTATTTTGGAAAAAATAGATGAAAGTGGTAATTAAGTTTTATTGCAAGAAGACTCCACTTTTCATAATAGAATTCTTATATTTTATTATGAAAAGCAGAGTCTATTATGAAAAGTTTATTGATCAAGAATACTTAGCACATAATATACCAAAAGTTTTATTCCATATTGCGGATATAGGAGGGGTTTGTTCTATGAATATTGTGTTGAGTAATTCGATACATAAAAGTACATTAATTAATCCAAAATTTTCATATTAAATAATTGGAATTCCTACGTTAGAAGAATCACAGGTCCTAGCAAAAGTATGTACCGCCTCATTAAGAGATCGATAAACATGCTTGAAGGTATCCGAATTAAAACTCGCTACAAGCTGCTTGATGTCCATCACCACAGAGCCAAACTGAACATCGGTCCTGGTGGGCTCCTGGCTTGAAGAGCCGATCCGTGTGCTAGGACACAGCTAGTACTCGTAGTTTTCGTTCAAAGCCTGCATTGATCCCAAACTTCCCTGGACCCAATACTAGCTACGTACAATTGTATATAATGTCAAATTTCCTATATGGTGACATCTCTTTTATTTTCATAAAAAAATAAAATCTTGGAAAGTGATTTCCTACAAACTTCTAAGATTTCAAGTTCAAAACCGGATTCATTTAGAAGGTGAAATTATCGGCTATGAATAGCCACAAAGTGTAGAACATCACTATTTACGCATAATTTATTTTTTCTTGGCTTCCAAAAGAATATGAGTTCGAAATCAAGGATTGTTCAATTCTCACTATTCTTGCTATCTTACCTTGCTTATGTGTAGGATACTAGAGATATTGATCTCATCACCGATACAAAAGGTAAATGTCATATTGGCGGACATGCTGCAAATAATAAGCAGCTATGCAAGGAAGTTATTGTCTCATTGAGAAGACTGACAACGGGCCAGGCAGAACTGAAATTTGACGAAAGTTTCAAAGAAGCTGAAGGTACCGGATCTTGAGGAGTTGTTCTCCGAGATGAGCATGGAGACATTTTATTGTCGCCATGGGGCTGGATTCCTTACTGTCCAAATGCAGAGATGGCTGAGGATATTGTAGGCTTGGAAGGCATTAAAGCAATCATTCCTCACTATGAATGACATATTCATCTAGAGAACGACCGTGATTCTATGATTTTTGAACTATTTGGAGTTAGCCCTAGCAAATCAGCAAACACATCACCTTTTTTTGAAAAAAATAAAGTAAAGTTTTTGTTGTGTGTAGTCGTAGAGTTGTAGTTGAATAGAAACAACATACACATACACGTACTCTGACATTGAAGAGGCCGGTTGCAGAAGCGCGCGCACGTATCAATGCCGAAATCAACACGCAAGTATATCAATGCCGATATCAACACGGTTCTGAAACGGAACAGCAGCCTAGTCCGGACAGGTACGTACGTACATATATACCCAACGGTCGAGCCCAAAGGCTACCAACCTAGCTACCTGCGCGCGTTGCAAATCGGCGATGCTTTCATCTTTGAACGCACACAAAACAAGCAGCTAGCCCGCGCGCCGGGATGGACGACGACGTCGAGAGGCAGGCGCCCCACGGCCGAGACACCAGGCCCGCGAGGAGTCCTCGCTTCTACTTCGGCATCGCCCTGCTCATCGTCTTCCTGGTCAGCGTGTGCACCCTCGTCCCGGTCTTCTACTTCGGCGACGACCCGTGGTACTCCGTGCGGATAGATTCCGTCTCCGGCACCGACCCGGCGGCGGGCCTCTCCTTCAACCTCACCCTCGGCGTCGCCTCGCGGAGCCTGGGGGCCAAGGCTTGCGTCGGCCCCGGCACGTTCGTGGACATGTTCTACCATGGCGTCCAGATAGCCATCAGCGACCGCAAGGTGGATTGGCTCTGCGCTGGGCCGAGGAAGGCGGCGGAGCGGCACATCGTGGCCAAGGCTACCGCGGTGCCCCTGGGGCACACGCTCGGTAGCCTCGCCGCCGACATGAGGCTCGGGGCGGCGGTGTTCGACGCCAAATTACACGTTCATACAAGCAATGGTTTCGATGTTATCGGGCTGCGAGGGCTGTCGGGTCGGCGATGCTGCCCCTAAAAATCTTAATGAGTTACGTATCCATCGTACGTGGTGATCTTGCTTTCTAGATTGATTCTCCATTGCAGGTGTTGCATGGAATTTGGTTACTAGTAGTAGTAGTATTAGTTCTTAATTAATGTCGATCTTCGCCAAGTGATGGGTAACTAACTCTGTATTTCATATGGAAACATACTAGTAGTAACCTTTTTTTTTTCAAGAGAAAGAGATTAGTACTGGCTAGTCGACCGAGACATAGATACACCCATAATATATCTGACTAGTTGGCGTTATTCTTTTAGAACACGTGAGAAGCCTGATCTTAGAATGATAACTTGGAAGGAAAACAATAAAATCGGTACAGTTGATCACAGAAATTATCAATATCCACCGCCGCGGATTGACATGGGGCACTCAGTTTCCAACGCACAGACGATGTCGCCGACGCGCCTAGGCCCGCAAGCGTAGTTAGCCTGCTTCCCCGCAGTATCGCGCAGCTCGACGTCGAACACCTGCACTCCATTGCGCATGTCTTCCGCAAGGCTACCGAGCACGTAACCAGGCACGGCCACCCCAGCTCCTCTCGCGACAACATGCTGATCCACGGCCTTCCTCGGCCGGGCACAAGTCCTCTCCGTTGTGACCATGGTAGAAGCAAGCACGACGCCATGGTAGGAGACGTCGACGTGAATGCCGGGCTCGGCGCACTCGCGGACCAAGAACCCGTGCGAGGCGACACGGAAGGTGAGGTTGAACTCCGGGTCCAGCAGCATCGGCCGGCCGCCGGCGAACACCGGGGCGAGGCCGGAGACGGAGTCGACCGCCACGGAGTAGTAGGGCTCCTGGAGGAAGGTTTCGTAGGCGACGAAGAGCAGGCCGGCTACGAGCAGCATGAGAGGCACCACCATGCACCAGAAGAAGACCCATAGCATGACGCAGATCTCAAGCGGTGATCTCAGCGGGGCTCCTCCTGCCCGCTGTGGGCGGAACTGGTCTTGAGCTGCGTCGTCCATCGTCGTCCGCCGCTGAGATTTGTGTCCTCCTTAATTTGTTGCTTGGGATCGTCTGGCCGTGCGTGCTTATATGGATAGGCAGATTGGCATGTTATGGTATGGTTTTGAGAAACGACGACCATATAGATCGGTCGCACTCTTAATTGGTAAGAAAATATCAGGAAAATCATGCATGTTGCCTAAATTTTTGGAACGTGTCGGAGTTGCATCAAACATGCCTTCCAAAGAGCAAGCCGGATTTTTTTAGTAGCTCTTCGATTCACTGTCCATTATTATGTCTGTTCTCACTCATCCTCAGATGTCCTCCACTCAACTCTCTTTGGTCCCTTCAGTCATAGTATTCGTATATACACTTGTATAAAAACGAAACGTCTGCATAAGACATGTTACATAAATATAACTTCGATGTGGCACACCGTCCTATCTCTGTCCCATGATGCTGCTCTGTTTTAAGTTATTGTATAGATTGAATGTTGTTTAGTACTGTTCGCATCTGACAGACCAAATCATTTCAATTATTTGTACCCAACGATAATATTCATAATGATTCATCGTTTTGCCAACAGGCCTTTGCTTCTATGAATAGATTTCTGCAAGGAAAATTGTGTATCCAGATACTGCAGAGTATTCATGCGATGTTTGTGCATATGGAATAGGTAACATGGATGGCATGACAGGACACATATTTTGTCTATTTTAATAGCAAGAGGGATGCAAAGTTTGCAAAGAAGGTGAACAACTATTGTGAAAGAGGATTCGGTGCAGACACGAAGATGTTTAATTGCATTGATTTCAGAAAGTTATTCTGTAAGCAGTTAGGATTCTCACAATGCTTTGAATCATATGATTTATATAAAAATTGTCTAGGACTTTGATCCTATGGAAAAAAATTCTACATAAGTTTTTTGATTTATAGGAACACATCCTAGATAAAGTAATCTTATAGAAATCTTGTAGTGTATATCATATAGAGTAAAAACATTTGGTCATACCTCATAAATAATTGATTTGCTACAATCGAACACACTTCATCTTCTCATATGATTCAAGAATGGCATCCCAGTCCTATACTTTTCGTATTTCTATGCTTTTACTATCTATGAATCAAAGGAGCACTAATATTTTACCAAGTACCTGTGTCAACTTGATATTGCCTACCTGTTGTCAAACAGAAAGTACTATATAGAGTAATTCACACAGGTCATCCACGGATAAAAGAATGGTGTCCACACACATATTGGATGTGATTGCTTTGGGTGGGGCATTTTGTTAGAAAATGTTGGCGTTAAGACTTGAGAGAACCAAAGAAACCAGTTGCAAGCATTGCACATAATCTTTGCCCATTTTCATTGGCGACCTATCATGCCTGATTCGTGGCATGCATGAACAAGCAGGCAAGACATATTGCACAAGTTAACAGGCTATAAGAAAATGGTGATTCATCGCACCTGGATCTGTTCATTGCAAGAGGTAGAATCGCAGGGCCGAGACTAACCGATACTAGCAGTTACAACTGCAAAAATCACATGAACACAGCAGGCGCAGGTACACACATTGAGAGATATGGAATATCAATTAATTAGACAAGATTTATAAATCTGGTCACTACGTATCCACACAATACTAGTTCCACCTGAATACCTGATAATCAGAAATACAAGGTGGATTCCCCGGCTCAAAACAGAATAGCGGCATCTCCACCATTTATGTAATTCATCCAAGAAATGCACGACCTAGTGAATCATCGATTCAGGGCATCATGTAATCCGAAACCGATTGCACAAGTAGTGCTAAGTGCTAACTGTCCACAAGGCACTGCGCAATTCCACCGATTAAGCGTCGTTAGATAGAAGAAAGCATTCGGAAGAACTACAGACATGGCCATTTTCATCATGAGCGAACACGCACGTAGCAGATGATGATTCATGACATGAACAAGTAGACAGACAGACAGACAGACCCTATGTGCACCACCCGAATTTGTCCATTGCACAGAAATTAAATTCGCTAGGAGAGATTACTAGTACACGGTAGCATAATATTCACCAAAACAACATACACGCATAGAGCAGCAGCAGTTGATGAGACCAACAGCAGCAGAGGACACAGAGGAGGGCCTGAGAGAGGAGGAGTAAGTCGTACGCAAGCGAGCGAGGCGGTCATACGGGCGGGAGGGGCGGGTCCTTGTCGTCCTTGTGGGCGGCGGCGTCGGAGGGCGCGGAGTCGGCGGCGAGGATGAGGGCGCGGTCGTGGGCCTCGCCGTCGAGGTCGTCGTCGTCGTCGTCGGTGGAGAGGTTGATGCAGGAGCAGCGCTCGAGGGAGGCGAAGAAGGCGGAGGTGACGCCGGATCCGAACCAGCTCGCCCAGCTCTCCATGGCCGGCGGAGGTGCGCGGCGATCTGGTTGGGTTTGGTCGCCGGCAGACGGGGAGGCGACTAGGAGAGGACTCGGGGCAGAGAATGGGCAGCCAGATCCGGGGGAGCCGGTTGCGTGCTTCTAGTATTTTCGCAAGTCAAATACAGTTCCTTTTGACTAAGTCAAGTTGAATACAATTGGTACTCATACTAGTAACAGCATACTCTAGAAAACATACAATATCATTAATGGAAGATATTTTAGATATTTTAAACTAAATTAGTATACACATCAAAATGAATGAAGCTACACACTAAAACGCGTCTAGATACATGTATTTACAATAAATGAACCTAAAAGGTTTTACATTAATACTTGATATAAACTAAATTAATGATGAAATATGCAAAAACGTCTATAAATTTCCGTTTTATCGTGAGTGTGTGTGGTTTGTGGTGTGCGACAAGTAGAGCACCACATTAGCTCCGCCTCCATGTTCACTGTCCCCTTCCTTTTTCCTCCTCTAACTTACCCGACCACCAACCATAGTTGGCGATGAAGCTTTTCTCTAAACCTAAAGCTTGCAATCATAATTCTGGAGACTTAAAATGTGTATGAATATTTTTATTTTTGATGTCCACACATGTGGTATGTGTAACATGGCTCGTATCATAAATGATACGAGGTACAATACATAGATGGATTTTATAATTTATTTTTTTCTTCAGTAATGGATATAATGTCAATCTGTAATTTTGGTTCGCTGCAAAAAAAAAGTGTTGTTCATAGGAGAATCTCGTTGAACATAATGTTAATCAATAAGTTTGGTTGGCTGTAAATCCACGAGAATTCTATGTGCCGACTAGGTCAGAGCGGTATGGGCCAGCCTAGTTAGCCGATGTGGAGTTTTTTCAATCCTATTTTTTCAAAAAAAATTATAATGTTTATCCATAAGGTTGGTTGGCTGCAAATACAGGTGTTCATAGGAGAATCTCGTTGAACATAATTTTAATCCATAAATTTGCTTGGTTGTAATCCACGCGGATTCTATATGCTGACTAGGTCGGCGCGTTCTGCCCGCTGGGCTTGTTAGCCTATGTGGAGGTTTTGTCGATCCTATTTCTTTTGTTCTTTTTATTTTCTATTTTTCCTTGGTAGATTAGAAAATATTCAATTTCAAAATATGCAGGTTTAAAAAAATTCAAATTTGAAAATCGTTCGAATTTAGAAAATATATAAATTTACAAAAATATTTATATGTAAGGGCCTATAGAAGCACCCCTAAATGCAAGCATGTTAGTCAATTTTCTTTTAGCAACGCGTGTTAATTTCATGACAGTCTATTATAAGCTTTTTCGCGGCCCAGCGAATAAATAAAGTAAACACAGCCCAGCCCAAATATGGTTAAAGCCTAAGGCCAGAACACATTTCCAGATCAGGTTCCACCAGAAAAAAAAAATAGACAGAGCAGTTTCGTACGAACAAATTCAGCAACAGGTTAACATTTAGAAGCAGCGGCTGGACACATGAATTAGCATCTCCATTGATCTGGGGGAATCACCCTTATTTCATTTGCACATGTGATACAATGATTTGGAATTACACTTTATTTGAATGTTTATGTGTGGACCAGTTTACAAGACACGGGCTTCATTTTTCAGTTTGTCGATGAGCTCATCGACTGATGAGAGGATCACTCCGGCTTTCCTCTTCGGTGGTTCATCTACCTGGACCACCTCCATGTCAGATCTAATATCTACATTCAGCTCGGAGGGGGTGACCTTCTTAATCACCTTCGACTTGGCCTTCATTATGTTTGGCAGCGTCGCATACCGGGGCTGGTTCAGTCTCAGGTCAGTACTGCAAAACATAAACCATGGAAGGTATACTTCATACGGAGTCAAGGAAATGGGAGTCAAACCATAGCTTGTGAGCGCTAACCATGAGCATAAGACTGAACATTTTGTTCATAGAAAGAACCTTGAGGACTACTCTGCTTCTATGGCCTATGAGCAATCTATTGGAAATAAGAAACGGAGACGTGTTACTGAACATACGTGATCACTGCTGGTAAATCCAAGCAGATGGTTTCAGTTCCACCATCGACCTCTCTCTCAACAGTAGCCTTTTGTTTATCCTTGTCAATTATCACCTGGCAAAGTTAAACACCATCTTCAACTACAATTTTGCGGTGAACAAAATCATGAGAACAACTGTTCTAAAAATCTAACATTGAACATTTCAGAACAGCAAGTCTACACATTAAAATAGATCATTAAATGATTTTTCTTTTTCTATTTTAAGAGAACAATATCCTCAGTTTTTGCATCCACTGTGGCTTCACCTTTGTTTGATCAAGAAACAGGAAATCAGATGTTGGCCGAGAAATGAAAATAAATGCTTCTACAAAAGTGTGGTCAAATAAGAACTTGACTGTGCCAACTATAAGTTCTCATTACTCCTTACAAGTATCTCATTTCTATAATCTAATGCAAATTAGTTATTAACAAATGCCAACTAGTTATTAAAATTGGAATAGAAGCTGCCCACAGTTGTTTTTCTTATTCGAAGTATAACAAGATTTGGCATTAACCATATAGTAATAGTGAAACTGAAAGGACCATGTGTAATGACAAAAAATCTGTTACTTATCATATCAGGTGAAAAAGTTCTATTGAAAATTATAAATAACAAACCTTTGAGGCAAAGGTTCCCTGCGGCCAGTTAAGCAGTGCAGCTAGCATTTGCCCTGTTTGGTTGCAGTCATCATCAATGGCCTGTAATTACAGAAAGACGAATAGTCTAAGCTTATAAAAATATATACTCCCAAGCTAAACCAACATTATTTCTTGTTTGACCTTTATTCTCACTTTTTGTGAGAAAACATAGCAGTAAATATTCTGAAAGTATCTCGTAAAGTAACTTCAAGAATTACAGAAGTTGCAGACGTGTCAAAGCAAAAAACTGATGTTTCCAGCAGGTCAAACAGTGTGAGCAGCTACGTTCATAGGAAGGAAAAAACTGTGGTCTCTGATGCCCTTCAGGTTACCACGAAAGCATTTCGACCTATAATTTATATCATCCTATTATACCTCAAACGAAATGATACATTCTAATATGAGCACTACAGTGGTTTACACATGACCTTCAACCACATGATTGTAACGTGGCTTAGACCTCTGTTATCCTGAGTGAACACATAGACATGTGGAGTTTTAGTTATACTCACGGAAAGATCATATAATTGCTCTGTTTTGGACGTCTGAGTTAAAAAAAAAAATGTCATCTGTAAGTAGCTTCCTGCCCAACATAGTATGGACTGTGTAATACTGTAATGTGGAGATGTGGAGATCCTTCATTTAGCGTAATAGAATAACAACAACTTAAGCTGGTTTTTGTAAGATTGTTCAATGAACTTTGTTCTCAACATTTTATTCTCAAGCAATTTCTCCTGATAATTAAGTTCAGTGGCATTGTTTTCTTAACTGTTTAACAGTGTGATCATGGGAGTTGTCTCAGTTATGAAGACAGAAATAGGAGCAAATGTCTGCACCTAGCATATCAAAATCCTACGGTACATGGTTCTATACACCTGAAGCAACAATTACAGTTAGGTTGGCAAATATTTCTCATATTAGCTTTGAATTCAGGTGGCAATATCTCTCTCCCTTTCAGTGAAAATCATCCAACTAAGCAGTGCAGTTCAGCGCATCAAATGCAACCAAATCAATAGGCAATCACCATATCAAACAAGCTTAGGTACCACGCAAGAATCGAGAACATCCAGGGCAATCTGAGACGGGGCAGAACCTGCTTGCCGAGGATGACAAGGCCGGGGTTCTCCTGAAGCGCGAGGGCGCGGAGGACCTTGGCGACGGCGAGGGGGAGGAGCGGGCGGGCCGGGTCGGGGTCGTGGAGGACGTGGACGGCGCGGTCGGCGCCCATGGCGAGCGCGGTGCGGAGCGTGTCGGCGGCCTGGGCCGGTCCAACCGTGGCGGCGATGACCTCGGCGGCGGCTCCGGCCTCGCGGAGCCGGAGCGCCTCCTCGACGGCGATCTCGCAGAAGGGGTTCATGGACATCTTGACGCTCGCCGTGTCGACAGCCGTCCGGTCCGGCCGCACGCGCACCTTGACCGCGTAGTCCACCACCCGCTTTACCGCCACCAGGATCTTCATCGCGGTGGCCGCAATGGGACGGCGGATTCGTTCGCTCGCCGCCTCGCTGTGGTCAGTCTCGTCCGTCGCGGCGCGGCGGTGAGGGGAGGGGAGCTGGGCGGGGCAGAGCAGAAGCAGAAAAGAACCGATTTTTCAGAGCAGAGCAAAGCAGTTGCGAGTTGGAGTGTCTCACTACTTCTGACTCATCAGTCCTTACCCACAAATCTCATCTTTTCTGAGGTAAGGCCTTAGACCCTGCTTTAACTTAATAAAACCACACCGGCAGAATTCAAGATACAACCATCCAGCTTACATAACACACACATAACGGAGAGCTCCCAGTTCATCCGAGCATACACGCACAACCAACACAAGTCCAAACACAGATACACAAATATAAAGAGCAGACTCAGGCTTGGGCTTGCTCCCTTAGGCTGGAATGTAGACGCTTGATCTCCTCCATCGCCGCGTCCAGCACCTATCTGTCGACTTCACCAGCATCCGTCATTGCTTCATCCTGCGCGACGTCGGCCTCCTCCAGGTTCTTCTCCTTGGCGAGGCGCTGGGCCTTCTCCAAAGCCGTCCCTCCCACGCCTGCGCCCTTGTTCCGTGCACTCTTCCGGACCGTGGTGGATGCGCTTTCCTTGAGGAAGTTCCGTACAGAGCCACTTCGTATGCGGTTCCAATGCCGCTTCCCGGAGAAGAGCACAAATCTCATCTTAACGGGTGTCATCTCTTTAAACTTTTATTTTTGCGAATGATACATTAGCCATCTCTTTAAACTTAACTTTATGCTCTTGAGTTTATGAGATTTATATTGGAAAAAACAACATGTAGGAATGCGCGCATTTTATCCACACTGTACTTGGATGAAACATTGCAATACTATATGGATATGGGATTCCCTCATATCAATACTAAGTGTTAGAGATTTTGGAGGAAGTAGTTATTTAGAAGCACAACAGAATGTATACATGACCTATCACCACAACACACACCTAGATAATGTTATTGAATGTTGAAGTCACGGTGCTTCACATCTTCAGTATTGATAAAGTTAACCTGACATCTTGCTATCGAGTGGAACGGTTTGTGTTGTGCAAACTACACAAAACTAAGAAATTTCCGCCAAGAACCATTGAGTTTTTTTTTTCATTTTCATACCCCAACAATCGCCGAGCTAGTTGTGAGTTTTTTTTCTTGGCTATTACCAATTCAAAGTTTGATTGCTGACCTTTAATCATCGATATTTTACTTCCTTGGATGTTAGAACCATTGGCGTTTGGTCCCTAGCACATTAAAAGTGGTATTAACGATTACATGACTCAGACATGACAACCCAGTCGGTGCAAATGGCAAAACATAATTTAAAATGGAGAAAGTGAAGATTTTTTGAAACTTACATGATTTTTTGGAAACAGATAACAAAACTTAGAAGAATCAATTTAATCATATTTTTATATAACTAAAAATTTAGAAATATACATATATAAAAATAAGATTTCAAAAAAATTATTTAAAAATATATGAGAAATAAGAAAAATCTGGAAATTCGAGCTATTAAGAATATGTTCAGAAATTTACTGGTACATATGTGAACTTGATTTTTCTAGAAACAATAATCTATTATAAATTTCAAGATTTTTATATCATTTTTTGTTACTATAGATTTATAACATTCAATGTTCATTGTTGGATTTTTCACTGGAAGTCATGGAAGCTTAGCATATCCCAAGTGATATCTTTATGTTATATTTTTTAAATTTTGTTATCAAAATTTGTGGATTTGGGTCTTGGCATGGAGCTAAATCTTAAGTCTCATGCAACACCAGATTGTTGCCGAGACGACAATCGACAAAATATCGATGAGACTATTCTAAGAGATGGGTATTAAAGGTGCTTCGCCTCCGCGAGGCCAGCACCACCGCAAAGCTCATCGATCGCCGCCTCAGTTGATAGATACTAATTCTTGGTGAACTTAGTTGAATTCAATTTGTATTTGTTATGATTTTGTAAGAATGAAGTCCTAGAGAGAGCATCGTCCATGAAATGTGAACGTAGGGCATATTGGGGACATAGAATAACTTTGCTTGGGTTGAGGCAGGTGTCGTCCTTGCTAGGATAGTGTCTCACCAAAATTGAGGGCCTCCTGGCCAAAATTGAGGGCCTCCTGGCCAAAATTGAGGGTCACTTGATGAGCGGGTGCCAAATAGTCCCCCCTACCCATTCAAACTAAAAGATGTGTATTGTCTAAGTATGCTAAATTATTACTCACACCGTTAGATAATTCTTTTTTTTTTAGAGAAACAGGGCAACGCCCCAGCTCCAAATATATTGAAGCCACCAAAGTCACAGTCATCGTGCAAACGAGCAACAGTTCCATGTCCACCCACTAACATATCTTACAAAACACCCACTCACAGAAAACAGACAACCAAAGGCACCGCAACCAGCACATAAAACATCAAGGCCGACCAAAGGCTTGGAACCTTGCACCGTCACCTACCAGGAACAACTCATTAGCTTCCAAGGTTCTCCTCAGGTCCTCCGCAGTGATCAGCATCGGACCAAGCCCCCTTGTGCAGTTCATGTCACAGACCTCCAGTGTCGTTCTTGCTCTCTTCTGTGGGGTTAACCAGGCTTCGGCCACAACAGCAGCGGCCAATTAACAGATCCTCTGATCGAGTTATAGTGTATCACGTTTTTCTCAACAAATTAGGGAACATGGATTTTATCTGTTTCGTGATGGTGGTGTACCCGTGTCACCTGATGCACAGTGTAAAGGCCCAACTTTCATCCTCGCAAGTAAGATAGTCTAGTCTAGAGTTCAACATGGGAAATAATTAACGATAAAAGGTTTCACACGTACTACCTCCGTTTTTTTTACCTCGCGTTTTGAATTTAGACAAAGTTAAAATTTACCAAGTTTGATTAATAATATCAACATACATAACATCAAATGAATATACTACAAAAAATATACTTTATGACGCTAATACTATAAATTCTAAATTGCAAATGTTGATATTTTTCTAAATACTTTTTTAGATTTTGCAAAGTTTGACTTCGACTAAACCCAAAGCGCAAAGTAATTGTGAATGGCGAAAGTATTAGGGTTATGTGCAATGGTTGATAAGACCCGTCTTATCTTGATTGTCATGTAATCAAGATATGATAATAAACTTTATGTATAATGAGTTACTTTTTTAGTTTTATCTTTGCTAGCAAGATATCCTAAAAATATGGTGAGAGAAATTGTACTAATAAATCATCTCTTAATTAAGAGAAGACGAACCTTTTTTTAAGCTTTCTCTTTCCTCGACCGTGGTGTTTATCCAACGTAACACTGCTAAGATATCACTATTGTTACATTGTACATGCCCTTAGGTTATTAACACATAGAGTTGCATTATTACAACTGAGAATAAAATCTTCCTTTTGCGAAAGAAAATGATACACCCCAATATATTTGGTAGCAAGAAAAGGACATATCCCACAATATTTGTTACCCTTAAATATATTGCCCATCATTATGCCTTCTGCCGGATACAAAAGTAAGCAACATCTTATCATCTCCACAAAAGCCAACCATCTACTCCCCACATCGCGTGCCATCGCGTGGAAAAGAACAGAGCCATTGCCCCCACCTTCTACTCTACCATAGATCGGTTCCCCCTCTTTCGGCCGGCATTGCCGTCATAAGGAGGAGTGCGCAACCCGATCTATGAATGGAGGTTCCAATAAAAGTAGTGTTTTTCTATAAGATTAGGTTAGCGTTTTAGGTAGTCGTCTTCTTTTGGTTCCCATATCAATGGGGATGATATCGTCTACAATAATTGATCTTCACCCCACTATTCGACGACGAGGTCTTCCTCCTAGCGTCAATGATGGTGTTGGAACATTAACGTTATCTAGGTATGGTTCTTCGGATCTTACTTCGTCATATCGATCTAGAATCTCTTCTTGTGCTTGCCACGAGGATTTTCGTCCTCGAAATATTTGTTCCGACTGCTACATCCTCGATAATGGTGATTCGTGTTTTTGGGTTTCCGGCGACGTTGACCAGACCGTTCGGTTGCTTTTTCCCTAGCATAGTGATGTTGGTGATTGACTACTTCAATGGCTGTGTGCGTGCACGTAGTCTTGGCATTGCGGTTCAAATTAAAATTATAGGAGAACTTTCGTTGGTATTTTCAGGTTTGTGGTCTGGTATATATCTTCGGCTGCCTCCAGAAAAATACAAGATTATGTCATGGAAGAAGAAAGAGCTTGAAGACCATAAAGATTTGTTGGTTTCTTTCGGATTTTATTTTGTAATAGTTGAAGTTAGCTTGTATCTCCTTACCATGTACTATTTATTATTATAAATATATATATGATTTTGATTGTCAAAAAAAGCCAACCATCTTTTCGTAGTGAAGAGATACCATTCCACCTTTTATCATTTCTCTCTCTTTTAGACAGAAGGCTCGAGTAGAGCCCAACTTTAAATTAATAAAACCCCACATGCCAACACAAGATTCACACAACAGTGTTGCACAAACACACCCAACAACATAACAAGAACACACGAAGGCTAGACATACACACTTAAAGGTTCAAAATAGGAACCAAAGACACACCACTAGCTAGACGGAAGGCACGACGGCGACTCAAGTAGGTACATGAACCTCCATGTTATCTCTCACCGCAGCATGGAGCCCTTGAATCTTCCCAATCGCCTTTTAGATAGGATATCAATCCTTCCGTCTAGCCACTGGCTTCCACACCTGTAGATACATAGAAAATTTGTACATGCTATCAGCCGATGATGTTGGAAAAATTCCCTCAATTGTGAACTTATTTCTAAGATTCCAAAAGGCCGCACAATAGATCCCTCGAACACGCTTCATTTGACCGGCTTGGTCCTGAAGGAGCCTAAGCACATCAATGAAGCAAGAGGGGTTCCAGGAGCAAACCAACATTTTCCTAACTGCGCTCCAAATGAATTTAGCCAGGCCACATGAGAACAAAATGTGGTTTGTGTCCTCATTCTCTCGACAAAGGGCACATCTACCTGTGGAGGGGCCTCGATGCTGCCTGGTAATAGCATTAGTCAGCAGATGCTTTCGCGGAAGCTGCCAAAGGAGGATCTGGATCCGCAGAGGGATCACCAACTGCCAGATAGCGCTAAAGAATTTGGAAGGTGTGCCCTCGCAAAACTTACGATATAGAGAGCACACTGATAACCAAGTGTTTAGCCCCCAAGCTGACCACCTGTTTGACCTTCTGGAGCGGGTTCCAGAACTGGGAGCCTGGCCTATGGGAGTCGACCCACATATCTTTAGCTCTAAGATATTCCCCCAGATGATATTTAGCCACAAGCCATCCTCGCGCCCGTACAATCTCTAGAGCCACTATGCCATAAGGCATATGTTCACAAGCCCCTTATCGAGGATACCTAGACCCCCAAGGCCTTAGGTAGTCAGGTTTGCACATGGAAGACCACCTAACCCAATGATGTCATTGTGAGAAGTTTGATGTCCCCTGATTACATTCTCCCCCAATTTTAATCTTTCCGGGTGCCAACTAGGCTTGTCATGTGATAGCAGCTATTGGAATAAATTGAAACTAAATAACAATATTTAGGCTATTAGCGGTTATTTAATTTCAGCCTAGCCATAGCCGCAAGCCTCCCGAAAGGTAACCGAGCTATAGCTGGCTATTCTAAAGAGAGGATCCAACCTTGCCGCTGCTTCTACTTACCTCCGGTGCACACAAACACATCGCACCTTCAACTTCTGGGACCCTTCACCGGAGCTGCTAGTTGCATGCGCTCGCGGATGACGACAGAGGAGACTCTCTCCTACTGGGATAAGAGGTCATCTGGGCTACCTCTAGTCGTCGGGACTTCCCCTGCACATGGCTAGTTCGGTTGGTTCTCTGAAGTTTAGCACTGCCAGTGCACACAGTGGGGGACGCAGAAAAAATTGGGGGGGGGGGGGCACACCTAAAAAAATCCCCCTCCCCCAAAATAATATAAGACAAATCGATTATCAACATTGAAATATATCAAATATGCACGATTGCAATATAAATAGTTCAAAAACATAAAAAATGTCTTATTACCTTTGGTGCACCATCACAAGCAGATCAATTCATGGGATTCAAAGCCGCTATGCAAATAAGAAACTCCATGTTAACCTCATCACAGCGTCACGCTCATGAATAATTTGATCAACAACACCAAGATGCACTTCTCTTTTATAACGGGTTTTTTGTTTTTTATAATATTGTTATGATCTTCCATGAGCCACATAATTTGTTGAATGAGATTTAATCTGGACTTCTAATTTTATTTTTTGTTTTATGCTGGTCCATGCTTTTTTAATTATGCCTTTCCATTCCATTTAGATGGCCCTAGCTAACTATAACTAGCAAGTATGTGCTTTCAAGCATGTACCACATAAATTACTTTTTCTTTGTAACGACAATGCATGCATGCGGTGCTGCTGAGAGGAGATTACCTACTCTCCCTCTCGGTTTAACAGATACACACGTAGTTTAAGACAAATTTTAACCATTGATTTAGTTAATAAAATATACATTTATATCTATAAATTTTATATCATTAGATTCGTATGCAAACAAGTTTTTCAATAATATAATTTTTGTGATATATATTATATATTTTATTGACTAAAATAATGATCAAAACAATTTCTTAAACTACATGCGTACCTGTTAAACTGAGACGTAGGGAGTAGCAAAAACTAGCAAGATGAGCCTACCTAGCTAAAACTCTAAAACTAGCTAGCTGCTGAGCAAAGGAATCCCACGAAACAACACCAATCTAAAACTAGCTAGCGGAGTGAAACAACATCGATCTTATATACCCAGCTCCACTCGAAATAGACGTACACGGTGTAGCGTGTTGACCCACTCGCCAGAAAGCGTGCACGTACTTGCCCGAACCGTTGTTGGGATCAAATAGTTCGCGCGATCCAATTAAGCATTTCTTCAGCGAAACTGCAGCAGAGCGTGGTGCGGGATTCAGGCAGGCGAGCTCTGCCGGTATATAGAGTTTTTTTTTGTTAGACTTCTGGGTGGGTATTTGTTTGGCTAGATTGGTTCTCCGATTTGGCTAGCTGAATGTACGTGCTGCTGAATTTACGGGTATGCATCGGGTATGATTGGCTAGCTATTGCAAAATTGTTTTGTTCAGCTTAGCTCATCGGAGATGCATGCGCGCATAGCAAGTTTTCGACGAAATGTATAAGCTAATTGTTTGTTTTAGGAAGCTATAAGGGGTCGCCTAGAAACCAGAGAGGAGCAATATACAAAGCTAAACGATAGGGAGTGTTATAGGAGTTCGGCAAAATTAAGATGCTTTAAAGCATAGAAATATTAATTTTCAACTAGTTATTATCATCAGACCCAGCAGAAGAAGAAGCAGAAGAAAAAGAAGAACGTCCAGAGCTCAGACTGCTAGCTCTTCCGTTGTCCAGGCTTTCCAAGATGGCATCAACGTTATCCTTCTTGGCTCTTTTCAATGGAGCACCCTCCTTCTCCTGCTGATCTTCCTGTGTCTTATCATACCTGTCCTCATAATCATCGGACGTTTTGTTTTTTCTGATCTTCTTCCTCAGCTCGTCGATTAGACGGCTGATACAAGAGTCCACGTTACCGGTGTTGCGCTTGGACGCCATCAAACACTCAGCGACATCCGCCGGGGTTATCTGCACCGTCTGTAGCAGCTCCTTGATGGTGTCGAACAGCGGGTGCGCGTCCACACCGAGGTAATTCTTGGCCAGCGTCTTGAACGCCTCGAACTGACAATATGACATTTCCACGTGCATGTCCATCCTCCCTCGTCGGATCAGCGCAGCGTCGAGCTTGTCCAGGTGGTTGGTCGTGAACACGATTATCCGCTCCCCGCTGTGCGCTGACGACCAGAGCCCGTCGATGAAGTTAAGAAGTCCAGACAAGGTCAATATGCTGTCGTCCCACTTGCGCTTCTTATTATCAGTCATTGGTGTTGGCAAGGTCATCGCGCGGCTGCCAGTCAAATCAAGGGAGCAGTCGATGTCCTCAATGACAATGATCGACTTGCCCGTCGTCTCGATGAAAAGTTTGCGCAGGTCGTTGTTGTCGGCCAGCGTGGTCAGTTCGATGTCGTAGATGTCATAGTTGAGGTAGTTGGCCATGGCGGCGATCATTGTGGACTTGCCTGTGCCTGGCGGGCCGTATAGGAGGTAGCCACGCTTCCATGCCTTGCCGATGCGACGGTAGTACTCCTTGCTGCCGCGGAAGTCATCGAGGTCGTCGATGATCTTCTGCTTCTTGGTAGGGTTCATGGCGAGCGTGTCGAACGTGGTTGGATGGTCGAAGTCAATGTAGCTCCACACATCTTTCCGGCTAGTACTGTAAAATTAAGGCAGGGAATGATCATCTGGCGGGCAGCACTAAATAATAACTTGAAGTAAAATTTGCAGCAAGAAGAAACAAAAGATATCGTATTTGTTTCTGTATAGCTTAAGAAAGGTGCTTTGTATTTTATTTTTGAAAAGAAGAAATAAATCTGAGTGCTTTTAATTCAGTTTAACTTCATCTGTATGCCTGAAATCAATTAGTCATCACAATTAAAACTGTATAGCAGCAATCAATTAATATGTATGCTTGCAAATCAGCTGATCATCACAAAGATAAAATATAGTGCATCAGATTAAGCGCGTACGTACGAGTAGGTGATATGCTTCTTGTTGGTGTAGAGCCTGCGGCGTCGGTTGCCAGACATGGCATCGCGGCCGCTCTCGCGTACATGCGGAAGGTACTCGTCGACGACGAGCTTCCGGTGCCGCTCGTGGAATGTCAGCCGGCAGCACCTCTGGCCATTATTTCCTTCCGGCATTGCCGACCACCATATGGTAATGCCCCGGAACTCGTCGGCCACCTCCTCCCCGTCCCGCAGGCTGATCACGAAGCCACTGCCGTCGGCGGCGCCCTCGGCACAGAGCTGGCGCGCCTCGCGCGAGCAGGCCGTGCTCAGGTAGGCCTTCACCTCCTCGAACGCGTCGTTCGACTTGATCTTGTCCGTCAAGTCGTAGCGGATGCTGGCAATGTCTACGGTGATGAACGGGTCGAGGAACGGGAGGAGTCGCCGCACTGGCCGCCGAACATGCTGTAGAGCCACGCCGACGAACGAAGGTGGCGAAGCACCATTATGCTCGCCGGACCGATCGATACGCTAGCTTCTCGATCTCGTAGTTGGATACCTACGTCTCTGCAAACGGTTTGGCCCAGCGAGTATCGGGTTATATAATGGGCAGAGACATGAATGAATACGCGCGCCGGCCGCTGAGTTGGACAAGACCAAGACACATGCCTTTTCCATTTTATTTTTAGGAATCGTCTACGGCGGGCCAAAAAAACCAGCCTGAACCACATTTTCAATAACCGAACAACAAACAGTGGATTACAAACGAAGCTGAAAATAAAACAATTCCCTCAAAAAAAGATGAAAGTGAAACACGGGTTGAGCTTGTTTTTTACATTTTGTTTAAATTTAGACGAAGTTAAATTTTACCAAGTTTGAGAACCAACCTGGGGTTGGATGATTAGGAGGATGGTTGTATCCCCAGCCCACCAGTGTGTCTCATGAAGGCGGAATATTCATTCAGTGTAAGGCGATGTTCCCGTCAGCGAGGCACCTGTGATTACTTCGTCAATTTCAAGATCTAATCCGCCGGCTCAGTTTTCCGGAGATGCTTATAGGGGTAGGGTGTGCGCGTGTGCGTTCATAGGGGTAAGTGTATGCACGTGTATGTGAGCGTCTACATTTGTACTGTGTTTGTCAAAACAAATAATTTACCAAGTTTGATTAATAATATAAGAAAATAGTATCAACATACATAATATCAAATGAATATAGTAGAAAAATATAATTTATGACACCAATACTATAAAATTTAAATTGCAAAACGTCGATACTTTTTTAGATTTTGCAAAGTTTAACTTTGATTAAACCCAAAGCGCAAAGTAATTGTGAATGGTGAGAGTATTAGGGCATGTGCAATGGTTGATAAGATTCGTCTTATCTTAAGTGTCACATAATCAAGATATGATAACAAAACCTTATGTATAATAAATAATGCGTTACTTTTTAGTGTTATCTTTGCTAGCTAGATATCCTAAAAAAATATCACACGCCATTCTAGAGCCTAGATACGCCCTTGCCACCAGGACAGTGTTACTCAGAGCTTGAGAGCGACCCTCACCGGAATTGCTCGCTGGCGTGCCTATAGGTAGCACGGAGTAGTTCGCACCTCGCTACCAAATACATCGGAGTCGCTCTTCTCTTCTCCCAAACGCTCCTTTATACTGTACTTGCTACATATGGGTTTGAATCAGTGGTTTTCTATCTGCACCGTACAACACACCCGCAGGAAGTTACAGGCTGCAACCTACACAGAGCTTCCCAGCAGAGCCTTATGTACAAGTGAAAACCAAAGGCGGGAGAAGGAAAAATGTACTATAGCTTCCTTATTTCATTTCCTGATCCGGATCCCCGGTACATCTTTCAACCCCATCTTAATGGCGGTTTTTCTATACAGCGACGGAGGCTTCTCCATGCCTATAGACACGCAGAACCTACTTGCCAGGTCGGCAAGCATGGCTTTGTCTCTTCCTACATCAGCTATTGAATTATAGTACCCGAGCCAGGCGTGATAGGCGGCTTCCTTGATGCTCATGTCCACAATCTTAATCGACTCATCCACCTGCATCACATTCCACGAAGAAAGTGTATGTACGTATGTTCAGGTGACGATTCAGATGAGCATGTATGTGCATAACGCCGAAAGAGAGAATGTGTACTAGTAAAGCCGAGACAAACCTTCTCTTTCATCTCCAGATCAATATGTGGCACGGGGCCCTTCTCTATTGGAAGATCGTGTACCTCCTTCAAGAAATACTCTTCCCATGGCGCAATCAACATGACTCCTTTCCCAGATTTACCTTCTCTTCCTGTTCTTCCAAGACGGTGAATATAGTGCTCTCTACCAGGAGGAACCCCAACCTATTCCAACCATGATGTGCAGCAGTTAGAGAAGCAAACGTGCTAAAAAAAATGACAACCATGTAAAGTTATGATATTCAAGAGATAGCTGGCAATCCAGTGTTGCTTTAGCCTAGGCAGATGAAATGTTCTGTTTGGAACTTTTCTCCATGAAAAGTAAAAGAAATCCTACCTGAATCACTAGGGTCACATCTGGATAGTTCACTCCACGTGTTGAAACGTCTGATGTTACCAGAATCAGGCGATTGGAATCTCGGAACTCTTCAGATATACGTGTTCTATAGAGCTGAGGTTTTCTTGAATGTATTTCTCTGACATTCAGCTTCAAATCTCGAAGCATTATATACATAAATTCAGTCATCATGGCTGTTGTGCAGAAGACAATCACCTGCATGCAACAACATAAAGACCTTAGTACTTATTAGCACATTGTTAGGTTTACATCGATCTTACTGTTTGATTGAGAGATAGGGGCAAAGGAGGGGGACCTTATAGTTCACTTCCTGATCAATATGCTCTCGAAGAAGGCGATGAACCATATGAAAGTGCAGTTCATGTGGTACCACGAGATATTGCTGCTGCACCTAAGCTCAAGAACCAAGGAATCAATAAGCTACAGGAGAAAAATCATAACAGGGAAGAGGGAAAAAAACACAGCAAACAAGGTATTGTAATATTTTACTTTCAGACGAAATTTGGTTAGAAGTAATGCTCATCTACCATACAAAGTGTAGAAGTAATGCTCATCTACCATACAAAGTGTAGAAATGATGACATAATGACATGGTACATAATGTTGATGTGAATGTCAGCATCTACATGTAAAATGTTTTACAGTCACTGAGTCACCATTATACTTGCATGACAAACATACATTGATAACTTAATTATGTATGAAACTCTAAATGGTCAAATGATGCAATAGAACATCATGGCATTAGTACATCTTGCAGGAGCCAGAACGAAACAAGTACTTTGTAGCTACTAATGGAAGATAACTACATTTGATATTAGTACCAACTACCAAGTGAGTACGTGTAGAAATACACACCTTAGTAGGAGTTTCAACAGCTCCCAGGCCCACTGTATCAACAAAGACATGATCCTTATTTAAAACTAGCTGTGAAACCCTTCGAACCTGCCATCAAAAAATGACAAGCATTATTCCTATTTTCAGACCTGTGGTTATCAACAAATTATAGGAGTAGTAAGATATACATTACGATACAAGAAAGTAGTCACGCCATAGATCATGCTGAATACATTACCTCTTTTGGGACAGTAGCTGAAAACAGTAATGTCTGTCTTTGGCGTGGCAAGCTATCAGCAATCTTCTCTATGTCTTTGCGAAAACCCAAATCTAGCAAATGATCAGCTTCATCCAACACGAGCAACTTTAGTCCCATCAAGCGGACAGAAAACGAAGATCTGTTTTCAATGTGATCCAGCAGCCTACCAGGTGTTGCTACTAAAATCTGAAAAGGGAAAACACCACAATGTATATAGGTCAACCCAAGAGTTAGCAGTTTCACCTTGGTCTTCAGCAGGTCAGTAAATGCTACAAACCTGGCATGGATCAGACTCTAACCGCCTCTGATCAAGCTTGAATCTAGTTCCGCCAATAAGAGACTGAACACCCACTCCATGATGGTGCTTCAACAAAACATTTGCTTCAGCTGTAACCTGGACAGCAAGCTCTCTTGTAGGGCAAAGAACAAGGGCGTATACTGGAGACACTCGGTGTTTTGTGTTGCTCTTCATAGCATTCAAGACTGATTCAATTGCAGGAAGCTGTTTATCAACTCATTGCTTTAATAAATTGCTTGAAGGACAAGGAAACTGAAAGGAACTACATGTCAGAGTAACTTCTTGGAAATGAACATTACCAGAAAAGCTACACTTTTGCCGGTTCCAGTTTTGGCCTTGACAAGAACATCTTTACCTGCGTGTATACAGTGATGAGTGACCAATCTCCTGATTGTTGCATGGTTTCATGATAACATGTTCAGATAGTTCATGCACAGCTAAAATGATACCACTGGAGTAAAATGCTAAATATGAAGTACTGAAATCAAGTAGAGCATTTCATTATACTAACCACCAAAAGGTAGGATTATTTCATGAAGTTGGTCTTTAAAGAAAGTGAAATAAGATATACTACCTTCAAGACAAACTGGAAGAGCTGCTTCCTGCACAACAGTTGTCTGTACGTATCCAGCATCAGTGAGCGCTTTTACAGTAAGTGGGGAGATGCCAAACTCATCGAATCTAAAGAATGAAAATAAAGCAATAATACCAGTTGAGATACCACAAGTAATCAAATCCATGGAAAAGAAACAACATGAATTACTGATATGATGGTCTCTCTTTAAGTATGGGACAGAGTGTGCTTTGAAGAAGTTAATCACTGATCATTCGTTAATCTTGAGTTAGTATGTCCATTTTTTGTACAGCGGCTAGACCAGTGCTTATACGTAATAAAAAGGAACTTCAAACAGGCTAACTTTCGCGATCATATATATACCAAGAGCCACCTATTTCAGGACTTGCTAGTTAAGTTTGCCTTATACATTCATTAAACATCCATACAGACACGATTTCTTACAAAGTTAGTAGGACACACAACAAATGAGGAAATAAAAAACATTAGAGCAAAACAAGGGTGAGAGCGTAACCTCTTATTGGTAAACAAAGATTCGCCCCTCGACTCATAACGCCTCCTCTCAGCGCCCAGCACCTCCCTGTTCCTGATCTCCTCCCGCAGCTCCTGGATCCTCCCAGCGATATCACTGTTCTCTTCCTCATACGTCTTGAGCTGCACCCTCCTCTCCTTCTTCATGTCGCAGTTCCTCAGAGCCGCACTGCTCCATTTCCTCCTGATGGCGCTCCCCTCCCCCTCTGGCTCATCGTCTTCCGACTCCTCCTCCTCCTCGTCCCTCGACGCAACGAACTTCCTCAGCCTCAGATCCCTCTTCGCGGCCGGGGCACCCTCCTGATCCTCGTCCGACGAGTCCCGCCCCCATCTCTGCCCAAACCGCCGTGCTGCGACCGCGTACAGCCTCTCCTGATTGAACAGCGCTAGTGGTGTTCCCTTTGTTCCGTTCGCAACCTCGGCAAGCTGTGTCGCACCCAGTGGCATCAGCGCGCCGGTTGATCGTCGATGGGGCTGGCAAGGAGGAGGAGCCGCCGAGTAGCATCGCTTTGGGCTGAAGAAGCCGAGAGACGCATCCTTTGTTTGTGATCCTGTGGCAGAGCGAGAGCGAGAACCCCACTGCCACCACCAGGGAGCCACTGTCCCGTACTCCCTCCGCTGGCCGAACCCTCTCTTCGGATTGGCCGGGGGCAGATGTGGCTCGTTCCCAGCGCTTGGCTCCTCCGAATTCAGCTCCTCCCAGTGCTTCCAATCCCCTCCTCCTCCTCCTCTCCGAGGCGGGGTCTCCCCGGAGCCCGGCTGGTCCCAGTCGACCAAGCGGACACCGGACGGCAGGCTCCTCGCCGGCGGCTGCTGCTGCTGCGGGAGCTGGAGCGGAGGCCTGGCGCGACGGAGCGGCCCGTCGTCGTCGTTCCAGAGGTCCTCGGCGCCGGGCCGGAGGAATCGGTCGGCGAGGGCCCGGATGTGGGCGCGCGAGGAGGTGGGGGCGGTGGCGGAGGTGGCGGGGGAGGCGGCGGCGGCGGGGAGGTGGGATGCGCGGATCTCGGAGCGGAGGCGGGCGAGGTAGAGCTGCTTCTCGTGCCGCAGCAGGCCCCGCTCCTTGTGGCGCGCCAGCTTCTCGTGCATCCGCTTGTGCTGCCACTTGGACAGCCCGCCCGGGAACGTCCGCGGCCCTCCCC
Organism: Lolium rigidum; assembly: GCF_022539505.1. Lineage (NCBI taxonomy): Eukaryota > Viridiplantae > Streptophyta > Magnoliopsida > Poales > Poaceae > Lolium > Lolium rigidum. The sequence continues at coordinate 277,659,023 of NC_061509.1, forward strand.
CCATCGCTCAGGCGGCGCGAGGGACCCGACGACGGCGAGCGGCGGCGGCGGCGGGCGGCGAGGGTTTAGTGGTCGCAGCTCGCGGAAGGTTTAGTGATGTAGACTAGCCAAGGTGGAGCTACTCCGCGGTTTACGCCTCCGCATTGAGATAGCGGAATCCACCACGAGGCGCGGGCTAGAGTCAGTCAACTGGTACTGACAGGTGGGACCCACCCCAACTGCTGCTCTCCAACTGCCTGTAGGAGCTTGGCAGATCGGAGCGATGGCGGGCGAGAGGAAGAGGGTGCTGCTGGTGGGGGGAAGCGGCTACCTCGGCCAGCACCTCCTCGCCGCGCTCGCCTCCGCCTCTGCCGGCGCCGGCGACGTCGACGTGGCCTTCACCCACCACCGCGACGCCGCGCCGCGGCAGCTCCTCCACGCGCTCCCGGGCGTCCGTGCCTTCCGCGTCGACCTCCGCTCCGGCGAAGGGCTGGAGGCCGTCTCCGCGTCCTTCGGCCAGGTAACGCTCCCCAGTTTCGTCCATCTGTCTGTCTGCGTACGGCATTTCGGCACATTCACACTTCGAAAAGTATGTAGCTTCTTGCAGTGCCAGCTAATAGTGCTGCTGCCATCATCCATTAGACCGTAATGTCTCTGAACTCTGAAGATTATTTGTGTGTTTGAATAATTTCTTCTTGGTTGGGTATGACATTTCGTCGAACACATTCCCCAAGTGGCGAATGGAGCTGCGAGTGTTTGCTCGAGCAGCCACCGACTGCGAGTGCGCAGTAGTTTGTTGCTGAATAGCCGTGTCAGCCTGTGCGCCGCACACCTACGCAACGCTGTAGTCCAGGCCCAGATGGTGTTTCTACAAATTGGTAGCTAGAGACAGCGCTGGCATCTACTGTTCTCTGTGGGTTTCCTCTTGTTCTGTACTTTGCTTGTCTACTGAAATTCAACCTAGCACTTTATCTGGATGATCGATGACTAGGGTTCTCTGCTTCGGGGTTGCAAATCATATAAACAAGATTGTCCATTCACTCATGCAGGCCAACTAGGTAATGGATATCTCTGTAGCAATGCTGACTTTAGGCTCCAAATAGTTGACTTTTATTTAGCTGAAAGAAGAGGATTAACTGCAATGAATGGTTCTAAAATACTCCACCTGAATTTTGGGTTCAGAATGCCACGAACAC
>NC_061509.1:277660297-277712808 GCF_022539505.1 Lolium rigidum
ATGGTGGATGAAGTGATGAGCGCTTATGAGGGGTTGGTGCTTGAGCACCCTGCAGGTGAAGATGGGGAAATCAAAGAACCGGGAGAAGCCCGTAGAACCACCGTGCAATGGCGGAAGGAGAACATTGTGTTTCCAGGTGAGAAGCCAACAAGCATGCCACCTCCGCCTCCTCCGCCACCCGAGTCTCCTCCGCGTGATGATTCTCCTGTGCGCGATGATGATTCCCCTATCCATGACCGGTCTGCTCCGCGTGAAAATACTCCGCCGCCTCCTCCTCCTCCTCGTCGGGAGACTCCGCCGCCTCCACTTAAGCAAAAGAGGAAGCTGTCCGCGGCACCTCCTACAGCTCCGAAGAGATCATCAACTCCAATGAGGGCACGGACTCGGAGTTGTTACCACATGAGCGAGACTCGAAGAGCAAAAGGCGTTTCTTGCGCCGAAGAAGGTGTTTATTCGACCGCGTACGGTGAAGCACTTTGCCGAGACGAGAATGAAGAGACTCGAGCCGAGAGCTGATTATGACCGCTCTCTTGGACAGTCCTCTAGAGCGAGCAAAGAAGCAAAAAGTCGCCCAGCTTGGACAGCGGGACATTCGAGCCGTACCCCACTTCATCGTGGAGCCATATCATGATCCGGAGACGGCATCGATGATCGAACGGGCGGCTAGAGCTCGGGAGCATCGGTTGAGTACGAAGATTACTATCCAACGGCTCAAGTGGTAAACACGTATAGATACGGAAAAGATCTCGTCAAACTCTGGCGAGCTCGCGCGTCTAGGGACTCGGATGCGAAGGTTGCATGACCGGTACCGAAAGCCTCGTCGAAGATGTGAAACCTACCTCACGGTGTATCTTAGAGATGAGCATTACTTCCGGGGGAAGACGAGATAAACCTTGAGTTATGCGAACTGTTTCGGTTATTCAATCAAGACGCCCTCGACAAAGTCAGTCATCGGTTGCTACCGCTCGTAAGTGATTTATTTGTGTAATTAAGTTTGTAGCTCATTCATTTGCACTAACAATTATCCTCATTATATTCTTTGTGTACGCTATACATTTAATTATGCAGAATGAAGAAGCTGGAATACAAAAGAGGCAAGCTCCTACCGCTGGGGTTCATAGACCCAAACACAGTTCATGAAGTTACGGTTCGAGACTTCGCCAAGGACACGAGAGGACAACATCGTAATGTTTTTAGAGAAGCAAGCAGACAAAGAGGATATATTCTTTCCCTACAACTTCAAGTGAGTGTTATATATAACATACATTATGCTTGTGCATCTTCCACTTTATTCTCGTAATCATTGAGCTATGCTTGTGCAGTTTCCATTTTATTCTCCTAATCATTGATCTTCACCTTGGAGTCGTAAACGTCATGGACTCGAAACGTACAGAATATGCGGAATGGGCGGACATGGCTGCCATCCTCCGGAGGTAGTTTCAATCAATTTCGTATTGGCATCTTCATCCGCTCTAATTCGAAGATATCATCAACTAATCAATTACTCATTTACTCATTATTTTTTGCCGGGCAGGGCTTGGAAACGGTTCATCAATACTGTTCCGGGTGAATGGTGGAAACCGGAGCTTACATTTAGAGATTACCCTGTAAGTAGTACTATATATATAGCTATGTCCGTGAAACTTTATATATGATATTTACTTTCAATACGATGCTTGATTATTAGTTTGATCGAACTATTTTTTCGTAAAGTGTATGAGGCAAGAACAAGGGAATAACTTATGTGGATACTACGTCTGCACCTTCATGCGTGACATGGCCTGTCCCAAGGGTGGGGATCCCCAAATACACCACACTCGTGTACGATAACAAATTTTCACAATTAATCTTAATTAGTACCATCTATTGTATTGAGTTCCATTCATATATTGATCTCCTTTTTTAAATATAGATGACACGCCTGCAGGACACTCTCATAACAGCGGATCAAATAAAAGCAATTCAAGAGGAAATCGCGGGATTCTTTATTACCGAGGTCCTTACCCCAGGTGGAGAGCACTATCGGAAGATCGTGACGGCGGAGGATATTCGTTCGGGAAAAGTTGTATTGTAAATATGCATGCATTACGTGTACCGTGTTGACTATGTCGTCTACTGTTGACGATGTCTATATATATTCATGACGATTTTTTGTGGTTTCTTGAATGATATAGATATGCATTGCTGAAACTCGCCGCGGCAAGGGAAACAGATCGTTTCTGCGCAGCGCAGCAACGCTGGTACAGCCCAAATCTGTGCCGCGGCAGAGAATAGCAATTCTCGCCGCGGCGGAGAAACTATAGGCCCGGTTCGTACCACGAACCGGGACCAACCCTTCCGAGCGGGAGCTCCCTGGTCGCACCACGTGTTGAGGCCTTTAGGCCCGGTTTATCTTTGAACCGGGACTAAAGGTACCACCTTGATCCCGCCTAGTTGGTCCCGGTTCGGGAACCGGGTCTAAAGGCCCAAATGGACCGGGCCTATTGCCCCGTTTTCCACTAGTGACCGGATGCGGCGCGGCGGCGCTGGTGGCGAGGGGCACGCAGTGGTAGGACACCTCCACGTAGGTGCCGGCGTCCATGCACGCGCGGCGGCCGGGGCTGTCGGAGGCGATGCGGAAGGTGAGGTTGAACCGCGGGTCCAGCACGAGGTCCTTGGACGGCGGCAGGTCGAGGCCGGACGCGGAGTCGATGGAGATGTCGTAGCGCCTGCCTGGGAGCCCGTAGACAAATGCAAGCACGATGCCCGCGACGACGGCCAGGAACAGAACGCAGCAGAACGATCCCCGTATGCAGTCGCCGGAGGCTGTATCTTCACGGGTGGCTGCCATTGTTGTCGTCGATTTGCTATGCTTATTAGATCTGTACCTCTTGGTAGGGTGGTAGGGCCGTACGTGTATATATATGCATCGATCGGGTGTTCGGTTCCGTTTCGGAGACGTATAGTCCGTACGAGTTGGGTTTCGACTTGTATGTATCTCATTGATTTGCAAAGTTCTGAATCAAGTTGGTTACTATCGTATACTACTAAGTGCCAACCGTCATAGAGAAGTTAACACTCCATCTAACCGGTTTAGTGTCCCAATACGTCCTGTGATTCAAAACAATTGCCCAAAAATAAATGTGAGGGAGTGTGAAACATATACTCCACCTAACCAGTTTATTGAACAAACATGAAGTTTAAGAAATTTTTTTAACTATAAGCTTATTAATAAAGTATTAATTACATGTTATAAAAAATAATTGAAAACATATTTTAAATATGAATTCAATGTATATTTTTTGTGACATATAATTCATAGTTTGTTGCTCAAAATAATTTTCTAAAATTTTCTTGTACTGCATGAGTCAACCTAATAAACCAGTATAGACACTACTAGGAAACTGGCTATAGTCGTGCCAAATTAAGTGCACACAAATCTGACGAACCTATTTCTTCGCTTCTGAATTCCTGTCATTGCCAAACTACAATGTACTCCCTCCGGACAGATTAAATTGACGCGAGCTCAGCACAAGTAAACAGCTACGTAGGTACTAAGGTCGCGTCGATTAAACAAGATTAGAGGGAGTATATTAGTTTTACGGAAAGTCAAATTTATGTAAGCTCAAACCCGAAGAGGATCCATGAAAATGAATGTAACTAGAAGGACCTTGTGCGCTCTGCTGCGCCATTTCTGCTATTAGCATCTACTACTTTTTGCGTGATGAATTTTAGATGGGTTCCACTGATAGGTTTTTGTTTTCTTGGACAATTCAGATGCATATACATAAAGAGGGAAGTACTAATGTCATTTTATATTATACATGGATACTTAGTACTTACAGACTGAAAATGTAGAAATTCACTTTCAAAATATTAGCATTGATAAGATAAATCATTTGAAGTGTCATGTGAAATGTTACTATAAGGAAAATATAATGATTGGTTGCAAGGAAAACTCAAACTGTAGCCCGAGCTACACATCTCCTGTTTTTTTTTTACAAAATTTAGATACAACATTTTAAAGTTTCAAAAAAATCTGAATGTGACAAATGATGTACTCTACCACTGTGCAAAATTTCAGGATGAAATACGTAATATTAGAGGCTACACAAAAATGACAAATTGACAAAGATTGGAGGTTTCAAAATCTGTACTGTTCATGTTTTTAGATTCATGGATTTGTGAATTTTGCACAGTCCAAAATACTAAGTCTTTCGTATTGCTTTTTCACAGTCGTAGAGTACATTTTTGTTTCTAATTTTTTGAAACTATAAAATACCACTTTTGAATATTTGAAAAAACAGCCCCCATGTAGCCCGAGCTACAAAATGCCACGTCCTGGGTTGCAATAGGCACCATAGTTAATAATGAATCCTCTGAGTGTAGCAAACACATCGTTGTCTCTTGGAAAATGGCATAGAGATATGAGCGAAGAATTAGACTATCTAGACTTTTATCTGAACATTTGCCCTCTCCTATGTGCTGCAAGACCCTGAAGTTTAGCCATAGTAATTACGGACCCTGATTAGGCTGATAAATAAAAGGTTTGTTGATAATATGAATGGTAGAGCACCCGAGAATAGTTTGAAAAGCATAAGCACGCAAAATGCAGAATAGCCCAACCTTAATTTTTTTGCCGCCCTTGCAGCATTTGACCTGTCACAAAGAGAGGCAAACAACAACTTTAAAACATTTTATGGTAGCTCATTTTGAGCACATAGTTATTGTCATGTTTTTTTCCGAACTAAGACATATGCATACATAAGACAGCTACCCTATTCTCCGCTGGATATTTGTTACGCGTGAGCTTATACTACTGAAATCTAGAAGAAATGAAAATCTTCGAAATTCATTACAATGTGCCAACTACTGTTTGTGCACTCAGCATTTTGGTAGATATCCTCTTCCACACATATATATCCAACTATCAAGACCTGAGCTTGATAGTAGCCTTTAATTAGACTCTACTTCTTGTGTGGCCTACGTTCTTTTGGAAGAACCACAAAGGTAGTCAAACTCATTTGCATTTGTAGCTAGCATCTTTAATGTCCAAAAAACAACCTTTTATTTAATGGAATACATTTTAATATTGCAGTAGGCCCAAAAAGAAGATATTGGTGTTACATATTTCGATAAATAATTATAAACCAGTCACCTAGTAAACGAATCCAAACAATTGAACCGGATAATGAAGACACTGTGATGGGACCAGCTTCACCAGTTTCCTTTCAATATTTTGTACATATCACCTAAATGCTTAATAAGGAACAGGAGAATCACCTTGGTGAGAAGTATCAGTGACTCATGCAAAAGAATGGTTCTTCATCTATTCACAATCTATAGAAGGATTTCAAATATGATCAAAGGGATGCAGAAAATAAAAATTGTTAATGTGAAAAAAATTAAGAAGACAACTAAACTACGGACAAGGTGTTTCTACACCTGGGTGCATATGCACCCTTTATTTGAAATGCATATTAAATATATTTCTAAATGTCAAAAAAATACAAACAAAAATGCCTCGTGTATATCTTGACATGTTACATATTCACAAAGTTGTTTCATAAAAAACCGATATGTTTTGTGTCTTGTACTAAAAAGACAAATTTTTTGTGTTAAAATAGTCTATTTCTCGAGACATTATTTGTCTTTTTTAAATAGGGTACAAAAATTGTCGGTTTTACGTGAAACTTTACGTGTACTCATAGAACGTGTCCCTCTACATGCTAAATTTTTGTTCCTAATTTTTTACTTTTTGAAATATGTGTTATACATATAGGGTGCATATGCACCCATGATCAGTTTTGGTTTTCTGCTAAACTACCACATACACAACACCAAGAGGATTATAGTTCATACAAACTAACCAATTGTTAAGCTCAAATTATACCAAAAAGATATATTAGAGAGTTATAATAGCTTGATACTGATGAATTTCAATAGTTGGACTGCTTCATCAACTAAAAGATGCCTGCAAAAAGACAATCAACCTGCGAACAAATGAAAGAGCCAAATTTGTGAAGTAAATGAAAAAAATGCAGCAATGCGTCAATATTAGGAAACACCTATTTGCACTGAAGCTATTTTTAAAAGCTCCTGTCATAGTAACACCTATCTGCAGTTTGGTAATAAATATCTAAAAAGAGATTTTTAATTAAAATGAAAGAAAAGTAACATGGCAAATGTCGGCCAATACAAACTACAAATATCAATTGCAAGTACCTGGCTGAATATGCTAGATTTAGCATCAAAGGGCACAATTTTGGCAGTGAGTTATTTTTCCGTTCTACCACACGGAGAATGCCATGCGCTTGTTTCTATAGCATCTCAAGATGAGAATCTTGTGAAGCGATTCATCTTTCCTACAATTTTATCATAACAGGAGGATGTGCAAGAATTAATCTTTGAACAAAACAATAATACTAATATATAAGTTAGACCTCCATCCTCTTATTTTAAACAACATGGTTAGAAGGAAGTCCAGCAATAACATTCATCAGATGTGTATTATTTTGAACTAACTTATGAGTGGGTTCCTGTATTTCCGTATGAGATGAAAATCCACTGAAGCATTGTAATACATTATCATAAGCTAAAAGAACACGTTCAACCATCCATGCCTTATATTGAACATTCTGTGCCATATAATACTTGGTGCCGCTATCATTGTTGTCCTTCCAGTTATTCTTTCACGTGCTGAAAATAGGTATTATATATCAACATGAATTGTGCTATTTTAGTCTCTTTATTCTTTTGCAAATCGATCTCAATGTAAAGATGGGCACATGGTGCTTTTCATCTAAAAATCCATATCTCAGCAAGCTCTTATTTCCTAAGTTATTGGATATGGTTAGCAGATTGGTCCCGTTCATCTGCACAAGAGAAAATTATATGTGATCACAAAGTGGAAAGTAAGAAGCTAAGAGCCAAAGTGGAGAAATATACACTAACAAGCAAGAATACTCAGATGTTTACGGCACCATGTGATAATTCACAGAGCAATGTTCAAATAAAAATGTCCCAAAACCTGTAGAGCGAAAAACTACAAAAATTTAGAGCCTACAAATGTTAATGCTGTGTGAGAAAATTAAATTGATAAATCACATATCTGCATAGTTAGTATCACTGTCGGCATCGCATACAAATAGAGAAAAAAAGCAAGCCTCTTATGAACTACCCATATTGTTCAAGGCAGAGCTAAACTGGTGAAATCAAATCATGTGAATAAAATCTGACTGCGACATGAGAAAATTAGATCAACGAATTTCATATCTGCATAGTTAGTGTCATTATCAAAGCAAAGAAAAGTTATTTTTGAAGAAATTGTGTGGACCACAGCTGGGACCTGGGATAAAATTTGCACGGCAGAGAGGCTTCAGCCAGAGAGCAAATAACTTGTTATAGCAGAACAAACAATCCTTCTCTAGCTTCCCTGTTTGCTGAGCACTTCATTGACACACCCCGTATGGGTCAGGCTATATTATATAGCTGTTGCAGAAAAACAGTGTTGTCCTGGGGAATAATTAGAGAGCAAACCTAAGCCAACAATATCCAACCTGAAAGAAAGTGGCAGGACTGCAGCGGTGCGTGCATGGCGGTGAATTGGATCGAGTCGCCGTCGACGCCGACGCCGGCGAACGCCTGCACGACCGCGCGGGGGCCCTGCATGGCAGCGATGACCTCTGTGGTGGCGGAGTACCAGCGCTCCACGTCCATGTCGCACGGACACGCCTCCGCGAGGATTAGGAGCTCCGGCAGCAGCACGGTTTTGGACGGCCTCGCCTACAACTCGGGCAGACCAGACGTGGCTCCGTTAGCCATCGCTTCCGCAACCTAACAAATCCAGGGCTTCTAGTCCTCGTCGAACATGGTGCCAGCAAGCCTTTGCTGCGGGTGCTGGCGGTGGCGATCCGCCTCGCCGGAATCCGCGTCGGGACATGGTGGTGTGAGGCGCTCGTCGTCACCACCAAGCCCCCGCTGAGTCGCCGGCCGCGGGCGCTGGCTTGATGCAGGGCAGCGCCAATATGGGGATCAGAGGAGGCCGACGGAATTATCCCAGGTTGCTCCTTCCAAATTCCCTTTGACTACATGATCCAAGCGGTGGGCCAAAAGGCTTAATAGGCAATACGTATATACAGGAACCGACAATCGATGTACTAGGTCCCATGATAGCGACGCCCAAGTCCACCATAGGTGCTGGGAATCCTGGGATCTTAGGGCATCTCCAACCGGGCGATCCATCCCGCGCCCGCGCGTCCGGATGGGTCCAGCCGGACAAAAACCCGGCCCAGCGCGCGGACCCATCCCTAAAATGGATGCCCGCGGCGTCCGGAACGACGCAAACCCGGCCCAAATCTTGGCCGGGTTTGCGTGGCCGCGACGCGAAAGGCCGGTCGCTCGCGTCCGCCCGCTGTCCGCCCACGGCCCGCGTGTCATAGGCATAAATAATATGTTTCATTAAATAGAACTCATTACAATTTTTTTTAGCTACTACTTCTATCCTAAATACGTACGGGGCCGGCGGTCTCGCCGCGCGACTCCTCGCCGGCTCGCCGTCGGGCCGTGGATTTCACTCGACGCGGGCGGCTCGTACGCGTGAGGATTCCACCCGGCCTTCCTACGGGGCCGGGTGGCGCGTCGGCGGCGGCGCGGGCGTCGGCGGCGGCGCGGGCGGCTTCGCGGGCCTCGGCGGCTTGGACGGAGGGCATCATCCTCCTCCTTTCGCCGGCGCGGCTCGGGCGCGCTCGCGCTCCGCCTCCTGCGGCGGAACCATCCGCTTCCCGCATAGCTCAAGCTCCCGCGGGCGGCGCGTTCCACGGCGGTGCGCGCCTCCGGGCGGACGCGGCCGGCTTCACGGGCCTCGTGGTTGCCTGCCGCCGGCGCATGCGCTCTTGCCGGCCGCGCTCCGCCGACGCGGCTTCCTCCCGGGCGCGCCGCTCGGGCGACGGCATCCGGATGAGGTCACGGGCCGCTCGCATAGCGAGCGGCCTCGTTCTTCCGGCCGAGGAGGTCGCCTGGCGGCGGCGGCCGGCCCGCCGCATGCCCTCGTGCTCCTTCGTCACGCGCGTGAGGTCGGCGAGACGATCCTCGATGGCGGCGTTGATGTTCGCCGGCGCGAGGTCCTCCGCGGCGACGGGCTCCTCCGCGGCGTCCGCCCTCCTCCACGGCCGCGTACCGGCCGTCCGGGGTCTCGTGCCGGCCCTCCGCGGCCGCTTCCCCCATCTCCGCGTCACCGGCCTTCTTTGCCGCCGCCTCGGCAGCCGACGCGGAGCGCCTCGTCGTCGGCGACCCACCGCGAGTCCGCGCGCTCCTCCTCGTCCGTCCGCGGGAACTCGGCCCGGCGGCGAGGAGAGCTTGGCCCATGTGGACCGAAGGGTGCGCGGCATGGCGCCGGAGAAGGTGGAGGGGAAGAGAACGGTGATGCGGTCCGGGTGAGACCGCCGCCGTCTTTATAGCCGGCGGTCCGGCGGAAACTTGGGCGCGAGCGCGCGCCAATGGCGTTTTCGCGCGCGCGGGAACCTTGGTGCGCGCGGGATCTTTCCCGCGCGTTCCACCGCCCACCATGGCTGTCCCGTCGAGGCCTCGCCATGGCGCGGCGTCGCGCGGCGAAGACGAACCACGTGGCGTCTCTTTGGGTCGCCGCGTTGGGCGCCGCGTGCGACCCAAACGGACACGCGGACGCGGGGCGCTGTCCGCGTGTCCGGGCGGGCACGCAAACGGCCCAAAACGGACGGCCCAGCGCGTCCGTTTGGGTCGCCCGGTTGGAGATGCCCTTAGGGCATGTACAATGGTAGAGAAGGCATGTCTTTTCTTATGCTGCCACGTCAGCTAGAGATGGCATTAGATATAAGTCATACAACGCATTATCTCTTACAGCCATCCCTAGCAATTAATATGAAAAATTAAATTTTGGTAGGAAATTTATTGTTAAGGGAAGACATATGTCATACAATGGAGAAAATAGTCTTCCCTTATTTCCTAAGAGATGATCCCTTAGCTAAGGGAAGACAACCTTCTCTCTCTTCATTCTCTCTCCTCCAACTAAGCAAAAATCTGACGTGGCATCACTAAGGGAAGGCTGACATCACCCCATTGTACATGTCCTTAGAGCTCTTCTAAGATACATGCATGTCTATGCACATGATTAATTAAACTCTTGGGATTAAAATAAAGGGACTGACTTAACTTCATCCTGTTCGCGTCCTCTTCCTGTGGCTCATAAGTCCTTCTCCATGCCTCGCCTCACGTTCTCTCCATCTCACTTTAACCTCGCCCGCCCAACAACGCAGATGTCGCACACCACCGTGCCGGGTTCCATGCCACCCATGGCCTAGCCGTCCATCGAATTGACCAAGTTGTTGACTCCACGACTAGGTTTGAGACCCTCCGCATCCTATCACCAGGTCCGTATGAAAAATGAAGACAAAGAGAAGGTTGTCGAATACACTAACAAATACTCAGTTGAAAATAATAATTGATTGAAAAGATGGACCATTAGCATCTTGTAAGTTATCATATTTAGGGGATTCGTAGGTTGTCGAAGAAAATAAAATGTCTTATAAATGTACATATTGGAATGTGGCTTTTGCTACCAGGCCAGATAAGTGGGCCTTGGATTCGTTGGACCTTAATTCTGCATTCACGAACCCCGTACGTAGCCCATCAATCCGTCGTCGGGCTCGTAACAGCCGCAAGCCACAAGCCGCCGCCGGCACCACCCGCTCCCAAGCAAGTAGGGTTCTCTCTCCGCTCCGCCGCCGCTGCTCCCCTTCCTCCCCGCGCAGCCGCCGCCGGAGACGCACGCGATGGCGGCGCTGGTGGCCACGAGCATGGGGGTGGTGCGGGAGGTGCTGGGGGACTCCGTCGTGGACGAGGTGGACGACCCCATCGTCGACTACATCGCCAACGTCCTCGCCGACCAGGACTTCGACTTCGGACCACCCGACGGCCACGGCATCTTCGAAGCCCTCGGCGAACTCCTCATCGACGCGCGCTGCGTCTACGACAGGGAGCACTGCCTCGAGGTACCAGGAAACGCTCGCTCGCCCCCCTCGAATCTGCGCTTCCCCAATTTGGTTTATGCATATTACTCCTCGTTGTTCGATTTGTGCAGTTGCTGTGCTGGCCGTGCTATATGTTCAGTCTCGAATACCTAGAAAACCTAGTTTAGCGCTCACATCACAGTAACATGATTCCGTCATCATCAAATTATAACTATAGTCTAGCTCTCGATCAGTTCCTGATGTGTTCTGCAATGATTTGGCTGCTAGTCACTAACCAGTATGACGCCTGTGTCATCCAACTTCCCACCCATTAAACATTAATGACAGATGCATCAGCACCATTCTGGGCTCAGAGGTGGAAACAGTAGAGGAATTGCTTGATGGGGATTCCACACGGCTCTGATTCCCTTTTGTTTCCCTTCTGACGCAGGTCTGTGCTAAGCTTTGCGAGAAACTGGGAAGCCATGGCATCGTGAAGCCCAAGCAAGCCGTGCGGAGCCTCGCCGCGCCTTTGCGCATGAATGCGGGGATGGAGGAGGAGAAAGCTCCCAAGAAGGTTGAGTATATCTTCGATGCGCCCCCGCTATCCTCGCGCGACAAAGCCAAGATTGAACGCAACAGGAGGAAAGAAGATAGGCAAAGAGAGGTACGCTGTTCACACCCCTAGATTGCTAGATTAACTAGTGGTTGAAATCCAGTGCTTAGCATATTCCCCCCCTCCTCGTTAAACTTGATGTACGCGGTATAACATGTTCCTTGTTGGTGCAGGCCCAGTATGAAATGCATGTTGCTGAAATGGAGGCGCTCAGGGCTGGAATGCCACCAGTTTATGTAAATCACAGTAATGTTGGCGGGTCTACCATTAGGGATATCCATATGCAGAATTTCAGTGTTACTGTTGGTGGCCGTGATCTTATTCAAGATCAGACTCTAACGCTTGCCTTTGGAAGGCACTATGGTGAGTCAATTTAGATTACTATGTATGTCTAAAACTTCCACCTTGTGAAGGAGGCTCTCTAAAATGTCCCACCTGCTCAGGATGATCTCATTACTTCTTCTGTTGATGAAAAAGCTATGTTGTGTGTAATAGCTCTCTTGGAATAGCCCTTGAACAAGGGAACACAAATATTGAAGTATCACTTTTTGGGAGAGCATCCAAGCAGCCCTTGAAATTTACTGTATATCAGTTCCTATTCCTTTTTTGTTCAGCGATTTACGTTATCTGCCTACCATTTCAGGTCTTATTGGAAGAAATGGTACTGGAAAGACATCTCTTCTCAGAGCTATGGCGCAACATGCAATTGATGGAATTCCTAAGAACTGCCAGATATTGCATGTTGAGCAAGAGGTCACCGGTGATGACACGACAGCTTTGCAGTGTGTGCTAAATGCAGATGTTGAACGGGTTCAGCTTCTGCAAGAGGAGACTCGTTTGGGTCAACAATTGGTTAAGTATTGCTGAATTAGCTTTTTACATGACTTTCTTGGTTGATGTGTTCTTTTCTCTTGGTAACTCTCCCCTTCATTTTATTTTTTATTTGCTTATACTCAGCTACTTTTATGCAGAAAGATCTAGAGGAGGGGGCAGAGTCCAGTCTAGACAAGATCAAGGATGGTCTTGACAAAGATGCTATCAGCAAGAGGCTTGAGGAGATATATAAGCGACTTGAGTACATTGATGCAGATGCAGCAGAGGCTCGTGCGGCATCAATTCTGGCGGTATGTTTCTTTATTGACATCCAAGTTGTGGTGATTTATTCTTGTTCGCCTCATTTGCACAATATAGTCATATGCTGTTGCTGTCATTTCTCTCGGAGCACCTAGTAGTTACCTTAATTTAAACAGGTATAGTTCTCACATACTAACATTGAAATGTTCTGATTGGTTGAAATCTTTACAGGGTCTTAGTTTCACTCCAGAAATGCAACTTAAAAATACAAAAGCATTTTCTGGTGGATGGCGCATGAGAATAGCGCTAGCACGTGCTCTATTCATTGAGCCAGATTTACTGCTGCTTGATGAACCGACAGTGAGTTCAGAATATATCTTTCCTTCTCTTCTCTTCTGTTGCTGCCACATGCTAACAACCTATCACTTTGCAGAACCATCTTGATCTCCATGCTGTGTTATGGTTAGAAACATATCTCCTGAAGTGGCCAAAGACTTTCATTGTTGTGTCACATGCTAGAGAGTTCCTGAATACGGTATGAACACGTAGTATTGTTATGCAAGAAATGATATTGTTATAATTTGTCATATATTTGCATGTGCACCGTTTTATATTTTCTTTTCTTTTCTTTCCTTTATCTTTTCTTTTCTTTTCATGTTAACAACTGATGAATAACCGAAGGAAACAATTCTTAGGTTGTCACCGACATTCTTCATCTACATGGCAAAAAGCTGCATGCTTACAAAGGTGACTACGACACATTTGAGAGGACAAGGGAGGAGCACCTCAAGAATCAGATGAAAGCCTTTGAAACAAATGAGAAGGCCAGAGGGCACATGCAGGTTGGTATCTGCATTTAACGGGTATCATTAGTCCCTGAAGTATGTTCATAACCATTTTTAAATAAACTTGTGATAATGTGGAAAAAAAGGATGAGTCGAAAGGTGGTATGCACTAGTGCACCACAACATGAGCATGTAGGATGTAGGAGTTCCCTCATTTGCGCCATGAATTTCTAGTGCAATATGGCTCTTTAATCTACTAGACTAAGCTGTTACAGCACAGAAGCCTATTTGATGCTGAACTTGTCTTGTCTTTGCTGCAACAGAAAAATGCTATCTAAATAATATAGTACTGTATAACTTTATTAGCTTGAAATGGTACTACCAGTAGAACTTCTGCAAGTCTGGCCTGGGTTCTGCTTGCATTGTTTAAGCTTGAGCACGATACAAAATTACGATTCGAAGGACTCTATCTGAGTTTTGCTCAAAGGTGGAAACAAAATTACAGTATCTTAATAAATATCAACATTTTCTGTACAGGTAGATTTTTTTGGGAAGATCAAGGTTGATGTTTGTTGATCTGTTTCATATGTAGGAATTCATTGACAAGTTCCGGTACAATGCAAAGAGAGCATCGCTTGTTCAATCGAGAATTAAGGTACATTTTATTCTCCTGTTTCCATGACTTTCATCTGAAATTCTATATATCTTTGAATTTCAGCACATAACTTTTACTTTTATTTCACTAACAGATGATTTTCAAATGATTTTTTTGCATGTTCTGTGTAAAATCTGATGTTTGTCATAATTTCTTTATCTGCATTATCCCAGGCATTGGAGCGAATGGAACATGTTGATGCAGTTGTTAGTGACCCAGAGTATGCCACCTTCCTAAATCATTTTTATTTGGTCTTTTGTCTATTGTTGACTTAGCAGTTGCCGCCATATATCTTTGCAGCTATAAATTCGAATTTCCAACCCCAGAGGACCGCCCTGGACCCCCAATCATTAGCTTCAGGTTTCGTTTCTAACCCTTTTGTATTTCATCATTTATGGAAGCTCCTTCTCTTCCCATGTGAACCTTATGACTTGTTCTTCGAATCCATTTTATTTGTAATCCACTCTACCATTTACTGTCAAGGCATAACAGTTACCTGTATACATTCTCTTTGAGATATCTATGTTGTGTAGGCATGTGTTTGTGTTAATCTTCTCAGGTGAAATATAATACGTTCAATTTGTGCAGTGATGCATCATTTGGTTATCCAGGAGGGCCTATTTTGTTTAAAAACTTGAACTTCGGTATTGACCTCGACAGCCGTATAGCAAGTATGATATCTTTGTTCCACTCCTCTTTTGTTGACTAAACAATAATATCTAGCTTCTCTGGTGGTGGTTCTCCCGTTGCTCTCTCACATTTTTTTATTGTTTCAGTGGTTGGTTCAAATGGCATTGGCAAGTCCACTATACTTAAATTAATTTCCGGGGACCTGCAGCCAACTTCGGGAACGGTCTTTCGCTCGCCCAAGGTGCTTTATCCACTTAGATCTACCATCTTTATGTTCTACCACTATAGCCTTTACCCATATCATGTTAATTTGTTCTGCACGATTGTACTGCTTTCTCATGCATCTCTTGCTTCCCTTGTCATTTGCCAAGGTGTTGTGATGTTTTTGTCCATGCCATTGAGAACTTAACGCCTAGAATGCAACCGCTTACAAATGTGATGCCATTATTTATTGCTCTAAGGAGAAATCTGCAGCATTTTGTATTTTATTTGTTGATTTTGTTTCATGTTATCTCTACAGGTCCGAATGGCTGTATTCAGTCAACATCATGTTGATGGACTTGATTTAACGGTGAACCCCCTTTTGTACATGATGAGATGTTTTCCGGTAAGCTCAAGCATCAGTTTATTCATTTGAAAGTACTAGGTTTAGCAGAGCATGAAGTTTGCCTGGTGGATAGCTAAGGAATATGTATTCATGCCCTGTTTGGTATTTCACTTAAATATAAATTTCTGCTCCAATATCGAAGAAGTGCAGAATAGTCTGTTTGGTATGCAACTGAAATACGAATTTCAGCTCTAGTATGGAAAAAATGTATTATCCTCTGTTTGGTATTCAACTGAAATATACACTGTAGCTCTACTAGAAAAAATGTATTATGCTATGTTTGTTTAAGTTAAATATAAATTTCAGCTCTTATATCAGAAAAAATGTACTATGCTCTGCAGGGTGTACCTGAACAGAAATTGAGGTCACATTTGGGTTCCTTTGGTGTCTCAGGAAATCTTGCCCTTCAGTCTATGTACACTTTATCAGGTAATATATCACAGCAGTTCATTAGATGGATTTAGCTGATGGTGAATTTGCAGTTGCAACAATTCTAAGCTTTCCTTAGCCTCGAGTTATGTTGCATTTGTGCAAAGGTTCATCACTTGTATAGTTTTAATTTTCATGATCCTAATTAAGGTATGCCTTTTGCAGGTGGTCAGAAAAGTAGGGTTGCATTCGCAAAAATCACCTTCAAGAAGCCACACATTATTCTTCTTGACGAGCCTTCTAACCATCTTGTAAATGAATGAACCACCTCATCTTCGCCCCCTCCCCCCTTGATTAGGAACCACTGGGAGTGGTAAAATTCTGATCTTTTGTCTGTTGCAGGATCTCGATGCAGTGGAGGCGCTCATCCAGGGTTTACTTATATTCCAAGGAGGAGTGCTGATGGTAAGAACATATTGTCACTGGGTCACATGTGTTATTTGTCGTGTGAAGTCAGGAGATCTCTCTAACCAAATCGGTATGTTTGCAGGTGAGTCACGACGAGCATCTGATCACAGGAAGTGTCGACGAACTGTGGGCAGTGACGGATGGCAAGGTCGGTCCGTTCAGAGGCACGTTCAAGGAGTACAAGAAGATGCTCACGACATAAACCTGGAAAAGGAATAAATGACGTGCATGAACTTGTAACCTGAGAGATATACAGACATACAGAGACAAAGCGCTATTTGTGTATCATAAGTACTCTGCCTATATGGTGGAATTGATGTATGCAACCATCTGTCATCGCATGCTCCTCACCTTCCTGAGCTTTGAGCAGAAAGGCATTGCTACTAAATGTTTTTTTTGTCCCAGCGTGAGATTTTGTATCGATGTACAGTTGGATACATCCCTCTGCTTGCTGTTGAACTGCTATCATGGTGCATTACAGCTCGTCTATTGCATTTATACATACTGGAGAACTGCTCCTTTCGTGCGGTTTCAATATATAGAAGGATCAGATATTGCTAGTAATTTTTTTCGGGGCATTTGGGTGGTGAGGAGATGCTATATCATTGTCGCACAGAAGATCAAGGCATATTATATGGCCTGTGAAGCTAATTCCCAGGAGTTGTGGATACTGCCGATCCGAACTGGGCGGCCAAAAACAACGACGCCTGGTGGGGCACCTACTTCCAGGCCAAGTACGACATGGAGATGCGTAGCACCACCTGCCTCGTCGGCGGGCCAAACAAATGGAACAGGGACGGGCGCGCTCTGTTCTGGGGCGTTCCGGGGCGTACCCTGCAGAGCGTCATCCACGACATCCGCAACTGCGCTCCAAGGTTGGAGGCGCCGTCCTTACCGCCATCGTCTCCCGTAGCGCAATGGCAGCCGAGGAGGACGTACTCGTCCTCCTCCAACTCTTCCTCCTCATGACTGGCCCGATCGATGCCGTCCTCGTCGTACCGCTCCGCACCCTACACCGTCCCCAATCGCGTGGTGAAGGAGGAGGCGGCGACGCCCGTCAATCCGAGGCGCGACGGCAGCGGCAGCCGGCGTCAGCAAGAGAGGCGTGGCGGCGCCCTCCTCATCCCGAAGCCGGAGGTGAAGGAGGAGCAGGACGACGAGGAAGCGGCGAAGGCGGCGCGGCTGGCGGAGTACGAGCGGCAACAACAGCTCATCGCCAGCAGCGACTACCCTGAGGACTGCCCAGGGCTGCGAGCGGCGTACTTGGCGTCGCTGAACGACAATGACGCCTGGTGGGGCGACCTCGACATGGTAATCGCCATGTCCATCCGCGACACCGGCAAGCCGCTCGTGGACCTCACCGACGACGGCGAGGCAGGACCAAGCGGCCTGGTGAAGGACGAGCCTGACGAGCGCGTCAAGCAGGAGGTCGTCACCGACGATATGTACAACTTCCACCGGTACTACGACGCCTCTAGCCACCGCAAGTACTTCTAGAGTAGGTTTAGTTTAAATTTAGCCGAATCTCGTTCGAATCTATGTAATAAATGCCAAATTTGGATGAATTTAATCGAATCTCGGGCTCAATTTTAAAATTTTCGAAATTTTGTTTGGGGGACGCGACTGGGGTGCGACGTCCCCCAAACACGGCACGAACAAAACATTGTGTATCCGTACCATTAAGGTATTGCGAAGTTGCAGAGGCTAGGTGTAATTAGCATCTTCGCGGTATTAATATATTATTTCCTTTATCGAAAGGGAAGGTGCACTCCAACAATTACACGGTGATTGTTTTTCATACAGTATATATACTCAGCTAATTCCAATCGCATTATCAAAAAAATAAAAAAATCTAACCCCAATCTGTAGTGCAATGGATCACGTATCATGTTTTTTCCCTTCAAGTATTATTACTCCTAACTACTTCCCATATTTTTTCTTCCAAAAGGGAAAGGATTTGGCGATCAGTTACGATTTCTAAAACAAACAGAAACCACCCCGCCTCCTCACGTCCTTATCCATTGGCATTCGCGCGCGATATATGTATCCACAGATTATCGATCCTCCACAAAGATCCATCTGAAAAAAGCCCTCAGCAAAGATCGCAGTAAATCAAAGACCTCCAGACATGGGCAATCAACCGATGACCCGGATGGACATGGACGACGTCGAGATGCAGGCATCACCCCATGGAGATACGGTGGTGATCCCGGAGGACAAGAAGACCAAGGCCGCCGCCCTAGATTGCCGGTTTTTCTGCACCATGTGGCTCACCAGCGCCGCGATCGTCCTGTGCGTACTCGTCCCCGTCGAGCTCCTCCGGGCCGACACGGATTACTACGTCGCCATAGACTCCGTCTCCGGCGACCTCCGCAACCCCACGGAGGGCGGCCTCTCCTTCAACCTCACGCTCGGCGTGGCCTCGCGGAGCTTCGGGACCAAGGGGTGCGTCAAACCCGGCGCCCACGTCGAGGTCGCCTACCGCGGCGTCCAGCTCGCGGCTAGCGCGCCGGAGGTGGAGCGGCTCTGCGCCGGACCCAGGATGACGGCTGAGCGGCGCGTCGTGGCGACGGCGACCGGGGAGCCCGTTGGGCACGTGCTGGATAGCCTCATGGCGGACATGAAGCAGGGCACGCCGGCGTTCGACGTGACGCTGCACGGGCTGGTAGATGCCCACGGAGGCATGGAAAGCTGGGTGTCCGGGTGCGGGCGGCAGCCAGTCGGCGCCGAGGCCGCATGGTGCGACTACCCCAACGAAGAGCCAACGTTTGCCTAGCTAGGAAATTAGTTTAATACAGATTTTTCTTTTTGTAGAATTATAATCCGAGTAATATATATAACCTGCCTTGTTCATTTAGAAGGATTTGGACTCAGGTTGGACTCTCTTGAATCAGTAGAATCATCCAAGTTGAATATACTAGGAAGTTTGCGGCGCGGCGCACGCCGCGCCCGTGTTGTCTACGGTGCCACATTATTTTTTAAAAAACGACATTTTCAGACTTAAGAGTGCGGGATTCCTTTTCAAAAACAGCTGAAGCAACATCTAAAACTTAACCGCGTCCTTGGTATGAAGATTGTTGGTTACAATTTTGTGAAAATAATATAATATTTGGGCTGCTCGAGTACCGCGAAAGCAAGATCGTTGGTTACAATTTTGTGGAAATAATACAATATTTGGGCTGCTGGAGTACCTTGGAAGTGCCAGTGAAATAGGCGACGGATGGTGGAGTGCTTTTGTTTATAGATCGTTGGTTAAAATATTGTAGAAATAAAACAATATCTGATTTGCTAAAATACCGCGGAAGTGTCAATGAAATAGGCAGTGGATGGTGGAGTGCTTTAGTTTTCCGTGTTTCCACAAAAGAAATGAGGCAACGGGTGATAGACTAAATCAATCTTTCGAAAGTTACCATGGAAGAAGGTCATTCCAGGTGAAAATGTGATGGATGGTGGAGTAAGTATATTTTTTTCGATGTTACCGTAGAAGAAAAAATATTATTTTCCCTGAGTAAAAGCGGTGGCGGATGTTGGATTTTTTTAAAATCATCTTTGAAGAATTATGCACTACTAAAGAAATATCGGCGGGTAATTACTATCCAGAACAATGATTGAGGTTGAAGATTTGTGTAATAATTACTACCCTTGTGCGTCGTTTAAAAATGACCGACAGAGAAATATGTGACCTTAAATAATTAATAGTAGGTAGTTAACGGCGTGTGCAAGATGTCTACTGAAAAATTGCTTCCTACAAAATTATAGGTACTTGCCACCTCGCGAAAAAATTACTGCCATAAGTAAACTTGAGGTTGAAAGTACCACATTGTTGCACTGTTGAGAAATTATCGTCGTAGAATATGCGCTCTCAAATAATTAAATATTAGGTAATCAATGACCTATTTCGTAGCTGACATCGAAAAATTACCGTTGACATTTAAGGATTGCATCGAGAATTGTTTTGAGCAAATTATAGGTAGTAACCGCCTGGCAAAAAAATAACTAACTATATTGTTAACGTGGCAAATTATTACGAAAGCTAACTATTTCAACCAACGATCTACTGTGAGAAATTAGAAACTGAGTTTTTAAATATTGTTCACGCGACATATTATTAGGAAAACCGATGATCTACTGCGAAAAATTACCATAAGATTCTTTTGAAAATAGTATGAATTTTTAAAAAAAAATCCAAAAGAAAAAGTGCACTGTTCATGTAAGTAAACAGTGCTCAAATGCTTGAGGCGAGAGCAAAAGTTGCGTATCGTATCCTGATGTGTCTATGTCTAGAAAACCTAGCCATACGTGTCATCATTCGTTTATACACCATGTCACAGAACTGCACTACAAAATGGCAGGAGTGAAGAGTAGTAAAGAAGTGTATCATCTAGAGGGCAAAAGGGTTACGTGACGAAATTTGATTGGATGAAAAGGTGAAGTGAACAGTATCCAGATTAATATGGTTAAAGCAAAATGGGTCAGCTTTAATATATAGTATATATGCTTGCTAGTGTTACCGTTATTTTTGTATTGCTCTGCGGGTGGCCGCCGCCTCCCCTACCCTCCTCCTGCAGCCATCGGCATCAGCCTCCCTAACATCTTTCACGCGCTCGTTGGCCTCCACGCCTAGCTTCGCTTTCCCTGCGTGTGGTTGCCGCCTCACCCGACTTCGTAGCTAGTGCTTCATCTATAAACGCAAGGAGGGGCCGCTATACAAGGGGCAGGAAGCAGTATGTAGGATTTCTCCATTGAAAGCCCGAAGCTAGGTAAAACCTCATGCATGAGCCAAAATTGAGCGAACGGAGAAAAAAGGAGCAAGAATGAAATTCATGTAGATGCTAAAGAGCAAGTACAATAAATCTTAGTCATCTAGCTATAAAGATTAAAATAGTATATTATTGCTTAGTTGAAGGAGAGAGAGGAGGAGAGAGAAGGAGAGTGAGCTCTATGCAAGAGCCAACTCTGGCACATGCTCCTAGACACTTTGTGAGAGTGAAAAGTGAGTCATACATTGATAAAATACTACTATCTCCATCCCAAAGCTTAAGCCTTATACTTTTTTGAAAAGTCCGGACTGAACACGAAGTTAAGCGGACACGTGCTTGTGCGATCGATGGTGTTTCGCAAAAGAGAAAGCTAGCAAACGTGTCGAAGTCGAAGCCTTGTAAATATGCGTTGGCGAAACGGGACAGATTGCAGTCCTATCCCAGCACGTCCAATCTATTTCATGCATATATAGTCAACCCAACGGCGCAGGCCAAGGCAACAACCTGCCTTGTCAAGAACGGATCGCAAACCCGCAAGCCTAGCTTCAACACACCGAGAACAGCTAGCCGGCCGGCCGTCGGGATGGACGACGACGTCGAGAGGCAGGCACCCCATGGAGACACAGGGATACCACACAAGAAAGGCGCGAGCGGTTGGTGGTTGTTGGGCATCGTCGTGGCCGTGGTCGTCGTGGTCACCGTCTGCGGCTTCGTCCCCATGTTGTACTACAGCGTCGACACGCAGTACTCCGTCAAGATAGACTCCGTCTCCGGCATCGACCCGACCGCGGGCCTCTCCTTCAACCTCACCCTCGCCGTCGCCTCGCGGAGCCACGGGGCCAAGGCCTGCATCAACCCCGGCATGTTCGCGGAGGTCTTCTACCGCGGCGTCCAGATCGCCATCAGCGAGGCCGAGGTGGGGCAGCTCTGCGCCAAGCCGAGGAAGACGGCGGAGCTGCACGCCGTGGCGAGGGCCTCTGGGGTGCCCGTGGGAGACGTGCTGGAGAGCCTCGCTGCGGAGCTGGAGCATGGACCGGCCATGTTCGACGTGAGGTTGAACGTTCCGGAGAACTCGTACGGTGGGATCGCCGCCATGGCGTCGTGGTTGGCGGTCTGCAAGGCCACCCGGGTCGGCGATGCCGCCGTGCTCTGCGAATCTCCCATCCAGGCTTAGTTGATGTGTCTAGATGATTCTCCGTACGTTATTGCAGCGTGTTGCATGCATGGCGTTTTTTTTACTTAGCTAGGATTATAGTTCTGTTCGGTCTCTTCGTTTTTTATTTTATTTAATTTTGTTATGCGGATAGTGCAGTGATACATGCATGGATTTAGATTTCCCACCCACAATGCAATGTTCGTCCTCTCTGGCTAGCTAGGCATCACGCAATGCACACGACGACGAAACACTTCGAATTAGCCCCAACCCGAAAAGAAATAGGGCACGCGCGCCTAGCTCTGGGGCTACGTACTTAGACTTAACTAAATATTAGTCATCGTAACATTATCAAGTTTTAGTTACAATTTAGTTAAGTCATGTGTAACACTCATACACCAGCACAAATCTTGAAGCAAATTCAATGGTGTGGATATTCTTTCTCAGTTACAACCCACTTGCAACCAGAAAAATTTCTGCTACAACACACTTGCAACTAGAAAAATCTCAGTTGCCATCTACTTGCACTGCAACTGTCATATCAGCACGCGAGGCAAATCTATTGATCAAGGAGACGACTTAGACATAATATAAATCAACCGTCTATTTTTTTAGCAAATCCGAAAGAAATAAGTGTCACGGGCTTTTGCCAATTATTAATCCAGCGGCAAAAACCTACATATGTAGCTTCAAACGGCTAAAGTCGTTGTGTTAAAAAGGTACTACATCAATCTCTACTTCGACAAATTTTGTTCGGCTTCTGTAGTGGAGGGGCCATGATGACGACGCGACTTCGGCTCGCTCCAGTGCTCGTAGTAGGTAGTCCAAAGACCTATTTATAGTTTTTATTAATGTTGGTGTTTTTTGTACTGCCTTTGATGATGATTAATAGATCGGCGGTCCTTTTCGCAGAAAAAAAAAGATACTACCTCCCATTCAAAATAAGTGTCGCAACTTTATATAGGTATAATAAATAGAATGCTATTTTTTAAGGTTTAAACGCTCTGGCATTTTGATTAGAAGAGAGAAAAAGTATTTACAAAGGTGCCTCAAGAGGCAAATGCCCTAAGGCCCAAAAAATGACTACCAAGGCGAAACTACGACACCCGGTCTCTGGGGTCATCCGAGTGCGCGAGAGCTCTCATACCAATCTCGTCGTGGATAATATGCACCACATCCAACACCGGCAATGCCTTATTTCTAAAAACTCTCCTATTTATTTCTTTCCAAACTCTTCAGATGATGTAGCAAATAATGCCACTCATCTTCTTCTCATTTTTTCGGGGAGGAGATCCACCATAGGTCGGAAGTGTGATCTGCTGTGCCCGTAGGCCGAGGGTGAACCAAAATGCAATAAGAACATTGCCAAAATCGGGATTCACCTTCCCGCAAAAATCCACAAAACCTTGATCCATATTTTTTTTGGGTAACATGTATGTGGTGACTATGAGTTGGAGAATAAATCAACCCAAGAGGCCTCATATCAGAGGACCAAGGCCAATATTTTGTTATAGAAGCGAGTGCAACGTAATAGAAATAAAAAATCGCAATGATTTTTTTTTATCATGGTTTGTTTAGCACGAAGCAGTTAGACCTACGCGGTAAACCATCCCTCGATATAGGTGGACTTTTTTCTACGCAAAGTCTCCAGCCAGTCCAACCCAATAAACAATTCAAGTCCCTTCGCAGTAACACGCATGCATGCTGTGTTTGCGATTGCAGCCATCTTGCTTTATATTTTGAAAACAGATAATCGTAGCCATGGCAAGCGTGACTGCGTGAGGACGTTTGACGGGCACTAATCTGGGCAAGTAACCATCGGAGCTAAGCTACTAATAAATGGCGATGGCTTAGCTTAGATATTTATGGCGGTCAACTTTCCCGGAATTCCCATCCAAGTAAGATAAGGCGGCTTTGCTTGAGCTCAGATTCAGCTCCTCTCCAGGTCCGGTAGGATTTGACGGAATCGCATGGTTGGCCAGTGGTGAGCTCTTTGGTTACTGATCTTCAAAAAAGGATATAGGAAATTACATTGGACTGTATATATTATGAATAAACTGGTCACAATCCCTCGTTTTGGATAGTTCGTGATAATTCACCATATTTACATAAGTCGTTTGATCTTGTGATATGTAAGCACCACCGTACTTTTGTCCTGAATTCACCATATTTTCTACACAATTGTACTTGATATCTTGACCCTCGGCCACCGAGTGCACGGCATCCCCTCCGAGATTTCTGATAAGACATTGAGCATGTGTGTCTCATCTTCCGCCCGTCGCTTGATTTCTATCGATTTGAGCTTCTTGCACCAGGAAACAGGCGGTTGGCTTTGGGAAACCTGTTGCCTCCTCTCCATCCCCTTCTTAACCGAGTCATCTAAAAACTATGGTTGGCGTACAAGTGTCAATGCATGTAAAATTGCAAACCCAAAACGAAGGGACAAAATTAAGGAAGTGCAATGAAAGAGTACAACGTACAATGCACTGGTGCAATCCAAGCTTCTCCAAGTTAGGCGTGCTCCGGAGGATGCTTGTCAAGACCAGGAAGCTGGTTCCGACACCACATTCTTCCATGAGCAGTGTCTTCAAATTATGGAGCACCGGAAATTCTAGAAATTCTTCTTGCAATGATTCCTGGGAAAGAAAAGGATCGGACGTGTAACTTCCATAGGATTAAAAAAATGCTAAACCATATAAGTTGATTGGAGAGTAGTACCTCGACGGTGAAGCCCGAGAGATGTAGATTTGCGACGTTGGGGAGGAAAGCTATGAAGCTGCAAACGGACTTCACGAAGTCAAGCTTGAGCGCTTGCCAAAGCGGCCGGTCTGGGTGGTGCTTGTATAGGCCGGTGAGCCGGATCGACGCGTCGGCGAGCAATGGCAGTGGCTGTGGGTCGAATGCTACAGCGTCGGCGTGGTAATAGTACCGCCAGCGATCATATGGTATCTCGAGGCGGATGGAGGCGAGGCGTGGAGCCATGAGCATGAGGGGTCCGGCTCCGGTGCCGTAGGTGCTTGGGCTGATGACGGCGAGGCTCCGAAGCGTGGGCGAGGCGACGACGTTTATGTACATACGGCAGCTCTCCATGTGGAGCTCCTCGAGCACCGGGCAGTAGTGGCCGAGGTCCTTGGTGAAGCCCTCGATGATCTTGACATGCACGAGGTGCAGCGTCGTTAGGCGGCTGGTGAATTTGGCTGAACGCGAGACCGGCATGCTTTGTCGCCAGATGACAGTGGTGTCGCTGGCGGCGCGGATGTCGATGGTCGTCGGAGCGTGCCGGAGTCCTTGGTGGATCCACCGGCCAGAGGCGGCGAAGTTGCCTCTGAGGAGGTGCAGGCGGAAGGCGTCGATCTGCGTGTCTGGCGAGATCGATGCCAGGATCTTGTCGACCAAGTCCGCGAAACGCTCCCACGTTTCGTCGGCGAACTCCCGCTCGTCGATGTTGATGCACGGCAAGGGCAAGTCGCGCCACAGGTGCCTCCACCGCCGCGACAGCAGGCTCGTCTGGGCGGCACGCCGGGAGTCCAGGCCGGAGAGTATGACGTGCAGGAGGCAGTCCGGCAGGTCGCTCAGCCGGTCATCGGAACGGCGGCGCTTGCCTCGAGAGATCATCTCGACGGGAGCGCCTGGTGGCATTACGGGGAGTCGGGGATTGGCTTAGTCACGGTTGAGGTGAATATGCTCTCATGGATTGGTACTTAAACTCCTTTTTTTTTCTTGAGAAAATGCCTGAGCTGGTAGCAGCCCAGGAGACGTAATTGGTCCATCAAACTGAACATCGCCCGATCTCAAACTGAACCAATGTACTCCCAGTCTATATATGCCAAATTTGGTGTTGATTGGTATACCTTCTCTCTCCCGGCCCTTCCTACCCAAAGCCAAGCAACAGATTAATCGCCATGCCATCCAAGCGCTGTCTTTGCAGGGCCACGTTTCTGTCCGCCCTCGCCGTCGGCTTCCTACTCCCCTTATTCTCCACGATCCCCATCAGCAACTACGCACTGTTGAATATGACACAAATCTATTTACATGTTGTATTTTGTATTAAGGAAGGAGTCTTAAAAGACTACGGCGTACCAACCATGCTAGACATAGCACATCTACAACTCTATTTCAGTATCTGCCAAGAAAGAGAATTTTTATTTATTGTAGGAGCCACATGGCCCCCAATTTCAATTAGTATTACATCAGGGGAAAAGAAAAGGAGCTTTTTAAGTCACAGCAACTAAACCCTCCAGGCTCAGCCACACAAACCAAAAAACCATCTAAAAAAGATCACTAAAACCTCCGGGACCATCTCTACAAACCAACTATCTTTTGACCAAAATATAACAAGCACAATGACATGCAAGTCTCAAGACATAAAGGATCCAAATTTTTTGGATGAAGCGAGTCAACCGTCACATATCCTTTTTGTCATAGGCGCCCACCCATGTCTTCTGCAAAACATCACGCTCGCAATGCTCCGAATCCGTTCACACACCCGTCGCACGAGCTTTTGAACCTTTTCTTTCTGAAGAAAATTCTAATCATCCATTAGTCGACACATAGAAAAGATCACTTCAGCAGGATTGTTAGGGAATTTCCATTGAAAACAAGATGCATTTCTTGTCTTCCATAAATTCCACAACAAACTGCTGTACCCAACATAACTACGGTTCTATCATGGCCAGTGAACTTCTGAAGCCAATTTTGGCACAAATCATAGAAGTTCACCGGTTTTGTCCCTATACCCAAAGCACAACTAGCCACATTCCAGTTATATTTAGCCATGGGACACTCAAAGAAAAGATGGTTCATATCTTCACTTCCCCCACATAATTCACACAAGACACTACCTTTCCAAACTTTCTTGGCCAAGTTAATCTTAGTCAAGATTCTATTCTTCACTATCAACCAGATAAAGGCTTTGATCTTGTGAGGGATTTTCATCCTCCAAATCATCTTATACGGGAAAAGAACTCGCCTAGCCATCAGATAAGTATACAGTGATTTAACGGAAAAAATTCCAGATTTAGTTAACTTCCAGCTCACCCTACCAGGCTCATGCGACAAAGTAGTGCTACCACACATGTCCAGAAGTTTGTTCCACATCTCCAAAGATTCCTCATACAAGCATCTTCTTAATCTAATGCAATTAAAATCTTGTGCAAACACTCTAGCTACCGAAACACTTGTGAAAAAGTCAAGTTATAAAGCCTCGGGAAGAGTACACACAACGGTTTCTCTCTCACCCACACATCTTCCCAGAATCTAGTTTTACATCTGTCCCCTAACACCCTTTTACAATAGCTATAAAAACATCTTTCACCTCCATCAAACCTGACCAAAAATGGGAGCATCCAACATATTTTCTTTCTTGCGTAATAACACCATTCTTAAAGTATTTAAACTTTAAGATTTTTTGCCAATCCCCTTCCTCATTCTCTAGTCTCCATAACCATTTGCAGAGTAAGCTAATGTTTTTACGTCAAGATTTGTGAGTTCCAAACCACCTTGATCCCTCGGCAGACATACATCAGCCCATTTCACAAGGTGATACTTGCGGATCCCAAGAAAGAGAATTTTTTATCCCTATATATAGTCCAAGTTAGTCATAAAATAGATGAGAGAGAGATACACCATATTGATAGCATGTAGAGGGTATGTCCTCTCGTGTATTGTAATTTTTTTTAATACCTCTCCCAATAAGAGATTACCGTCCAATGGCAACATACATCAAAGGCAAGGGACTTTCATGGGTTTACGTGCCCTTTGTGGACAATTTGAGGATACTAACCATATCTTCTTTACTTGCTCCCTGACGAAATTCATGTGGAATGCAGTTAGGAAATTGCTTGCGTGTTCATGTAATCTCACTTGTTTCGAAGCTGTTTATGGTTACTACAATGCTGTGTAAGCCAAACAAAACAGGTTCTTTGGATTATCTGCACAACCCTTTGTTGGACTTTCTAGAAACGTGCGGAACAAGTTCTCCATTGAGGATTTTTTTTCCGGCTTTACCCGCTGATTATCAATGTATATGCAGGTGTGGAAGCCTGTGGCTAGAAGACAAGATCGTGAGGCATTGGAGCTGACGACTGGCAAAATTCACGCGCTCCACTCTACAGTTAGGGGCACTTAGCTCCTCCTATCTAATTCTCTAGCTTTGTTGGGGTGTCTTCTGTAGGGACACGTGACAGAACTTTTGTTGCATTCCTTGCATGCTGCTCTTTATTTCCTGGTGTTGTAGTAATAACTTTGTACTCAGTGAATGGCTTCATTAATGTAAAGCCAGACTCTACTCGAATCTTCCGTCTAAAAAAAATTTGGCCCTCTACGTCACATTAGAAAGCCTTTGGTGTAGCACATGTGTGAATACGAGGACTTACATGGATGTGTCGTACAATTATGTACTTATGTCCTCCCAACACAGCCCTGTTCCCGAGCCCCTTCCAAAATCGGATAGCGGAAAAGCCAAGCTTTCCAGTTGGTGTGCCGAGATAAAGTATGAGCTCGTTGGCCGGTACTCCTTTGTCTCGCCGTGAGCCTCTGTAAGGCCGGCCTCCTCACATTCACACGTGCTCCGCATGGATCTAGGGAGGGGCTGGTGGATGGGGATGTGCATCGCGATGGGGGTGGCGCCGGTTTGATTCTAGGGGATGTTGTGTATTTTGCTCGAGATGTTAGGTGGAATGGGGTGAGGTGCGGCACGGTTGAAGCTCAAACGGAGTGCGTGATATTTTAGTGGTTTTATATGGGTGAAAATCAAAAGGTGAGACCGACAAGCCACTAGCACTCAATTCACCGAGCCCGGATTATAGAGTAGGCTAATGTTTTTTTTTTTAGGGTATCGGGAGGGGAAAAACCCCTACCTACATTTTATTAAAAAGGAGCTAAGGCAGCTCAAGGAGTTACAAAACCAGAGGATACAAGGGTGGACCGAGAGGAATATTTACAGAGAGAGGGACACCCAAACGCGACTAAGCATCAAGCTGCCCAATCTAAAAACCAGAAAGAAAGTGCAGATTTCTCATCTTTCCTAGCTCTATGAGACCAGAGTTTACAAGTCTCCCAGCATTGCTTGGCTGTAACTTGAATTGGAGCATCGATATTGTCAAAAACCTTCCTATTTCTTGAAAGCCAAATGCTCCACAAGGATGCAGTGATCACCAAGTCCGAAGCTTTCTTTTTCTGAACCACACATCTATCCCTGGCAATGTAAAAAATATCCGATAACTCGGTAATACCGGCCAGGTCAATCCCTAGGAGAGCTAAGATTTGGGTTGTGTGATCACAATACAGTGCAAAATGCTCAACCGTCTCCCTGGCGTTGCAGCCAAAAGGGCAACTATCATCGGTAACAATATTCTGTCGTAATAACACCGTCCTCACTTTGATCCTTCCCTTGATGAGAAGCCAAGCAAAAAGTTTACCTTTTTTCGGTGCAGCGCACTTCCAGATCGAGTCTGCACTCACATGCCTTATTCCCCCCCAATTGATAATCTTGTACAAATTGCGGACGGAGAAAGTGCCAGACTTATCGAATCGCCATCCTCTCTTATCAACTTCTGAGGGCCGAAGAGTACAGGAATGTAGGAAGAGCAAAACCACATCCCTTTCTTGTGCTGCCCTCTCGGAGGTGATATGAAGTAAAGGGATAGTCCAAGAGCCATTTCTCCAGCAGTCTGCGACTGAAATGTTTGGTCTGGTGGCATGTGAGAAGAGGGCTGGGAACTGAATGCAAAGAGGTCCATCTGTTGTCCATTTGTCCTTCCATAAGGAGGTACTTTTTCCATCCCCAAGCTGCACACATGTTGTGTCTCTATATGTGTTTATCCGCCTATTGATTTGTTTCCAGGCTCTAGTATGGTTTACCGAGTCGTCTCCAAAATCTTTATCCTTTAAGTGGGCGGCCTTAACCCAATTGGCCCAGGGAGTATTGGGTTCTGTCAAAAAACGGTGAACAAATTTTGACATAAGGCATTCATTCTGAATTTGTA
This sequence comes from Lolium rigidum, assembly GCF_022539505.1. NCBI lineage: Eukaryota > Viridiplantae > Streptophyta > Magnoliopsida > Poales > Poaceae > Lolium > Lolium rigidum. The sequence goes on from NC_061509.1 coordinate 277,690,364, forward strand.
AGTTTTTGATACCGAGACCACCTTCTTCAAAGCTTCGGCAGACATAATCCCAAGCCACTAAACAGTCACTGCCATTGGTAGTACTTTTGCCTTTCCAGAAGAAAGCTCTCCAACTCGTCTAAAACCCAACGTGGGAGTTGGATACATGACATAAGATATGCAGGTAAGGCGGTTAAAACTGAATTTGTAAGAGTTAATCTCCCTCCATGAGTGATAAAGTCCAGTGAGAAACCAGTTCTTTTTTCAACAGAAGAAATATAAGGGAGGAAAGCCTCTTTTGGGAGCTTAGAATCCGAGAGAGGTAGACCCAAATAAGTTTGGGGGAAAGAAGCCACCTCGCAGCCAAGATCCTCGGCAATTTGATCACTTTCTTGCAAAGTAAGGTTTATGGGGACAAAGGTAGATTTAGTAAAATTGATCTTGAGACCCGTTGAATTTGCAAAGTCGTCTAAAATGTCTTTTAAGATTTTTGCTTGCTGAACCTCTCCCTGAAGGACAATTAGGGTGTCATCAGCATATTGTAGCACTGGACAGGGTAGATCCTCAAGCACTGGATGCCTAAGCAAGCCATTAAGGGCAGTTCGTTTGATAGCTTGTTGTAGAACATCAACCACCACAATGAATAAGAGCGGGGACAATGGATCACCTTGTCGAAGCCCTCTTTTAATGTTGATCCAATTGCCAGGGATACCATTAAGAAGAATAGCCGTTTTTGCTGAGGTAAGTAGTTCTTTCATCCACATAATCCATTTTTCATCAAACCCTCTGATATGCATAATAGAGAAAAGGGCTTCCCAAGATATTGTGTCAAAAGCCTTGCCGAAGTCAAGTTTCAGAATCATAGCCTTCTTCTTACGCTTTCTGCAGCATTGAACCAAGTCCATGGCATACATAAAATTATCAGCAATGCATCTGGTCTTGACAAAGCCTGATTGGTCTGCATCAACTAAGAATTTGATCATGGACTGAAGACGTACAGCTAGGATTTTGGTAATCCACTTAACTGTACAGTTTAACAGAGATATTGGCCTGTAGTTGCTTGGCTCATTATTATTTTTCTTTTTGCGGAGAAGGATCATAAAAGATCTATTGATACCATCAAGTTTAAGGTCCCCTTGATAGAACTGAGAAAAAAGTTTGAACATGTCATTCTTGATTAAATGCCAAAAATCCTGATAGAAACCCGAGCCAAAACCATCAGGTCCTGGACTTTTATCTCTTGGAATACCCTTAATGGCAAGTAAAATTTCTTGTTCACTGAAAGGTTGAGATAAACTAGAGAGGTTGACCATATTTGGATATAGTTGCTGAAAATCCATTGCCGAAGAAGATGGTATTGTAGACCCCATAATGTCACTGTAAAAATCTGTCATAATTTTCAACTTAGCTTCTTGAGAGAAGTGTGGTAGCCCTTCATGAAGAATTAGTTTAATCTGGTTGTTTCTACATCTTGCCGAGGCTCGAGCATGGTAGAATCTCGTGTCTTCGTCGCCGAGAACACACCAATTGACCTTCCCTCTTTGCCGAGCAGCCACAGCTATGACGTGAATGAGGCCCTCAATTTTGTTTTTGACCATGTTTCTGAAGAAAGATTCAAGCTGTGAAAGAGGCCTTCCTTCTTCAAGCCAGTCCAAAAAGGCCAGAACAAATTTATTGACATCCAGGAACTTTCTATCAGACTTAAGCGTTTTTCTCCAAACACCAATAGTTTTTCTTAACCGCTTCAAATTGTGAGCAATACATTTTGCCGTGTCCGTAGCCAGGGGAAAATGCCGCCAAGACTCAGCTACCAGATCTGCAAAGCCATGTCTGAATTTCCAATTATTCTCATATCAAAAAACCTTGGACCGGGGAATCGAAGTAGAGGCTTCGATTTTAAGCGGGCAGTGATCAGAAGTAATCCTTGGGACCGAGTGTAGAGTTGTATTTGGCAAGAACAAGTCCCACTGGCTGTTCATAAACACCCTATCAATTCTTGTCAGGATAGGAGGGTTTTGTAAGTTAGACCAAGTGTAGTCTCTATCCAACAGAGGCACCTCCTGCAGAAGTAAGTCCCTGACAGCATTGTTAAACCGGCTAGTCTCTGATAAAGAAGCTCTGCCTGTATTTCTGTCTTCTCCTGAACGAACCGTGTTAAAATCACCAGCGACAATCCAAGGCCCATTAATAAGGTGAAAAATCTGGCTAATTTCCTCGAAGAACTCATCTCTCTCTGCATCAACCGTTGGTCCATAGACATTAGTCGCCCAGAAGTGAAACTCAGAGTTCTCAGACTGAAGATGGACAGTGAGCGATCTGTTTTTTGCTATATAGTTGCAACATTTAAAATCTTTTGAGTTCCAAGAAGTTAGGATTCCACCAGCTGTCCCCAGAGCTTCAATGTGTTCAAAACTGTCATGCGAGGCAGGGAGAAAGGAATTTCTTTTGAAGCTAGAAATTGTCTGCAATTTAGTTTCTTGTAGGAAGATTACATCAAAAGCATTAGATGAGAGTGAGTCACGGACCAGCTCACACTTTTTCTCATCATTAAGCCCTCTAACATTCCAATCTCCTAAACTGAAATTCTTAAACCCTGTCATGATAAGCAAGATAGTCCAGCAGGGTAGACATACCGGAACAACTTCTGCCTAGAGCCCTTACAACCCACATGAGCTAAAGGAGGGATGCACTTAATTTGAGGAAGCAAACTAACTGGGAAATAGAAACGACTAGGGTAGAACAACAGCTGATAAGAGAGAAGACAAAGGATCCGAAGGTTGTGTATGCCACTAACACAACCTCCCCATAGCTGCAGAAGAAAACTACTCATTATCGAACCGCTTTGCAGCATCCTCAATCTCCATCAGCTCGGCTTCAGCGAAACCGCAAACCTTTCCAAGGTACAACAGGTCTCCCACCTGCAAGGGCGCGTGAGCTGCAGCGCCAGTGTCTGAAGTGTGACTCTTGGGCTTCTTGTGTGTCTGCGCCTGCTGAGCTCCTTCCCCGATCCCCTGCACCTCTCTAGCTTTCTTCTGAACTGCCTTATCAACCACACTGATGTAGTTGCCGTCGCTCTGCTGAGCAATCCTCTTGCTGCGCTTTGGTTGAGCTGACAACACGGCCGGCGGCTGCTGATCTTCTTGTGGTACAGCTGCCTGAGGAGGTGGTGTCATGAACAGAGAGGAAATGTCATACACCTCGACCTCCTCCAAATCCTTGCCCCGAGTCTCTCTCTTGCGAACCATCTCAGGCGAGCTTGTCTGATCAGCTGTCAAGCCCTCCATGTCTTCGGTGCGGATGGGCCTCACTATGTCTTCCAGTCCTCCCGTCAAGGTGAGCCCAGGTGCCGGCAATGTTGGAGTGGGGGTTTGGACACCAGCTTCAGCATCTTCTGCCGCCCCACCCAACATCAACATGGCGGAAGCACCCACCTGCTCCATCAATGTCTCTGGCACTGCGAGGAGAACCTCCTCCGAAGGGTTTATGTGATCAGCGATCTCCTGCGAGACATGAAAAGATGAAGAGCCGCCTGGGCCGGCAAGAACAGTGATAGGAGATGGGCGAGGACTCCGGCGATCCGAGAGGGTGTCGTCGGAGAAACCAGCCAAAGAATCCTCATCCGAGGAGGAAGAAAGGACATGGATAAACCCTGGCGCCGGGGGGAGGGGTGGGGATGGAGGTGGAGAAGGAGGGAGAGAAAGATCAAGGAAACCAACAACATCTATCCAAGCAAGAGTGCCATGGCCTCCCTCCTTGACCACTAGGATCCGAGGGATCTTGCTGATGCATTCAACATGAACAACAATGGAAATAGAACTGAAATCCGTGGCCGAAAAAGAGACTGGGTCAACAGCAACGAGAGCCCCGAAGGGGGAAACTGCCTTAGCAATGGATTTTTCGGTCCACTGTTGCATGGGGAAGCGATAGATGAAGATCGTCGCAAGAAAGCCCACTGTATAATCGAAGTTGTACTCTGTGGCATTATGAGGGACAAAGGAAACCGTATACTCAATGCCTCCCCATTGGACACGAGATTCTCCAAGACAAAGATCCCTCTCCGCTCCGCTGTAGAAGATAGCGAGAGCGGATCCCTAGGAGGAAGGAGCGAGTCGAACTGAAATTTCAGGAGCGAGCTGGAAGGCTGCCATTCTGATGATAGCAGTCGGATTGTGAGAGAAAGGAAAAACATAAGCAAAGGCAAGGTTGTCAAAACGCCCCATATCTACCTGAGGGAGGTAGACATCGAGGTAGTCTGGACGATCAGGGAAAAGATCATCGATGTTAGGAGTGAAGACAAAGTCTCCATTCCCCCCTCCAGGCAGCATCTCAACCGCTCTGAACGCAGGCACCCTTTCATGATCTGGCATCTCAGGGATGGGGGAAAGGTCACGGTGATCCATGCTGAAACAAGGAGCCACAAGACAAGGTTTAGATATAGCACTGGGAGGGCGCGGCGAGGAAGGCAAATCTTTGCAGTCCAAGGAAGAGTGCCCAGACCTGTAGCAGCGTTTGCACTTCAGCGGATCACGGCAATCCTTCCGCTTGTGGCCCTTGCTCAAACACCGGAAGCACCGTCCGAGAGAGGATATGAAGCGGCGAGGTGGAGATGAGGAAATCTTGGGGGGAGGAGGGGTATAAGAAGGGCCAGGATGTCTGCGAAGGAGCGCGCGCGTGGATTTTGAAAATTGGAGCTCGAAGGATAGGGGACATGGGAATCACGCTCGTCGCCATTGATGCCGCCAGAGGTGCCCAATGGAGGGAAATCCGATAGGGTAAAGGGTAGGGGGCAAATCTCCCCTACGATCGATTCTTTGACGGGAAAACCGGGACCCTTTTCGTGCTGACTGTTGACTCTGTCCACGTGTACGGTTGGGGAGACGCTAAGCACACAGCAACGTCCACGATCCGTGATCGACAAAGGGGAAGAGGCGACCTGGTCCAAGTTACCGCTGCGAGAGGGAGGATTAACTGTAGACGCCTCGGGAAGGGACAGCGCAGCCATGCATGCAGGAGCCATGCAACGCTCCTCGTCTCCCACCCTCCTAGAGCCATCATCATCATGCAGGGGAAGAGCGAACGCAGCCTGTCCGTCGCGGTAACTCTGTGAAAACGATTCAGGAGTAGCCTGTAAAAACCCATCCTTGTTGTTTCCAACGGCTCTCTCAGGCTGTCCCAAGGGTTTGACTGACAAAGCCTGAATAGAGCCCAACGGTACTGAGATTTGAAACTTTGTTGACTCATCTTCCACCTCCGGATTATCCAAGCGAAGCTTCATGTCCATGGCAGAAGCTTGACGGAAACTGTGGACAATCGAGATCTCAGCCGCTCCAGCCAAGAAGAAACCATGAAAAACCAAATAATTTGCGACATTGCTGTTGGCCACTTGAAACGCTGCCAACCGAGGTCCGAAAACCCAGATTTTGAGCAGTTGTCTCTGAACTCCAAGTGCCTGCGCGATCACGCGTCTAGCACCAGCAACTGACGACCAGGCCTTACCAGCCGTTAACACTGCCCAGAGCTTGACAGGGTTGTGCAAAACCTCCTTCGACGAAAAAGCAGCAGCAATGGAAACATGACAGGAAGCAACGATGGAGTTGTGGAAGGAGACACCTGAGAAATGGCGCTTTTTAGACGACCGATAGGCTGTAGCCGCCCCAACCTGCAGCCCAACCACCTCTCCCTTGGAAGGCGGAGCCGAGGGCTGTCCAAAGCGTCGAGACGGAACCGCCTCTTGCCGTCGTAAAGAGACCGGCGGCACTGGAAAGGAGAACCTACCTATGACTAAGGAGCAACTGCCCACCAGGGCAACTCTCTCTCTCTCTTGGGCGCCGGCTGCGGAGTGCAGACCGGCGATCTGGCTGTGGAAAGGTGGCTTGGTTGCTGAGTTCCTAACTAACTCGGTCCGCTCAGCATCCCCATCCCTCTCCTGAAGGCAGGAGAACCTCGAGCCGGAGGAACCTGCCGGCGCCGGGAGAGGAGGGGACGGAGAAACTACTGAGGTTGCCGGAGAAGGAGTGGTGGAGGCGTTTGTCCATGCCGGAGGAGCAAGGGACAGCCGCCGCCTGCGCGTCGCCACCCTCCAAGCTCCGCTCATTTTCCTTCCCAGATTGCTGTTTCTTTTGGTGTATTTTAGAGTAGGCTAATGTTGTACCTGTAAATTTTGGTTTTCACGTGGTAACAAAAATGTTTGGAGACAAATAGATTATACACTACGTGAAATCAATGGCAGCAAGTCTATCCACACACGAATGCATCATGCATGTCCGGCATCATTAGATGAAATTCATTCATTCACGCTAATAATACTCCTACACTGTAGTTCATTCTGGGAACTGTCAAAAAAATACAGTACTCCAGTTAAATCTCGGAATATTGTGGACATGTTTGCATGAGTTGGGCCAAAGCAAAAGAAATGATAAAACCAACTGCGCCCCTGTGCACATGCCTTTCACATATGTAGCCAGCCGCCGTGACGCGATCCAATCTGCATCTGCATGGACTCCAGCAAGCGCCGCCGCATAGAGGACGACGATGCCGCCGACCGGCTGGGCGACTTGCCGGACTGCCTCTTGCATGACGTAATGTCCCGCCTGGGACCCCGGCAGGCCGTGCAAACGAGCGTCCTGTCGAGGCGGTGGCGGCAACTGTGGCGCCAAGTGCTCCGTGCCATCGTCGTCATCGACGAGCGGGAGTTCGCCGGCGACCAGTGGGAGCTCTTCGAGGACTTCGCCGACCGCGTGCTGCTGTCCATCCCACCGGAGAAGGAGCTCGACTTGTTCCATCTGAACCTGGTCAGCCCAAGGGGCAGGTACAACCGCTCGTTCGAAACCTCCGACAGGTGGATCCGCCGTGGCCTCCGATACTGCCCGGCGGCCGTCGACATCCGCACCGCCCACGAATCCACCATCTGCTGGAAGCCGCACTGCTCCTACTTCTCTGACCCCCGGCCGCAGCCCGACCTATCGGCCGACGGGTCATGCGCCGCCGGCTTCACACGCCGCATGACCACGCTGCGCCTCGTAGGAGTTGGCCTGTCGGCCACCTTCGTGGAGGACCTGGGGAAGTACTGCCCGGCGCTCCAGGAGCTCCACATCGAGAGCTGCAAGATGGTGCACCTCTGCGCCGTCGCCTCGCCCACGCTAAGGAGACTCGCCATCGTGGAGCCCCAGCGCCCGGTCGCCTGCGCCTACCTCAGGATCGTTGCTCCCCTCCTCGACCGCCTGCGCCTCGAGCTCGCCTACGACGGGGAGGGCTGCTACTGTGTCGCTGCCATAAATGCCACCGGAACGGAGCCGCCGCCGCTGGCGTCGTCACTAGTCGCGATCACCGAGGCGTCGATCCGGCTGACGGACACCACCTTCGACGGGCAGCCGAACCAGCGGGCGCGGAAGAAGCGCAAGGTCGAGTTCCTCAAGTCCATGCACGGATTACTGGCGCTCCTCCCCAACGTCGTCAAATTACATCTCACCGGATTCACAACGACGGTATATATGCACGCACGCCATGATCCATGCATGCCCCGGTCGATCGACTCAGTCTCATTGTTCCCAACTGAATGAATCGTGAATGCAGGCATTGCTAGAGGAGGAATCCCAGGAATTCCCCGTGCTCCATGGCTTGAAGACCTTGATCTTGGAAGGATGCGATCTTGGAGTGGACTTGCAGGCGCTAGCAGGCATCCTCCAAAACACACCTGGCTTGGAGAAGCTTGGGTTGCACCATTGCACGGTAGGTTTAATAACACTCATGCATGAGAGACCTTCGTCTGTTATTTTTTGGGCTGGCACTAACTTGTCCGACATGCATGCACCCAACGTTGTGAATGAACCACAGTTTTTAGGCCCTACGGTCAGGAAGAGGAGGAAGAGTGGCCAACAACCTTCAACATCCTATGTTTTTTGGTGCCAACAGCTGAAATCGATAGAAATCAAGCGACGTCAGGAAGATGAGCCACACCTTGGTAAGGTTATGTTAGAAATCTCTGAAAGAATGCAGCCAGCGCAGTGGCAGCGGGTCAAAACATCGAGTACTATTGTCTAAGAACAAAATAAATGCACTCTGAATGAAACACTGGGAGAGATCTGAATAGAAAGAACTGTGTCTATCGAAAGGTCAAAACACTTTGAACAATGGATTCAGATTTATCGTATCACGCAAATTGAGGAGGAAATTATTTACGCGTGTGCTTTGCAATTGCAATGCAACCGTCATTATTTCTTGGAAAAGTCTTGTTATCAACCTTCTGTAGTTACATCCGGTTGTTTCGAATCTCTTTGGCTCTCCTTGTGCCACATCGCCATCATTTGGCACGCGCCTGCCCAAGCACTGCAAGAGGAGAGGCTCATGTGTCGCCGAGGAGATATAGGCCGCCACGTTTCTCCTCCGACCGTCCTCCTGGGATCTTTTTCAAATGCATCTGAAATGGGCGATTCATAAGTTTTATATGGGGGTTTTTAGGGTTTCTGCCTCGTTTACACAAGGGACTAGGAGATGTTCACAAGATAGCGTTCATCGGTACATTTGATCATGATTTACATGACACGTTGCAAAATCAGCACGATTAACCTAAATCTACGCTGACGCTAACCTATACTACCAAAATAGCCCCCATGATACCTCATTGGGGCTTGTGGGTGCGACGGCGATCATGACGAGACAATGGTGGCCTCCTAGTCGAGCTCGATGCGCTCAATCTTGACGTGGCGGATGGCGTCCTCCGCTGGAACTCGTACGTGTGGACATGGTAGAAGGTCTATCGCTCATCTTCCTCCAATCGTCCTCCAGCTGCTTTGCGTCCGCCGCCTCCTGCGCCGAAACACACCTAAGCTCCTCGACAATGCCCACCTCGGCTTCATCGTTGTCGATGAAGTCAGCGTCATTGAAAACCGTGGACGCATGCACTATGGGAAACATCAATTCCTCTTTAGCAGTACATTTGTACTCGTAAGGACCGGGCGACTGACGGTATCAGCGCGACAAGGAAGACGACCCTGCCTCTGCGGCGTAGGCATACACGCGGAGCAACGACGGCAGCGTCAAACCGATGTTCGTCCACTTCTTGACTAGGGCTTCTTCGCGCCCTCCTAGTGCACCCACGTGGTTGCTCTTCGGCTGTTATACATGAGCTCCGCCAGAATTCATGCCACCCCGATACAGGAAACTATATTCAACATGATGAGGAACGATCCCGGAGTTACATTTCATACCCTTGGCCGGAGGTGTCCGGACAAATCCCGTACCGACAACCCCCATTTGAATGGAAGGGCCATGGCCATCTAGCCCACGACCCGAGAATAAATCCCCTTCCAACGGCCCCCGTTTCATATAGTTGCCGGCCCATGAGCATGGTCGGATCCACCCCGAGGATGTGGTTGAGCTCCATGCGTCTGAGCTGCTCCTACAGCGCTATGTACACCAACAGCCTCCATGACCCCGTCTCCTGAATGATAGTCTACGACTTGTTGACAACAAACCGGCTCTTTAATTATTGGGTGAGTGTCCACAATCAATCGTAGTCTCCATTGGGGTGGGACCCACACGCCTTTAGTTGTGTGCATCCGTATTGCCACTATCTTCCCCATTTTAATATATTCGCTATATCGAAAGGTCTATCACCTTGATGGAGTATTTCTTTTTTCTTTATTTCCCTGTAATTTTCTGCCTGAAAGTAGGAAAGGATCGCATAATAATATGTGAAAAAAGTAAAATAAAAAAATTGGAGATGGGAGGTATCGATCCCCCTGCCTCATCCATGCATTAGAAGCGCTCTACCATTTGAGGTTGAGCTACATCCCCACTTGCATTTGTTACATTGAATGAAAACAATTATATTAATTAAATTTGATTAACCATTAATAAAACACCTGTTACCATAGACCACAATCTGTCTCGCCATGACATCATGTGATAGTGACTTATCACAGACTTAGTAAAGTATGTGTAACCGTGGTGTGTGCTGCATTTTCACTTGTGTGTTGATCTCCTGTTTCTGATGTGGTGAAGGACTCTAAAAGTTTGCAGTGCTGAGATCACTGCTGACCCGGCTGGCCTGGTTCACATTATATCGGTTTTCTTTATATATTCTTTTGATATGATCTGAACTCTGCATCTTGGGGTTTCAAAATAACAAATCACAGGGAGTCGAAACCGATTATCAACAAAGGAAAAGATGAGCTAGAATCGATCCTGGACATAGGACATATAATGGTGCCATTTCGACATCCAGAATATATATGCTTTGGATAGTCGTTTCCTCTCTCCCTGGGGACTGAAGCAAATAGAAATTGAATCAGAGCATTACTCGCAGCAGTATAACTAGTTTTTTTTTGCGAAAACCTACCTATCTATTAATAATTATCAACAGTAGTACAAAAAGCTTAAAAAGTAAAGAAAATTACAAATTGATACTCGGACCACCTAGCAACGACTACAGACACTAGCACGAGCCGAAGGCGCGTCGCTGTCCTCGCTCCTCCATTACCGAAGCCGAGAAAAGCTTCTTGTAGTAGATCTTGTTATAGTAGACACACGGGGAGTCGTCGTGTTAAGATCCCAAGCAGCGCACCAGAGCAGCAACCATTGTCAATGATGAGACAACCGTAGATCGAAAGAGACAGAGATAAAACCATACTAACAAACACGAAAATCGATCGGATCCCAGGAGATCCAACGGGCATACAACTCCACAGGCCCCTCCGTTAGCGCTAGATGCACCACCAGAGCGAGGATAGGGCGGGGAGTACCTTATTCTAACTTCAGGATGTACCCGCCGTCTCATCATCTAAAAAAGACACTGAAAATCAAACTAAATTAAAAACGAAAACTCTCCAACGGCGAGGGACCGTGGTTCACGACTCCTCCAAGGCCCCAAGGACACGGAGACGGAGCGGACCGACAGTATCAACGGCGAGGAGGACGGAACGTAGATGGCTTTGTGGCTTCCGCCGCCTCCTGAGCAGTATAACTAGTTTAACTGAACTTACTAGAAGCTGGGTAAAGAGACAGGCCCAGCAGCGTTGATCTGCATCCTCACGTTCGTCCGTCAGAGGTAGCTTGCCGAAGTCTTTGCACACTTGTATTCTTCGGAATACAAAGACGAGCACAGAGAGGATTCAGAAGCGCCGGCCCTGACACCTACAATTGCAGGGATAGTCCGTGAGTGGCTCAGTAAGATTTGCCATCTACAATGTTGAAAGATAACCACCAGACCGCCATAGAGCACGTCCTGCAAGAGGCAGTCCGGCAGGCCACTCAGCTGGTCATGATGGCACTGTGGATGTAGAGAGAGATGCAATGCTCGATTAAGGGTCCGGCAGGCCAGAACTGGGGGGGGCATGTGGGCGTGGAACGGGAGGGTACGGACGCGAGTCATTAAGGGTGCGTAGGGACGCGCTCGGCGCGGCCGTTCTGCTGGGAGGTGTATGGGCAAGTTAGGCGGAAGATGGTGCCGTGGGTGGAGAGGAGGGTGCGGATGGTGGTGTTGTCGAACTCCTTGCCGTTGTCAGTTTGGAGGGCGAGGATGGGACGACCGAACTGCGTAGACACATAAGAATAAAAGGCGGTGAGTGTCGACGTCAGATTTCTTACAAAGAGGAAAAGTCCAGACAAAGTGAGAAAAATCATCGAGAATAACAAGATAATAAAGAAAACCAGAATGACTCGGTATAGGGGACGTCCATACATCACTATGAAGTAATTGAAAGGGAAACGATGCAACTGTCGATGAAGTACTAAAAGGAAGCCGAACATGTTTGCCTAGTCGGCAGGCGTCACATGAGTGAGCCACCATTTTATTACATGAAAAAGAAAAGCCTCTCATTATTTGGCGGAGCGAGGTGGAGCTGGGATGGCCAAGGCGAGCGTGCCAAAGGTCGACGCCGGTAGAGAGCGCCCGAGGTGCAGCGTGAGTGGAGGGAGACGGCTGAACGGGGTACAGGTCGCCGGGACTCTCACAGCGGTGCAAAACCATCCGGGTACGGGTGAGAAGGGATTCTCACAGCGGTGCAAAACCATCCGGGTACGGGTGACAAGGGACTCTCATAGCGGTGCAAAACCGTCATTTACAGGAAAACCAAACTCGTCAAATTCCACAGTTACAGAGTTATCACGAGAAAGAGTTTTGACGGAAACTAAATTCTGAACAAGATGTGGTGAAACTAAGACATTATTAAGAGACAATGGTGTGGAGTTAGAAGGAAAATGAGTGGAGCCAACATGAGAGATGGGAAGACCAGCACCGTTACCGACGATGATGCGAGAGGAAGTGGATGTCGGAGATGAAGTGGAAAGGTTACCCGGGTGAGCAGCCATGTGTGTGGAGGCTCCGGTGTCCATGAACTAGTCGCCACCGCCAGACTAAGCGCCCGGCGAGGGGGCGTACTGAAGGGTGGTGTACAGCGCGGGGTCCCAGTGGGCTGTCGGGGCCTGCGGCATCATGTCGCCGTAGACGGGAGGGTAGGGCGAGCCGGCGGGAGCCTGCGGTGGTGCGGCGATGAAGTCCTGGTGCGTCGGCGGAAGGGGGCCGACGGTGCTGGGGACGGGAGGGCGCGGAACGAGCATGGTGTAGGCGTGCACACGACCCCCGTACAGGGGTTATGTCCGCCCGCCCACGGCGGAGTGGGGAGTGAGTACCCGGGGCGCGGACCGACGATGCCGGGGCCGCCGTTGTTGCCACCGCCACGGCCACCACCACGGCCACAGCGACGGCCACGGCCACCGCCCCCTCCTCCTTGGTGTTGTTGCGGTTGAGGGGCAGGGTGTGGAGGGGCGGGGGTGGGCGCCGGTGGAGCTCCTCCGCCATGAGGAAGGACGCTGTTGCCGCTAGCCCATAGAGCGGTGTGAACCGCCCGGGTGCGCACACCCTTCAGCCGCCGTTCCTCCAGCCTGAGGTAGTCGACCGCTCGCTCGAACATAGGGTTGGTCATGAGGGTGAGGTTGGAGGCGGCGTTGCCGAGGTCATCGCCAATCCGAAACCCAAGGTCCTAGAGCTCGTCAGAGATGGCCTTGAGGCGCAGGCAGTAGGCGTCCAAGGCTTGATCCCCCTGGGGTGTGCCGAAGAATTCCTGCTGCAAAAAGACAACACGTTGGAGCTTGTTATTGGTGAAGAGGCCGTTGATCTTTCCCCACACCGTGCGGGCATCATCGCCCTCCCGAACGACGGTCTTGAAGATTTCCGGCGAGACGGTGAGGAAGAGCCAGCGGATGATGGTGGCGTCGATGGCCAGCCAGTCGGAGTCGCAGGCGAGGAGGTCGGCGGTGCCGTCGATGTGGTCGTGCAGGTTGTACTCGCGGAAGAGGAGGTAGAAGTACGTCTTCCAGACGAGGTAGTTGGCGGCGGTGGTGGACAGCTTGACGGGGACATGGTCGGTGATGGCGACGGCGCGGAGCTGGCCGGGGTCGGGGATGGAGGAGTCGGCGAAGGGGTTGGAGCTAGGGGTGGACATGGTGGGGAAGAGGAGGCGGCGCGCGGCTGGAGAGGGACGAGAGGCGGCACTGCTAGGGTTTAGGGGTGGGGGGGGGCGGTGCGCGGCTAGGGTTTAGGGGTGGGGGCGGCGCACGGGGGTAGAGAGGCGGCGCGCGGCAGAAGTAGGATCTATGAGGTGTCTGATACCATGTAGAGAGAGATGCAATGCTCGATGTATTGATCGGATGCATATGGCGGTACATATATAGGCCACGTCCTCGACTATACAAGGAAGGAGGCGGGCCCAATAGTAAATACAAAGACATGTATCGCTATACAATAACTAAAGATGATACACATCCGGATATACAGGATATGTATCTCAACCATGGAAAAAAATAGTGCGCTATTCCAACGCTAATAGCACGCTATAGCATATCTGGAGAGCCGACGCTACGCTATTTTGGCGCTATAGCGCGCTATTCGCGTTAATAGCACGCTATAGCGTGCTAATAGCGTATTTTTAGACCCACGCTATTTTATTATAGCGCGCTATTTTTTTCCTTGATCTCAACAGTGGACACGCATGCATGAAGAGAAGGATCGCGCGAGAGCCGGTTTGCCAGGAGACCGGTGGTGTGTTTTATGGCGCCGGCCAATCGAATTTGAACTCGGATGGAATTCAGTTAGATCCCTTGTACGGGAGTAGTACGATTTGAGAGTTCTGACGCGACCGGGAAACTAATGCATATGCTTATTGGTACGGAAACCGTGTCCGTCTGAACAAAGATATATGAAACGAGCGAGGAAATATATGCGGATGTACTTCTTAGGGTTGGGATTGACAGATTAAGCAGCTCGTTGTAATCGGCCCAAGATTGATTAAGTAGGTCATCAAACCGTCGGCACGCGCGGGCCATGTCGCCGCCAACGCAGTGGTCCGACCTCCCCGGCGAACTCCTCCACCTGGTCTGCGCCAAGCTCGTGGGCACGCTCCGCCGTACCCGCTTCGCCGCCGTATGCAAGTCCTGGCGAGCCGCGGCGATTGCTTCGCGGCAGGCAGCGCCGCCTGCCTTGCCGTGGCTAATTTTCTCCTTGCAGAAGAACGAAGACGATGGGAAGAAGAAACGTCTGTACTGTCCCGATGATGCCGAGGTCTTGCCAATCGCTCTACCAAGCGAGACGTTTGGGGGCTTTCTCGTGGGAGCTCACGACGGCGGCTGGGTTGCCACTCTAGAGCCTAACCTGAGCTTTGCAGTCGTGAACCTCTTCTCCGGCATCGAGGTGGCGTTATCTGAGAGACAGGAGAGGCCCGCCTTCATCATCCGCAAGGTAATCTTCTCGGAGCCTCCCACCTCGAGCGGCTGCATCCTCGCTGCCATCACCCACCATTGCAGCATCGCGGTATGTAGGGTCGGCTATCCGGAAGATGGGTGGACCATGAAACAACTTGGCGGGGCTAGGTTCGTGGACATCGCATTCTACAACGGTGAGCTCTATGGCCTCACAAGCCGCGCGGACCTTATCAGGTTTGAAATAGATGTGAACAAACATGGTATGGCTGTTGTCACCGGCGACCCCCAGTGGCTGTCCATCCGAAAGGGCAGCAGCAGCACCTTAGGACATACTCGCTACATATTTGAACTGCACGGGAAACTAACGATGGCGGTACGAAATTGTTGGTCACATGATCCGAGGCACAACAATGAGCTTTTCTTCAAGGTGTTTCAGCTCGCGGATGAAGCAGTGGCGTCGTTGCAGTACAGCTATAAGTGGGAGGAACTAAGGAGCTTGGGTGACTACGCCTTGTTTGTAGGGCACAACTGGTCAAAGGCGGTGTATGTGGGGGCGGATGAGCGCGGCTTGGTGCAGAGAAACTGCATCTACGCTGATGACGTGATGTACCTAGCGACCTTGGATAGCCATGGTAACCGTGTATATGAGATGCAACATGAAAGAGATAGCAGTGGCCTACCTACTATCAAGTCAGTTGGAAGCCGCGTAGTGGGTGTTGTTCCTCCAGATGGAATGTGGGTGCTGCCTCCAAATTTTTAGCCGGCCGGCCAGGAGTGGTTTATAATTTTGTTTCTACTATATCAAGTTCTCTTTTACCAAATTAATAGGCATTCGATCCATCTTGAATTATAGTTTCTTTATGTCACAAATACTTAGGAGTATATTTTATCTTATGAAGCATGATGTATTTTTTTCCTTTTCAGTTATTATATGGATATTAAGTGTGGTACTGTGTAATACTCCCTCCGTCCCGTAAATATTGTCTTAGATTTGTCAAAATCATTTACAGTGTGGATACATCCAAATTTTAACAAATCCAAGACAAATTTCATGAGACGGAGGGAGTACAAGCAATTGAATCGTCCATTTAATCATTATGATCATATGGGCTCGCGCTTGTAGTATGAACTTTACAAAATAAGATTTAGCTGCACAGTGGCTTTCATAATCAAATAATCATACTCATTGCCCATTACATATACTTTATATGTTGCAGTTCTTATTTGCCCCTAAACATGTGTTTCTTTGTTCTTTCAGTTTCCATAAAAAGACTGATGATCAAATTCGTTCTCGCCCTACATTTTTCTCGATCTTGGCTCTCACCACGCCACCATCCTAGCAACAGTGTGTTTGCGGGCGGTTTGTTGTAAAGCTAAATAATAGAATGTTCATTGCATTGCTCCCACTTGGGCAGAGGGGAATTTTTTCACCTTTTATTGTGTTCCTAAAGTGAATATTAAAATAAAGAAAAGATGATATTCATGTTTGGCAACTAGGGTACATACTATTGTTAATTGTTTTACAAAATAAGTAAAGTTGAAAAACAAATTACAATTGCAAACGTCATCAAAAGTTCAAAGCAATTAAAAAATCACCTAAACAACATAAATGAACTACTGGTATTAACTTGTCAAAATATTTCATCTATAGGCATCTGAACACCTTCGGGGATAAGGAAGTAGAAGTCATGTCCGTCATCTTGTAGATCACTAGGCCGGTAACTGTCGAAGAAATTTCCCACAATAGTGAAAAGGGCTGGCGTACCTATGGTGATCTGAGAGGTTAGCATACTTACAAGATTTATACAGGTTCGGGCTCAAGGAAACATTGTCGAGTACAAATCCTACTCATTTTTTAGGTGAATTCTATTTTGTATGCTCTTGTTTTTTATATTTTTTTTTGTAGATTTTGAATATGCCGAGTCATATTTATGATGTTCAGGTGTGCCTTCGGGGTGTTCCGCAACCCCCACCTACCATATATTCACGAAGAACGCAAGGTTACTAGGTGCTCTGGTAGGCATACATGTAGGAAGTATAGTCGTGTATAAATTAGCTAGTTTGTTCTCGGAAATTCAATTTGGCTCTCGGGTGCGTATGCTCCCTCTACCAAGAAATATATTTTGAAGCGTTGAAAAATTTTGACAAAAATTCTACCTCTAGATCTCCACAATATATGTTCGTACGCCAAGTTTAGAGAAAAACCGATATTTTTTGTAGTCTATATAAAAAAGAGAAAATTTATGTTGTGATAAGCTTTATTTAAGCACTGAATTTTGTCTTTTTTACACACGCCACAAGACAAGTCGAATTTTGACGAAACAACTTTGCGGACATGTAGCATGTGCAGATGTTCGGTTGAATTTTTTGTTTCAAATTTTTTTATATTTCAAAATGTATCTAAGATGCATTTTAAAATAAAGAGATCATATGATCCCATGTGCCAAAACACCACTCCCGTTTGTTCTGGGTTTATGTCTACTATGCTTACCTTTTACACAAGATTTTCCTTGCTCTCCATGCTCCAACTGAACTTTGTTTCATCGTCCCGACCTACTCCATTCTGATGTGTTTGTCTTGACCTTCTTTTACATACCCTGTGTTCAAACTAGCCCCAAATGTTTCTCCATTTGGATGCATCTTTGTCTTGGTGATTTGTTTGCTTGATTAATTCGAGTGCATCTAGGTGTTCCCCTGAGTGGAAAACACATATGAGTGGCTATTTGAAAGACTGAGATGTGAAGAATACACGGGGAGGTGAATTATATTGGAGTTTGTGAAAAATAATACAGATGGAAACTAAGGGAGTTAACCGACATGAGCGGATGGAAAAAGGAAACAACCGGCACCCCAAAAGGGATAGAAGGAAAAATGATACACGAAAGGCAACCGAAAAGCAGAGCTCCACAAAAGTTGAGAGCGCAACGAAATAATTGAATCTGCCGGTAATGTAGGAGAACAAATAGGATGAAAATATATAGAAACACGGCAAGCCTGCAAAATCAAAATCATGACCAGAACCCCTACAAAAGAACCGCCATGCCTAGAAAACTGGACTTGTGGCGATACCGCAAAAACAGTCAAGAGGGAAAATTGATTGAACAATTTCCAAATTGCTAATAAAGTGTCATTCTCGCTCTCTTTGTTACTAGGATTAATTGGGTGTTGTTAAGAAAGAGGTACTAGTTAAAGAATTTGTTCTTCTTACGTTGGTCACACGATGAACAATTTGATTTTGACGGCCATGAACCTTGAAAACAGTGACCTATGCTATGCAGATAGGGCATTGCCGATATGTTGTGTTTTTTTTTCAAAATGGTGCCCATATGTTGTGTATGTGCACAAAAACATCACCATGAAAATTTAGCACACATTCTATATGAATCCATAATGGCACACTAGAGAAAAATGTGAACTCACTTTGAAGAGGCCCACCAACAAAACCTTTTAAGTGCAGGCTTTTATGTTCTGTCACAAAACCGCCACATCGGTGACTTGACACCGTCTGTTACTACCATCAATATTCCCTAGTTTACCATATTAAATTATGTGATAACCATAAATGCATGCCAAAATTGATAAAGAGTTCTCTGATTAACTTCAGTTGCAGTTAAAAATCACCAAGAATGGCTACATCAGCGATGAAGAATACTGGAGAAATCAAAGAAGGCATCAGAAGCAAACCAAGGAAGATGATGCTTTGGGTGAACGAACCCAGAATCTTCATGTTGTTTTTTGAGAGAAGTGATGCCCATGTTGAGGGGCTCGGTTACGTTTTTCTAGCCAATGGAAGAGCCCCATCGATCGGTTGCAGTTACAGGGAGAAGAAAGGAAGCGGTGGTGTAGTAACACCATCTGGTTCAGTTCCTAAAAGAAACAAAGAGACAAACATAAAGGCTCTTGACACCTCCCTTAATCAAAACCTTGGAAACCATGGAATTGTTTAGATTACACTTGAACTCATCAAGGTCCTTGACTGGCAATGCTTTGGTGAATCCATCTGCAATTTTATCTTTGTTGGATATAAACCGAACATCAAGTAATTTGCTTGCAAATTGTTCTCGTAGGAAGTGGAAATCAATTTCAATGTGTTTAGTGCGAGCATTAAATACTGGATAAACGGATAAGTAAATGGCACCAAGATTATCACACCTTAAGCATGATCATGCTTTCATATGAACACCAAGTTCTTTAAAGAGAGCTTCCATCCATATAAGCTCAGCAGTAGCATTTGTTAAAGATTTGTATTCGGCTACACTGCTTGAGCGGAAACAGTTGCTTGTTTGTGGGCACTTTAAGAAATTAAGTTTCACCCAAAAAAATTGCAAAACCGCCAGTAGAGTGTTAATCATCTAGATACACTGCCAGTCAGCCATCTTAAAAATCACTAAGTGTAGATGAGTCTTTCTGAAAAGTGATACCAGTACTCCTTGTACCTTTGATATATCTTAGAATTCTTATTACGGTTGTCCAGTGAGTCGAGGTTGGTGCATGCAGAAACTGACACACTTTATTGACTGCAAAAGATATATCTGGATGTGTAAGCACCAATGATACTCCTATAATGTGTGATGTCCTCAGGTCAAAGAGGCTCGCCATCTTTAAGTGACAATTTACCCGTGGAAGACATGGCTGTAGGCACCGAGGTACAATTCATCATACCAACTTTGGCAATAAAATCAGCAACATATTTATTTCGTGTTAGAATCAGTCAATCATGTTGTTTCTTCACCTTGATGCTAAGAAAGAAATTTAAATCCCCAAGATCTTTGAGAGCAAAATGTGAACTCAGATCATGTAGTAAAGCAGAACTAGCTTGATTAGAGGAGATCGTCACAATAATTTCATCAACATATATTAACAGAAAATTTGTAGCATCCTTCTTTTGATATATAAATAGACATGTGTCTCCTTTGGATGACTTGAAACCAAGATCATGTAATTTTGAGCTGAGTTTGGAATACCATGCTCGAGGAGCTTGTTAGAGACCATAAATAGTTTTATCAAGCTTGCATATATGATGTCAATATTGTGGATTTTCAAACCCAGGTGGTTGTTTAATATAAACCTCCTCTTCCAGAACGCCATGAAGAAACACATTCTTCACGTCTAGGTGACGTAAGCTCCTTCCCCTGAAAACAGGGAGTGCTAATACAAGACGAATATTAGCTGCTTTGACAACATGATTGAAAGTGTCCTCATAGTCAATATGATAGTGTTTTTTAAATCCTTTAGCAACAAGACGTGCTTAGTACCTGCAAATAGTATTATCTGAGTTTTTCTTTATGCGCTATACCCACTTGCAATCAATCAAATTCTTAGTGGGGAACAAGGTGACACAAGATCCCATTTTTTTGTTGTGCATAACTGCATCATATTGTTCTTTCATGGCATCTTGTCAACACTTATTTCCAAGTGCTTTAGAGGGATTACGTGATTCACATGTAAATGTAAGCATACCATAGCGAATAGTTCCATTCGTAAAAATTCTTGGCTTTAGTATACCATGTTGAAGACGTGTACGTGGACGTGCAGCAGATGATGACACTGGATTCTTGGCGTAGATCATCTTAAGGAGACAACCCCAACTGCCAAGGATTCTGCATGCGATGTCGACGATCCCGTGTAGCTATTGTTGTGTCAGTATGAAGGTTTAATCGGCACAGAGGATCATAGTGGCGGGGACCAATGCTTTGTAGATGATCCTATGTGGCTGTTGTTGTGGCAGGCCGAAGAATGATTCGGCGTAGAGGATCCTGGAGGCGGGGACCACAAGGACCCGGGTGGGGTCGCAGGTGGTGATGTGGTGGTGGAGCATTCGCGCGCAGTGCCGTTGTGATGCATAGATGCTAGCTCGGTGGAGGAAGACTGATGCCCACAGAATGTCCGCGCCTGATCCGAGGATGATTTTGAAGCAGAAACTGCAGGAGAATCAGCATGGGGAATAGTACAGGAGAAAATACTATGAGTACCCGGTGCTTCTCTGGATTCTACATTTTCACTCAAATTTTCTTCAGAATTTTCACTTGGCATTGCACTTGCCCCTTGGTTGTTAACTTGTTATCTTCTGAGTACTTAACATGTTCATGTGGAGGATTAGTAGCAATGGGCACAATAAACATGGAATTATCAACATGATCCCCCTCATTATTTGATGTGAGAGATGTAGGTGAAGATAAAAGAAGAATTTCCTTACGAAGTCGTCTACCCGCATTAGGATTAATATGGGCAAATAGAAAAAAAGTCTGATCGAAGACTACATCACGGGATATGTAAACACAACCAGCGGTCACATCTAGACATTTAAACCCTTTGTGGAGAGTTCTATAACCGAAGGAGACACATTGTTTTGAACGAAAAGAAAGTTTTCCAGTGTTATAAGGTCAAAGGTTAGGCCATCAAGCACACCCAAATATACGAAGTGACTCATAGTTTGGTTTAACACCAAGAAGTTTTTCTGTAGGAGTCATGAGATTTAACACTTTTGTAGGGAGTAAATTAATAAGAAAAGTGGATGTGAGAAAGGCTTCATCGCAAAATTTGAGTGCCATAGATGCGTTGGCGAGTAATGCAAGACCAACTTCCACAATGTGATGATGTTTTCGTTCAGCCAACCCATTTTGTTGATGGGCATATGGACAGGAAACATGATGAGTTATGCCAACTATTTGGAAGAAACTGTTGAGTTTTTCATATTCTCCACCCCAATCAGTTTTCATAATGATAATCTTTCGATTACATTTTTTTCAACAAGTTTCAGAAAATTAAGAAAGACTTAATAAACTTCAGATCGTTTTTAAGCAATATATATAAATGAATTTGCTAAAATTATCAATAAAGTAGGAAACACGTCCAGTAAAAACCCTACTCATTTTTTAGGTGAATTCTATTTTGTATGCTCTAGTTTTTATGTTTTCGTACATTTTGAATATGCCGAGTCATATATATGATGTTCAGGTGTGCCTTCGGGGTGTTCCGCAAGCCCCATCTACCCTATATTCACGAACAACGTAAGGTTACTAGGTTCTCTAGTAGGCATTCATGTAGGAAGTATAATCGCGTATAAATTAGCTAGTTTGTTCTGGGTTTATGTCTATGCTTACCTTTTATTCAAGATTTTCCTTGATCTCCACGCTCCAACTTAACTTTGTTTCAGCGTGCCGGCCTACTCCATTCTGATGTGTCTGTCTTTACCTTCTTTTACATACCATATGTTCAAACTAGCCCCAAATGTTTCTCTTTGACTTGGTGATTTGTTTTCTTGATTAATTCGAGTGCATCTAGGCGTTCCCCTGAGTGGAAAACACATATGGGTGGCTATTTGAAAGACTGGGATGGGAAGAATAAACGGGGAGGTGAATTGGAGTTTGTGAAAAATAATTCAAATGGAAACTAAGGGAGGTAACCGACATGAGAGGATGGAAAAGGGAAACAACCGGCACCCAAAAAGGGATAGAAGGAAAAAGGATAAAAGAAAGGCAACCGGTAAACGGCGCTCCACAAAAGCTGAGAGCGCAACGAAAAATAGAATCAGCTCGTAACGTAGGAGAACAAATAGGAGGAAAACATACAGAAACATGGCAAGCCCGCATAATCAAAAGCATGACCAGAACCCCTACAAAAGAACCGCCATGATCAGAAAACTGGGGGTGTGGTGACACCGCAGAAATAGTCGAGAGAGAAAACCGATTGCACAATTTCCAAATTGCTAATAAAGCGTCATTCTCACTGACATAGGCATCCCAAATGGGCCTGCCGAAGATAGTACC
>NC_061509.1:277712908-277757566 GCF_022539505.1 Lolium rigidum
ACGTCAAAAGGAGGGATTTTTTCGGCGCCAACAACTATAAATTTCTTCTTCGGTAGCCTCCGCGTCCCAGGAGCGGCGGCGAAAGATTTTTTCGGCGCCATCAAAAGGAGGGATGTTGTCCTCCGCACATCCATGGTTCTCCTCCTGAATGTACAACCACTTCTTGCGCCATCCTTGAGCCGAGCCGGGAAGTTTGACGTCGAAGTAGTCGACGATAGGGCGAACAGAAATTACAACGCCGCCTATGTTATAGGCGACGTTGGGGAGCCATTACGGCGACGGAAGAAAATGCGCTTCCATAGCGCCCAGTTAGGCTGGACGCCAAGGAAGGCCTTGCAAAGAGTGATAAAAATGGAGATATGAAGAATGGAGTTTGGCGTGAGGTGGTGGAGTTGCAGACCGTAGATAAAGAGCAGTCCACGGAGAAAAGGATGAATGGGGGCGGACAGACCACGGATGAGGTGATCGACAAAACTTACCCGGTACCCCATTGGAGGGGTTGGGTAGCTCTCTTCACTGGGGAAGCACAATGCCTTGGGTTTCTTGGTGATTCCCAGCCTCTTCAGCATGTTGATGTCCTGAGTGGAAATCTTCGATCTTTCCCACTCCGCCGTCCCAAGATCCGCGGCGGCCATGGAGGATTCCGGCGTGTTGTGCCTTGTCAATCGACGCGGTGGCATCGGCAATGGCGCGAGGAGTTGCGGTTTGGAAGCGAGGAGCTTAAGAGGTTGTGGATTGCGGGAGAAAATTTGCGAGATGAGAGAAGGAGGATGGCGCAGCGGAAGTGCTCAAGGAGGAAGAAGACGATTTTATATAGGGGTGCGGTGAAACGACGAACCGTTGGATAAAGAAAATGTGTGACAGATGGTAGCCACGTAGCAACAAGGGTAAAGAAGTAACTCAACATTGGGGAGGTTACGGTGCGTGCGCCGGAAAAAGCGGAGGACATGTGTCCCCCACTTGCACGACGTGTCAAGTTAGTGGGTCAATTGGGCCCGCAAGGCAGTAGAAAGAAAAATTCAACTCAACAGCTGCGTCAAAAGGCGACATGCAACAATATTGGAGAGCCTTTGATCAAATACAAGTTTTTGATCAAATGCTCGGGGGCAACTTTGGAAAAATGAAAAGATCAAAAAAGACAACATAGAAATGGCGTGAGCCTATGACCAAATACAAGTATTTGTTCATAGCCTCGGGGGCTACTCCCATCAGGAGCGCTGTTCGCGCACCCGAGAAATTATAAAACTTCGGGAGAGAATGAAAATATAGCGGTATAAAGTGTGGAGCCTACAACCAAGTACAAGTCCTTGGCTGTAGCCTCGGGGGCTACTCCCATCGGGAACGCTGTTCGCGTGCCCGATGAAATTATGAAAAAGAAAGAAGAGAAAAAGACAGAATGAAGAGAAGAAATATAAGAAAAGCAAGAGAGTATATTTCGAGTTATAAATAACTCTGCATATACTCCCATCGGGAGAGCAACATAAGTCATCTTTGACTCGATAAAATGTGCCATTCCATCAGCCGAATAAGCACTCGACAATATATTCTCAGAACGCCGAAGTTGCGATCAATTTCTGAATGCCGTAAAACTTTGCGAAGGTAAGACCCCAGATCTATTCTGTGAGGCGTGGCGCCGTCTCTGACGTCGGTTTGCTACTTTTTATCCGTATCAACAGATACGAAGAAAAATCCTAACGGACGCGTTAGGTACCCGATAAATATGACTGGGACTCGACAGAATGGTAAGACCTTAAGCGGCACACCGTCGAAGTTTACACCGGTATCCCGAAATCATGTCCGGGGACGTGATTTTGAAGTAGGTTTTTGCGGATTGCCACTAGAGCAGTTAACTAGTACCTGATCCGTCAGATGAACTAGCCCCAACTACCATTATCCCTGTACAATATAGAAATTTACATGAAGAAATATAGAAAAGTTTAAGAAGTTGAGTAGAAATAAACAGTGGAGATTTTCCCTGATTCTGCGATTCAAGCAAAATCTCGGGGGCTACTGACATAGGCATCCCAAATGGGCCTGCCGAAGATAGTACCCGGGGTTTATTGAAGGCCCATTACCCGAAGAATAAGAAGACTCGGAAGCCCAAGATAGTATTAAGGAAAGTAAGAGTTGTAATAGAAAGTCTTGTTTGTAATCTTACGGGATGAGTTAGAAACCTTCCCGGACTTTGTAACTTGTATAGCACGACTCCCTCGGCTCCGCCTCCTATATAAGGGGGAGTCGAGGGACGCAGAGATCATCGAATCATTGTTCACAAACCCTAGTTTTCATATTCGTCGAGTACTTTTCGGCTGAAACCTTCGAGATCTACTTGCCCTCTACATCCAACTAAACCCTAGTCTACAATCCGTAGGCATTGACAAGTTAATCCCTTGTCACTCACTCTCTTTGTTAGTACTAGGATTAATTGAGTGTTGTTAAGAAAGAGGCACTAGTTAAAGAATTTGTTCTTCTTACTTGGTCACATGATGAACAATTGGATGTTGACGGCCATACACCTTGAAAACACTGACCTCTGCTAGCTATGTAGATAGGGTCATTGCCGATATGTTGTGTTGTTTTTTCGAAATGGTGTCCATATATTGTGTGTGTGCATAGAAAAATCACCATGAAAATTTAGCACACATTATATATGAATCCACGAGGACACACTAGAGAAAAAAATGCGATGGCACTTTGAAGAGGCCTACCAACATAACCTTTTAAGTGCGGGCTTGATGCTCCGCCACAAAAACCGCCACGTCGGTGACTCGACACCGCCTGCTACTACCATGAATATTACCTTGTGTACCATAATAAATGATGCTATAACCATAACTCCGTGCCAAATATGACAAAGAGAAGTTTGATTAACTTCAGTTGCAGTCAAACATCACCAATAATGGCTACATCGACGCTGAAGAATATTGGAGAAATTAAAGGAGGCATCATTAAGCAAACCGAGGAGGGTGATGGATGCTTTGGGCGAGCGAATGCAGGATCTTCCTGTTGGTGATTGAGAGAAGCGATGCCCCTGTTGAGGGGCTCGATTATAGCCGATGGAAGAGCCATGTCGACTCGGTCACTAGGATTCAGACAGCACATTCGGCCGGCCGGCCGGACAGTGACGATGCAGTCGAAAGTGTAGAAACTAACTGTAATATTTGGACGTACGGGCTGGACAGGGAGAGTGAGTGAGAGGCCCGATACGTACGGCCCATCCATGGATCGGGAAAGCGCACGTGCGTGCTTCTCAGGGTTGTTGAACCCTATTTCCTTCCCATGCATCTCCATTCCCGCTCCTTCTTTCCATATCTGGTCGCTCCTCGCACTCTCTCCATTCCACCGCAGATCCAATTGCCCGCACCCACGCGCCGCCACCATAATCATCCTTTTGCACCCTCGCGCCGCCAGCTTCCCCATCCCCATGGACAGGAACGAGATCATGGACGACTCATCCACCAACAGCCGCCGGCTCCTCCCGCCGCTCTACCCCTACTCCCGAACCACCACCAACGTTATCCCGCGAGGCAGCACCTCCGCCCACCAACTCTACTCGCGTCCTCACCTGTACCAGCAAAACCCGGCCGCCGCCGCCGCCCATTTCTCGTCCCAGGTAAGCCCCGCAACCAGAGCTTACCAGCTGCCACCGTTGCCATCGTCTTACACGGCGCACGCGTCGTCCGGCGGTGGCGGCGGCGCCGGCGCCAGCCTCGCGTATGGATCCGGGTGCGCAGCTGCTGGCTCGTCCTCCAACCAGCTGTCACCGTCTTACGCGACGCACGCGTCGGCCGGCGGCGCCAGCGTCGACCACACCATGCCACGCGGTATCGCCTCTGGATCCGGGTGCGCACCTGCTGCCGGCTCGTCCTCCTACCAGTGGCCACCGTCGCTGCTGCCTCAAATCCAATCTTCGGACGGCCGCGGCGTCGTGGACGGAGGAAGCGCCGCCTGTGACGCGTCGCAGCAGGTTGCCCTCCTCGGAGTCGGATCCTCCTGCTACCAGACGCCACCGCCGTCGGCGCCGGCGCTGGATCCCGCTGGCATGTTGGGCGGGGGACTTGGAGGTGGCGGTAGCAGCAGCACCACCATGCCAGGCCACGGCACCTTCCATTCCTCGCTCCACACGGGTATGCAGGCTGAGGCTAGCATGGTGCCACCGTTGAGTTCTTTGAACAACAACCTGATGGCGTCCTTGTCGCCCTCGCCCTCGCCCACGCCGCTTTTGACGGACGGCGCCGCCACTGCGGGGTTGACGACGCAGGAGAAGTACAATCTTCCACCCTTGCCCCCCTCCCTCGGCGGCCCACCACTTCTGCAGACGGCCCCCGGCAGCAACGTCCAGGACCAGTTTGTGGACCTCGATGGCCTGTGCGGTGGTCTCAACAACTCCGGCAGCCCCTGCCCACCGCTCGCATCGCCGAGCTTGCCACTCCAGGTCCCGGTCGCTGCTCCTGCCAACGCTTTGGTGAACTGGAGCTCATGGGATACGTCCCAGCTGCTTGCGAACAGTACCATTCCCAGCGGCAGCAGCTCATCAATGTGGATGCCCCAGCCCTACCCAGCTGTGACACCATCCAACTCGCTCCCTGCCCCTCAACTCCCTCAACCTAACAATGGAGTGAAGGAAGAAGCTGTGGGATCAAGCTCGCATCCGTCGCGGCTGCAGGGGAAGAACGCCGTCACCACCGGCGCCGGCTCATCGGCGTCGACGCCCCAGCCGACCCACTCCTCTGCCATGGTTGCTGGAAGCAAGAAGAAGAAGAAGCTGTCGTCGTCTTCAGGTGGCATCTACTCCAAGAATCATAACGGTGATCCAATGTTCAACCAGGATGACATTCTCAAGATATTGGCCGACAAGCGCCTCAAAGACCTTGTGGAGGAAGAACCTAAGACGGTCCGAGGGTAATATATATACCGTTATTAGTTTGTCCGTCTTAATTTCCCCTTTCTGTTATGATCTACGATGATCATCACAAAATATATTTTTTCTCTTCTTGAATAAAACCTCAGTGCGTCCGGCCTGCAGTGTACTAATTGAACATTTCTTGTTGATTTTCAGCATCCTCAATAACCGGAGAAATTCAAGTAAGTCTTCCAAGAAGAGGAAGGCCTACTTGTTCAACCTTGAGCATAAGGTCCACCTACTGCAGCAGCAGAAAAACTCACTGTCTGAACAAGTGATTACACTACAGGTTTGAGTTCATCTCTCAGGACAGGATTGATTGTTAATTTAAGCATTTGTTTTTGGCTCAGTTTTAATCATACCATTTGGCTCGATCGGTCCACTTAGAATTACATTAGAATCTCAGTTATTTTCTGGTCGTCGACACTCATGTCAATCAAGGTCTTCTATTATTTCGTGTACTTGCGCAAACACGATTGTTTTTATTGTAAACAAAGACTTACAAAATCTCTAAAGCTTACAAGTAGTTGTTTTTAGTTGAACGAGAACAAGAACAGCCCAATGTTTACAGCACAAAGCTATCTTTAATTTTACAGGAAGAAAGCCCAATGATAACACTAAATACTAAGAAACCTATCACTACCACGCGCGCCGTCCAAACTGGACATGAAATATCCGGTAGTACGCTTACCTTGGAGCTTGGCGCCAAGCTCCATCCGTTCCCTGTGCTAGCTACACCTTCTGCATAGGAGAATGAACTTTCCTTTTGTCAAAAAAACTGTGTCATTAACTTCTGCTTTGAACTTTCTTTGCATCAAAAACAATAATATTTGCTTTTTTTTTGCTTAGCCAAATGGACATGCATGTATATGTGTCCCGTCCAAAATAAGTGATCTTAAAGTTTTGTCCACCACTCGTTGATAATCCTGAAAATTTGGCAGACTAATATATATTAAAAGATGAGTATACAGCGCGCCATGACGTACATGTCAAAGCACGGTAAAAATATTATTAGGTGCTACATAGTGTCATGTTGAAATACAAGCTACAACTTGTGTTACCCATCCACTCTTCACCAAAAAAAATTTAGTGAGATGAACCCTCTGTAGAGGAACCAAAGGGACACTTTGATCTTTAGTGGTAGTTTAAGATGTCATATATTGTTCACCTAATCCAAACCCGCTAAACCAAGTTATCGAAATAAAACATTCAAACTTGTCACACAGTTGTGTTATCGAAATGACAATAGGGTTGCATCATTTGAAAATTCACTTTTTTAAGGGCATTGGCTACCTTAGCATACTTGCATCATACAGTATTGAAAAAGACCGAAATGGATTTATCCCCCAGCTACTTATAGTATCCTTGAAAATTCTCCTTAATTGTCATGTAATAAATTAAAACATCGAGTATTTGTTGTTGACTTATTTGTTTGCAGAGTACAACCATTTCGCTTATAGCTGAAAAAAATGAGATGACCACCAAGCTACATGTATTCGAGCAACAAGCACAACTGGCGACTGGTATGATATTATATTATCCTACATCTGATCAATAATTTTTATTAGTTTATTTTATTTCTTGTATTGGACAATGAAAGATTATCAACTATATATCAAATAGAGGGGGTGTCGAAAGTTCGAAAAATTCATATCATCCACCAATTCATAAGTCTTTTTAATATTCATGTGCTATATATCACTTCCATTTGTAAGAACTATAAACTATTTGTTATTTGCATTCATGTGTAGTTGTCATTCTTACTATATTACTTTCTCAGCATGGATTTCCACAACTACAAAAATCTGCATAATAAAATCTGTAGTTGTGGAAAGTAATGTATTGTATGAGTCGAATTATGCTAGCAAGCATTCTAATTTCATGTTCCACACGCACTAGCTATTTTCTCCATGTTTACCATGTGAGTTCGTTTATTATTTATCAAACTAAATTGTATATTAAGGTTTACTTAGTTTAGTCATTAACCGAAATACTTCTATTGCTTGTGTATACAGCTCAGAATGAAGCACTAAAGGCTGAAATCCATCGGCTCAAACTTGCTGCTGGTGAGACTATGGGCTCTCACGTGACAAGCAATTCATACCAAGGAACGAGCTCTCAAATGATGCAATAGGAGCAGCAACAAATACATGATCATCAACTAGCAAAGTACCAGCAAGAACTAGAAGAAATGGTGGAGCTTGGTAATGTTTTGAAGCAAAAAAAATATAACAAGGAAGTTTCACGTGAAAAATTCAAGTAGAGAGCCTATTTTTCCTCGGCAATATCTATGTTGTAACACTGGTAAAACTAATACTCCATCCGCTGTGTGACGTTTTATTGTGTCAAATATACCTTTTCGTATGTTGCTTGATATTTTCCCTTACTTGGAGGGAGCTTGGTTTATATAGAGTTCTTATTATAAATTATAACTATGTATATAGTCAAGCTAATTCTGCTAATATCTTTTTATCACCTCCTTCTTGGGACGTGAGGATAAACAGTGCCATATTATCTTAGGAGAAATATATTTCACCAATCTTGCATCACTAGAAATTTCTAGCAAAAATATTGTATATGTGATAGGAACTGTTCTATGTTGCGCCCACATATGAATTGTAAATTGCAGTATATATTTTTTTATGTGAAGATTATGCGTACGGATAATAAAGGGCGGAGCTCATGTTTTTATAATTCATTATCTGGACAAATAGTATTTGCCCAACAACTAATTTAGTGAATGCAGGTTTTATTAATTGATTCCGAGCTTGATTTATCATGTATTATCATGAACTAGTGCGTCTCGGTAGGCTAGTTGTTCTGTGACACACGTGTACAATACAATTTTTAGCAGTAGTGATTCACATGCACTCACACGTACTCGTGGTTTTGTGATTTTGATAGAGCAAGATATGCATGTAGAAATAAAACATGTGTAACAATAAATCTATCCATATATAGAAAACCGTAGATAACATACAATGTTTGATAACATGCAAGGGTATGCATCAATACTCTACTTGCACTATCTGATGGGCCAGATCTGGAGCTCGGGCCGGGGTTGTTTTGGCATAGAATGCCGACGTACCCCCGGGGCGAGTCTCGGATTTCCTGGACTTGACCAATGCGAGGTGGAAGGAAGAAACACTGAGGAATCATATGCTGCCAATGGACGTGGAGGCGATAATGCAGATTCCTATAAGTACAAGACAAGCTAGTGATTTTTGGGCTTGGCACTATGAGCGAAGAGGCGTGTTCTCGGTTCACTCGGCATATAAGATGCTCGTCTGCACAAGGGAGCGACGAGAGGCATGGCTGGATGGTAGATCCGCTACCTCGGATACGACTAAAACGGAGAAGCAATGGGCCGACCTATGGCAAACGAAAGTACCATCAAAAGTCAAGGTGTTTCTTTGGAGGCTCGCGAAGCAATCTTTGCCTACGAACGAGGTACGGTTCAAAAGGAAGATGACAGATAATGACAGGTGTCAATTGTGTGGAGCTCAAGATTCTTGGCGGCACGCTTTGATTGATTGCACGATGTCACGATGCGTGTGGGCCTTAGTCGATGAAGAAGTCATAGAACACATGCAAGCGGAAGAAGGTGAGGCTAGGGTCTGGCTGGCGTCCATGATGGCCACCCTAAGTCATGAGAATCAAACTAGGGTTTTTGTTACCCTGTGGGCAATTTGGCATGCACGGCGGAAGGCAATCCACGAGCAGGTGTTCCAGAGCCCTTTATCTGTGCACTGTTTTGTGGAGAATTTTCTGAAGGACCTCGGCCATGCAGAGGCGAGGCCGGCGGAGAGTCGAACGGTGAAAGTTACACGGCCTCAGACGTGGATCCCACCTCCCCATGGAGCTATGAAGATTAATGTGGATGCTGCGGTGAGGAAGACATTGGGCAGTGGGGCAATTGCTGCTATTGCACGTGATGATGAAGGAAGATATATGGGTGCTTCGGCTGTTGTTTTCCCTGGGAAGACTGACCCGGAGACCCTTGAGGCCCTTGCTTGCAGGGAGGGAATTGCCTTGGCTCTAGACATCGGAGCAAGGAGGGTGACAATTGCGAGTGATTGCAGCAACGTAATTGCAAGTCTGAGACAGGGAACAATGGGGCTTTATGCTCATGTTGTCCGCGAGATCAAGGAGATGGAAGGTGACTTCGAGGACCTGTCGTTTGCGCACGAGCGATGAAGAACGAACAAGGAGGCACATACGCTCGCTAGGTATTGTGTCCTCTTGGAGGAGGGCGCCATGTTTGGCTGTTGGAGCCCCCGGATGGTGTTTGTATCCCGATAACACTCGTGTTATAAGAGTGTTTATTGGAGCTCAAAAAAAAAAAGCTCGAAAGGTTGTGGAAGACGTGGTTGTTCCTAGACTTGTGGAGCAATAGTATACAAGATGCAGACCATAATGACCAAGTTTTCATTTATGTGCCAGTGTCAGACATGACAGATTTTTTTCGATAAAGGGAATATATTAATATCAAGAAGATACCAATTACACCCAGCCTCTGCAACAACGCACCACCCTAATGGCACTACGGATGCACACAGCCAAAAAAGGAAAAGAAAACTAAGAAACAAAAGCCCCGCTACAGCATCTCGGGCCTAACAACAGCAGTACATCCACCGCCAAGACAACACCTGAATTACAGACTCTTCAAAAAACGACGCCTCCAAGAAGGAAACAGTGCTCAAACACCATCGTCGCCCGATCAAAGATCTTAGGTTTTCACCCTGAAGATAGTCCCCGCTCTCAAAAAAATGCCTCCACCAAGGCCATTGCCGAGCACAACCAGTTAAGGCCAGACCTTGGGTTTTCACCCTGAAAGGTAGGACTCTGCGCTTCACATGTGTTGTCGCCCTCACTTTCATACCGCTGCTGTGAAGCCCGGAACACCAAGCCAGTCTCTCCACAGCGTGGAGACTTGAACCTCCCTTAGCTAGTCCTCCCCTCCGGCCTTCATGAAATTCTCTTCTTCCGACTTTCATCATGGATCCATAGTCACTTGATGTCAACACAGAAAAAGAGCTTCGCGCCGCTCCCTCCAGAACCAATCGGTCGGAATAAAAGCATGGGTGCGCACGACCGAATACCTCCGATCCAGCAAACTCCAGGCAAAGCACTGTTACATTCGTCGGTGGATCCTTCCGGAACTCAACCCTCCGGCCAGATCACGAGTCCAGGCCTCCGGTAGGTCCTCCTCTTCACGCAAGAGAGGCCCTAGGACCGCCGCCTTTATTCTGCAAGACATGAGATCCCAAGATCCACCATATCTTGCTGGCCATCTCCGGCGGAAGGAGGAGGCCGCCACCAAGGTCGGGGCCACCGCCCCGACGCCCAAGTGATGCGGGCAGAGCCGCAGACCATCGATGCAACCCGCGCCGGAACCATGGTGCAGGAGCTCGGGGCCCTCCAGGCCCATGCGGGTCCAGATCGAGCCTGCCACCCCACCGCCATCTGCCAACCGCCAGTCGCCGCACCTCCGGCCGCCGTTGCCACGCACCACCACCGCAAGGCCCGAGAGCGAGCGCCGCCGTCGCCGAGCCCTGCCGCGACCAGCAGGAGCCCCGCCGCCGCCACACCGCGCGAGCTTTGCCCGGCAGCGCCTTCGGCGGTGGCGGAGGGAAGTGAGGGCGTGAGGGGAGGGGAACCCGGGCGGCGGCAGGTGGATCCCCGGTGCGGCGCAGCGCCGCCGCACGGGGGGACGGGGGGACTTGCAGAGTTGGTTGTTGCTTGGACGGCTATTTAAAGATGGGGAGAATTTCACTTCCCGGCCTCTGCACCAACCAGGGATGCACACAGCCATTTGACATGAGTACTAAGATTTTTAATCTTGGTTAAGATTAAAGCATAGTCCTCAAGATAAATTGCGTGAGTACCAGGTCTAGCCTGGGCCTCAAGTATAAATAGGAACCTAAATTCGTGTCCGTGAGGATTTAAACTCAGGTGCTGGGTTTGTACATCTACTCCCCCAACCAGTTGAGCTAGGCTCATTGAACTCCTCAATTGTATTCCATTGTTCTGCAGCATCCATGAAAGAAGTTTTGCTGCCAGGTTGGGCAGTAAAGCCTGACTGTGGGTGTATAGATTTCTAATCCCAAGCCCTCATTGCCATTTGGGCATTGTGACTATCTCCCACGAAACACCTACTTCTTGTTCTTCCAAAAGAAAAAAACTCCACTGCCTCGATACTTACTTTCTCCCAAGCAATGCATTAACTGAAAAAAAAAATCTATGGCTCAGAGTAATGCATCAATCATTGATTTGTATCAGCCTTCGTGGTATCCATCCTAGCAATCGTCTGTCAATTATCTGAATGACGGTTTGGAAAAGCCGCCTTGGGATTTTGTTCATTCAGAGTGGGATACCTAGATATGTGCATGAAATTCCCTGCAAGGGTTGTTGGCCATAAGCCCAATAGTCGCAAGGAAAAGATAAATTCTATTGGAATCCACATGAGTGGTAAATTTTTGTTAGACTCCACGTTCAAAATATTAGTTCATTCCTATGCTCCCATAATTAACAATAAACACGTTTGGAAAAAGTAGGTATCACTAAAAATTAAAATGTTTAGGTGGTAGCTTCGTCGAGGTGTTATTCTAAACAAACTTAACCTCGCATAGCGCAGCTGGAAAGGTCTTCAAAGTGTTGTTTTTATCATCATGATAAGAATATAAAAAAACTTATTCTTTCAATGCAAGTCTGGGTTTATATGGCTAGTTATTCATGTGGCTTCAAACTTGTATCCGCCTAGTAGTGTTGTAAATATTTTTAGCAACTGGCTACGAGATATTGATCTCAAGGATAGAATCCTCATATGGGTAGAAGCGGTTGCATTGTTATGGTCGGTATGGCTATGCGGAAATGACATGGTTTTTAATTCTAAAATCCGTCTTATTTGTAGGACGCGGGTTATTTTTAGTGTGCTCACTAACTCTGATCATGGTATTTCTTCAAAGACCGGGACACCGTGTTCTATTTACGAAGGTGTGAGCAAGTGGGAAAGGATATTTTTCTCCCATATGGGTGGCGGCATAGTCTATGGATCGGCCCTCATGTCCCATAGGCGTTTTTCATAGTCGTTAAGGACTTTGTAATTTTCGTTTCATTTCTTTCTGTTCCTTCTTGTACTCTCTCTCATATCGTATGTGTGCAGCCTAGTTGTCCAGAGGCCGGGTGCGATCTCTATGATGCTATCGCATTGATTCTAACTTTTGATTTTAACAAAAACACCATTTGTTATAATAAAAAATATGTGCATGGCAGTAAGCATATGGGACAGCCTAGGATATTAGCGGCAGCCAAGGCATCATCCCCTTGCATGTGGGGGGAATCAGGGTAATCTTGTAGTAAAAAATAATTTTGAAACTTTACTCTTGTGGTAATTAATTTTAAGTCGGCGAAGTCTCCGAAGGTGTCAACAAGTAGCAATGTGTCATCTGCGCATTAAATAGCTAGGAGGGGTGGCGTAGAATACCAACTGGATAGGTTTGATCATCTTTTGTAGACCATCAGCCATGATGTTAAAAAGATATGGAGACAAGGTGGTCACCGTGTCTACTCTCCTGGCTATATGGAACTTGTCCCTGCTAAAGCCATTAGTTAACAGATGAGCTTGCGAAGTGTCAAGAAGATGATGATGATGATGTTGAAAGTTTTGAATAGGTGTTGTCGTATTTACTTTCGGGTCCAGATATTTTCATAATCTAATGTAGGCACACAAGAATTAATATAAATACATTCACATTTTAAAAAAAGTTGAAGCAAAATTCACATGATTTTGTTGGATTTCGATAGAATTTAAGTGGATTCTCTGGTCCGTTTTGCCAAACAGCAAACGAAACTCGAAAAGTTCAGTGTTGAAAAATATTTTTGAAGGTAAAATTCCTAGTTCCGAAGCCTTAAACATGGTAAATCGATTAAGTCATTAAGAGCTCTCTATAAGTGGAGTAGCTCGAACCTGTTTTAACTGCAAGTCGACTTTGTTTTGCCTGCGCCGCTGCGCGTACATGGCAGAATTGATACTGGAAGCAAGCGCGTGAGAAGGAAAGGAAAAAAAAGATCTCGAACTTGGCATTCCAAACAA
Source organism: Lolium rigidum (assembly GCF_022539505.1). NCBI lineage: Eukaryota > Viridiplantae > Streptophyta > Magnoliopsida > Poales > Poaceae > Lolium > Lolium rigidum. The sequence goes on from NC_061509.1 coordinate 277,725,907, forward strand.
ATAAGCCGCCGAGTATGGAAGCTGACATTTTGCTTTGGAACGTACTTTATGTGCGGTCGATCCATCTATATATATATAAATCAAGCCCCCTCTTCTTCTCGATCCAAACCCAATCAATTGATCCACAGGTAGAGCAAGAGGCAAGCTGCAAGCGAATCGACCCAGCTACAGCTCGCCCGGAAGCTAGCCGATCGATCATGGTGGGGTACCTGCCGAGCTTGGACATCGCGGCGCCGGCGGTGTCGTCGTCGTCCACCGATCTGGAGAACCCAGCAGCGGAACAACGACAGACCTCCTGCTGCGTGAAGATCCTGATAATCTTGGCCGCGCGCGCTCATGTTCGTGGGCGGCTACGTGACCATATTCATTCTTCCCTCGATCGTCTATTACTACATTGAATCCCCTCAGTACTCCGTCACGATCAACTCCGTGTACGTCCGGCCTAGACCCCGCCACGGACCTCCGGCTGCCGGTGCTCGACCCTGCGTTCAACCTCACCTTAAGCGCCGCCTCCGCCAGCCACCGTTTTAACAAGTGCGTCCAGCCCAGGACCTACGTCGAGGTGGCCTACGGCTGCATCACGCTGTCCACCACCCCCACGGCGCAGCGGCTCTGCGTCGGGCCAGCAGCTCATCGCGACGGGGACCGGCGTGCTCGTGCCGGGGACCGTGCTGGACAGCCTCGCGGCGGACATACGGCTGGGACGGCAGGTGTACCAAATCACTGTACATACCGGTTGCTGGTGGTAGTACCAACGTGTAGGCCTTTTGTTTTTCAGTTCGCCATCAGTTTGTTCCAGTTATTAACGTGTTCGAGTTGCTACGTACGGCATTATTCAGGCTCACATCTACTAGTACTATGCAGTGCTATTTTTCGCAACAAGTGAGATTTTAGCATGCGCTGAGCGTTTACACCGACATAAATCGAGCGCAAACAACACAGGTTTATCTTAATCATTTCATTAAATCAGAAACACAATCCTACTCTCAAAATTCAGAGATCGTACGCAACACCTTCCAACACGACTTGGTTTGGCCAACAAGAAAACACCAGGTGTATATATATTGAATCCAAAATATATAACCATCAATTACAAAGTCAGGCACAGAAAAAGAATTAACTGGATTGTCTTCTGTTGTATCTTGCTGCTTTGTCGACCCATAACACGCCAACGAAAGATCTGAATATTGCCTAGGGCAAACTTTTCTCATACACCATTCGATACACCATTCTAACCAAGCAGGCAGCGTAGACGGATAATTATATCAAACCATAAAGGAAGGATGGAGGGCAACACGAGAAGAAACTATGTGAATCATGGACAAATAACTCCAGCCATAATCTTCTCGATGATGGTACTCAGTCATTGGGATGACGGGAGACGTTCTTTGAGGTACGTGAGAACAGCCTTCGTCCCTCGATCCAGAATAGTCCGTCTTATGCTGTACAAGAAACCAAAACGAGGATGAACATTTTTTTGTTGTTCTTTCTGCTAGTCCAATGTGGGAAACTACAGCTTCTAGGTCAAAAAAACAAAGTGTAAACTGCAGCTTTCATGTCTTCTTTCTCATTTCCATCAAGCAATTCATGTCTTCTTTCATGTCTTCTTTCTCATTTCCATCAAGCAAGTATGCCCTAGTCATAGAGCAATTTTACTTTCCTTTTCATTTCGTGTGAACTCTACAAATTAGTTGCTGCCAAGGTTGTGTATATGCAAATTCTCTAGTGGGTTTCTTTGCTCAACATAGCCATCAGATACGCATGCTTGTTTATCGCAAAAACTAAGAAAGGCTGGATAGATGCTTTACCTCCTGAGGGGATTCCCATCAAGTCTCAGCACTTGCAGGCTTGGCTCAAGCAGACCCTGCTCAGAAAATCCAAAATAAAACCAATGAGTACAGCGCTTCAGCGAGATATGAAAAAATACAACTTGTGAGCAGGAACTACTATTTGTTGCAAAATTTAGACATGATGACATCTTTCAAGATTTCTCCAAACAGCTATTTTAAAAAACTGTTATGCATAGGTAACAACAACATAACTACAAAAAACAAAAACTTGAGTTGTGCATAAGAGGCAAGTGGCCTAATCTATATCTCACAATTCTAGTTTGCTGCAGATGCAAAACATCAGGAAAGTTGAATAAGTTTGGAAGGACAGTAACAGACTCAGATTCAGATGCACGTCCCATAAGTACTAGCCTACTACTTTGGTCAAGACAGCCTAGTCACTGTTGTCAAATGCCATGAGTACACATTTATAAAACTTGTAATAACCAGCCAAAGTGATTGTGGAGTATCATGTTAACAACAGTAAGTGTGCTTGTTAGTAAAGCCACCAACATACCAGCTCGGCAGGGAGCGCTGTTATATTGTTGTCTGATAGATCAAGCTCAACGAGAACAGTAAAATCCTTAATACCCTGTTTAAGTGTAGTGAAGTCAGCACAAGCAGAAATTTGAGAAAAGACAAGGATGTCCTAAAAGCAGAAAAAAAAAATACCATCTTCCTTGTAACCTTCGTAATTACCTCTGGTACAGTTGTAAGATGATTCTGGCCGAGGTTAAGAATACGCAGCTGTTTTAACCGCAAAAGGCCAATAGGAAACTCCTGGAGTTTCATTCGTCTGCTCACAGAGAGAGAGAGAGAAAATAAGCTTTCATAGAATGGATTATGTAGCTTACATGATTTGCATATAATTCAACCTAAGGTAGAGTTCCTGCAGCTGTGGTAATGAAGAAACCGTAGAAGGTTCGGTTAAACAGGATGCATTGCCACTTAAATCCAGTACTTCAAGTTTTGACAAAACCTCGAGATCGGCGGATGATATCTGCAAGAAATGTAACTGTTATTAGTTTGCAAAATTAGATTTCTGACATTACTACTGATTTCCATGTCAAAGTTAATACTCCCTTGTCCATCCATTTTGGTCTATAAGTCATTCGACCTGTACTTAAGATATGCTCTTGGCGGTCGCCAGAAGAAAAAACATCAGACATTGTACGGACAATTGGCATGTAAGAACATTTTTCAAATCGATGTAGAATTTTGCTCATGCATAACATGAAACACAAGCAGAAGGCTAGAATAATTTTTAATTGTTAAACCAAAAAATTAGTGTAGATTCAACAACCATCGATCGATTCCAAAATTGAGAGAATCATGTTCAGTAGCGAGACTATGCAAGACTGATACTCACTCTCGAAATAAATGAGAAAAACACATACTGGAGATATGCTCATCAATAATAAGCCGGAACATGCAAGTATACAAAGATAAGATCATTATATTACCTCTGCCAGAGGATTATTGTCCAGTTTCAAGGAAGAAAGACTTGGAAGGGAGGAAACTACCATGCCAGGCCACTTTTTTATCTTGTTATTAGACAAAATCAAAGTCTGCAAAAAGGAAGTAGAAGAAAAGAAAAAGATTTAGTTGAAACCTTTATATATATAGATGCCATGCAATGAAGATGAAAATGGTTAATAACATCACAATGCAACATTGTCCTAGAAGACTCACTTGAAGTGATGAGCATAATGACAACTCATTTGGCAGATCTTCTATCAAATTCTTAGAAAGATCAAGTTTCAACACATCACTTGTCTCCCAAGCTGCTGGTGGTACTATGGTCGCACCAAGACCACTCAAGTTCAACTCCTGGTATAGTTAATTGACATCAAATCAGCGGCTATAGTCAGAAAAACAAATGATCATTTACTATAAGGATCCAACTACTTGGTTTTCTCTATCTTTTTAATAATACAAAGGTGAGGTAAAAGAATACAGCACATAACAAAACAACCGCGAATTAGCTAGGTTAGCATGATGGCTCTGAATACGATTCCCCGAATGGTTCAAGAGCCATGTGAGAAACACTTCAGCTTTTTATTTTAAAAAGGTAATCTACCTTTCGGTTGCAAGTATGTTGGCAAAATAACCTAACCTTTGAAGACTGAGACAATCGTCTTGCTGCAGAAATCTGGTCATCTTTTGTTGGGGTACTTCTGGACCCTGATGCTGCAGGAGGAGTATGTTTAAGAAGCTTTTTAGTAGCGGTGAAGTAGTTCTAATCCAGATCTCAAGATGTTACATGTACCAAACAACCAATACAAAATAATGCATTACAATCAAATCGAAAAAAGATATGATTCAGCATTTTCAGTTACCTTCCTCATCCGATGAAAGGCGGCTACGCAGATACTTCAACAATGTTGATGTTGGTCCAGAAACCAAAGAACTGGCAACCAATATAGATTAATAGGCTGGCAACTCTGCTGAGAATCCTAACGAATAGTTTTACAACATTAAGAGTACAGGACATGTAGTATAGCATACCTACGAAGTGTCCTCATAGGATTTCCGCTGAGCAGAAGCTTTCTTAGGGTTGTCATTGTACCTTGAAATTGCATCCAATGCATGAGTGACCAAAACAAGAATGTTCAATAAGAGGGTAGCACATCATACACCCAGACTCAGTTCTTACAACAAACGCACATGCAAGAATTTTGCAATATAGTCTATCCAACAAAAATACAATAACGCAACGCCAACGCAAGAATTACATGCACACAAACTTCAGAGTGGATCATTAATTACTTAACCAAACAGGCGACAGTAGGAACGATACTACAAAAGGTAGCACTGCACAGCAAAAAAAAACCTACCTAGTTCAGGTGGCAGGCCAGATAGTTCATTGTTTGACAGATCAAGGAAAGCGAGCTTGAGTTTGCAAGCTCCCACAGGATACTCCTTTAGCTGATAAGAATAGCACATTTATCAGAAAATAAAAGATAAACAAAATAAGATCTTGCTTCTTGTATCATGTTATGTCAATTCTAGCATTATGGATGCTGAGAGTAGCAATTTGGTAAGTAACAAAGAATGTTCAGTATGCACAATGCTCTCATACGTTACAGTTAGGTGTTAGGATCAATCTTTACATCAGTTATCTATATCATGACAATGTTCCACAGTTTACTTCGATATGTAATAGGCTAGTTAATGAGAGCTTAAAACCAGGAATATACAAGCAAGCCAATGCTTCCTAACTGTGACAGGGGCAGACCTATGTTATGCTAACAGGGGTCACAGGACACCAGTCAAACTTGCTTTTCTTGGTAATTTTTAACCATTTATAGTGTGTAACACCCCTAAATCTTGTTAAAAAATGAGTGACTAAGAGAGTGACACCGTATGTTTTTATTCTGGGTCCGCCTGTTGGCACCAGGGAAGGGGTAAGTGCTACAGTCTATTAACTACACGCAATTCTAAATAATCAGTAGCGATCAAGGAGCTGAAACTAAATTGGTAGTTGTTACAGTATCTTCAATTTGTTAAATGAAGAAAAGAAAAAACGTGAACCTGGGAAAACCTTTAAATATCAGATTGAAATTCTCTCATGTAAAGAATTGAATAAAACCTGATTGGAGTGAAGATCGACTGTTCCTAATTTTGATAGCATGCCAATTTCAGCCGGTATTGTAGACAATAAGTTATTTCTAAACAAAAAAACAGAAATATAGTTAATTTACATCATAAAAATAATGCAGCACAAATAAAGGCACAACTATACTCTGAAGTAGGAACAGATAACTAACCCCATATAGAGCTCCGCTAGAGAAGAGCAGCCTTTTATGGAAGAAGGAATTGAGGTTATTTCTGGTATAAAAAAGGTACAAAGCTGTCAATGCCAATAAAAAGATTATTGTACACACGATGACAACAAACAACAGGGTAGATTCACTCACTATTCTGGTGCAAGTCCAGACGAATTAATTTTGAAAGTGCTCCGATACTAGCTGGAATCGTAGTAAGCAGATTTTTTGCTGTATTTATTTAGATGTTAGTTTCAGGGAAAGGAAAAGTCAACAGGATAATGTAAATTCGATAGTATTTTGTTTGCATACCGGCATTTATCTCTGTAAGCATTGTCCATGATGTGAACATATTTTCTGGAAGTAGCAAAAGCTTGTTGCCCTGACAATTTGTAGCAATTTGAGTTTTTTCGCGAAGAACAGACAAGCAGCACAACAGAAGGGAAGATTCAACATAACATTCCATAAGAATTTTGTACCTCCAGATCAAATTTACTTAGCTTGCAGCAACCAGCAACTTCTTCTGGCAATCTTGATATCTTATTGTTTGATGCCTATAGATAACGCAATATATTATTCAGTGTACGACCAGAGTAAAGAATGAAACGTGATATAATTCGGCAATGATCAACTGCAGATTCATAGAAGCCGAAAAAATATGGTGAAAATAAGAAACTCATCATTCTAGTTTACCTTTAGTTCTGACAAGTTCAAGCACCTGCCAAGGCTAGCTGGCAGCTCAGTAAGGCAATTATTTGAAAAGTCAACCCTGCCAAGAATAAAAGTGGCTCATTAATATGTGAATATTTAGCATCCGAGATAAAATTTTGGGCTATGTGCAAATCAGCAACATCTAGAACCAACAAATGGTATTTATTGTTGTTGCGACTGGTGAGCCCTATATTTAATGTTCACTGAATGATAAGATTCAGCATTCATATTGATCCATGAGTAATTTGTTTCCAGAAGGGATTAATATTAACTACATAGTAAAACAATGGCCCGTAAGATGTTCAGCACGAGAATACAAAAAATGTACAAGATTATAGATGGCTTTATGCAACGCCATGGTATAGATGGAAATCAATTAATGCAAGTGAGCAACAAAAGGTACATGGTGAAATTACTTGACCAAAGCAGTAGCCGAGCCAATCTCTTCAGGGATAGTGTTTATTTGATTGAACGAAGCATCCAGCGATTTTAACAAAGGAAGACTGCACAAAAGAAGATTGTCAGAAAGTGAGATGATAATATAAGGGTCCGCATCTATCTTGGGAATCACCGAATTAGGATAAACCGCCACATACTCTCCAATAGCTGCAGGAAGGGAAGATATCTGGTTGTGGCTTATGTTTAGCACGACAAGAGAAGACAGATTCCTAAGGTCTTCTCTCAAAACTTCCAGGTTATTATGAGCCAGTATGAGCTTCTGAAGGTCTACTCCCTGAAAATCAAGCAATTGTTGGTTAACTTGGGGTCCTTGTACAGTACAACTAGTGCATAAGAGGCATGGGTATGGTAAGCTTACCTCCCACCATTTGTCGTCCTGACTGCCCGTGTCCAAGTTGTTGTACACCTCCCCAGGGATCTCACTGAAGAATTACATTGAACAAAAACACACACGTAAAGGTACCGTCAGCAGCAAAGACGGAATAAGTATTACACCTAAGGTACGACGAGACATGAAAAGCCTCCATCTTGAGAATGTGGTTTGCACTAAGAAATATGCATTTGGTTGCCACAATTTTAGAGTGTATAGTTTTTTTTACCATGATTAATCTTACAGTGTAGTTGTAATGTTAATTACTAAGAAGTTGGCATGTGAAGGTAATAAACAGTAACAGAGAATTTGCCGAAAATGCAGCTCATAAACGGGACGGGTTGCACAGCTTGCAATTGCACGCAGAGGTGCCGTTGGCGGGAAAATAACAGTTAACCGAAGATGGGATAATTATTATGCATAGTAGGATGAAAATAACGGTTGCGGAACAGGAGAAATCAATGAACAAGCTCCGTTGGGTGAATGTGGGTTACAGTAAACTAGTTAAACCTAGTCTCGAAGTACGCCGTGATCTCAGAATGCGGTGATTACATTAATTAAGAAGTGTGCAGAAATGCAGGCAGTCCTGAGCCCTGAGGGTAAAATAAATAGTACTAGCAGATAGTTACCCCAAAAGTGCATCTCCCTCATCTCAAAAAACAAAAACTACATCTCCCTAAACCCACACGTTTTACACCACTAGAACTAGCTTCATCGCATCTGGGATCTGAGCATGGCGGTGCTCAGAATCGTGTAATGTTGCATCGGTTTCTAGTATTAACAGTTCAGGGCACGGTTAGTAGAGACCAGGAACTAATGGCGGTGAAGTTGGACCAGCACAGCGGAATGGATCGAGATCCAAGCTCGAACAGAGGAGGCGGGGAGGGAGAGAGGGGAATGGACCTGAGGGAGCGGTTGGAGAGGTTGAGAGAGCCGGACTCCCTGGCGGACTTGAGGACCCGCTCCATTCTCGTCGAGCCTAGCTTCTTCTTCCGGCGCGCGAGGGAGGATTCTGTCCTTCGGGCTTCAGATCGCCATTGCTACGGCTACGGCCTCGCGGCCGATCTCTCTCCAGCAGCACAGCAGCAGTTCAGCAAGATTAAACAAAACAGAAGTACGGAGTAAACGCTAAACTAATCACTCCAGTTTCCAGCTCCAGCCCAGCCCAAGCCCAGCCCAGACCCAGCGGTTGAGGGAAGTGTGGCGTCGTGGTCTCGTGGAGGGATTTTACAAGAGACACCTCGTTAACCTGGTCAGATCAGGTGTCAAAATATGCTTTTTCCTGTTGAGGTAGGTGTCAAAATGTTTTTCCTTTTTTTTGATTTGGGCGTCAAGATGTTGTTGTTGATCAATCAAGGTATCTCTGTGGAACATCATGTCCACTCCTGCCTTATTTCATTATTATTAAATATAAAAGGGAGGTGTAAATGTTTTGCATTTGGCGACCGAAGGTAAGAAACAAACGGTCTACATATCCGGCATTATATTGAATAAAAAAAGATTACATTGGCGCTACATGCCTTCGCATCACTTTGAATAATCTTCAAAAGGATTATGGAATGGGGGGATAATGGTTTCAAAAAACTCTTTCATTTAGCTAATTCCAGACTAATGTGATCTTTATGGAACATGAAAGTATGACGTATGTTGTATGATCATAAAATTTTCCTTTCTATCTACTTTTGTAAAACCAAATAGACATATCTACATAAAATAAGCTCCACGAGATCTATGGCTTAACCAATCAAAAATACAATTGTTACTCTCCTATTAAAGAGCCACCCCACTTTATGTTATGCTTATAATAGACCAAAGTATCAACTAGACACACCATAATGGCGGGGAATATTACTTTTAATGGAGGTTGAACAAATTTGGAGCATTTTGATCCTTCATTGAAATTAGGTTTATTGCAAAACGCACAAAATACATTGTGGCTTATCTCTCTATGTATGAATAAAAAACATGTGTTCTTACAATGCAATATGCATCATTCAACAATGGAAAACTCTTCTATCACATTCACAAATATGCTTCGTGATGGGTTCATGGGCACCCGGTACCTGCCAACCGATAAAGAAATCTTCTAGAGCCTGAGCTCTCGTTAACCAGACACACCCGCTAGGGACTGTTGGCCAACAACAAAGGCTAGCTGGAAGAGGGTGCAATCCCCTTCCGAGACCTAACACTTCTTGAGTAAGGAGAAGCTCAGGCGGCTTACATCTAGTACTAACAGGCAGCGGAAAACCGTGACCACGCCTTGGAGTGGTCACAGGTTGCCTCCCACGATGAGTCTTGTTGCGGACTATCAAGGTGACACCGCCATAGTACGGGGCTGCTATCTAGCTACAGTGTTGGAGTGCCATGTCGTGCACGGCCTTAGCAGCTGGTGTTGGCAACATAAGGCTAGTGATGTGTCGGTTAACCCTATAGTCAGCATCCCCTTTGTAAACATTGAGCACCTCACACACTCATTTAATACATCTCGACAAGACGTAAGGTTGTTATCGGCGAACCATCTGGTACCCAGGTATAGCGACACCTATTTGGAGTTGGAATTGAAGCCGGAGACATCCCCAATACACGCCCTCGCGTCATTTTGAATAATCTTCAAAAGGATTATGAAAGGCAGCCAAGAATGGTTTCGAAAAACTCTCTCATTTAGCTCATTCTAGACTAATGAGATCTTTATGGAACATGAAAGTACCACATGTGCCATAAGATCATAAAATTTTCCTTTCTATCTATTTTGTAAAACCAAATAGAGTACATAAAATAAGCTCCACGAGATCTATGGCTTAACCAATCGAAAATACAATTGTTATTCTCCTATTACCGCGCCACCGTACTTTATGGTATGTTTATAACATAGCAAAGTGTCAAGTAGACACACCATAGTGGTGGGGAATATTAGTTCTTAATGCATATTGAACCGGTTGAACAAATTTGGAGCATGTTGATCCTTCATTGAAATTTGGTTTATTGCAAAACACACATAAAAACATTGTGGTTGGTCTGTCTATGTATGAATTAAAAAATGTGTTCTTACAATGCAATGTGCATCGTTCAACAATGGAAGACTCTTCGATCACATTCATAAATATGCTCCGTGATGGGTTCATGGGTACGCAGTACCCACCAACGAATAATAAAATCTTCGAGAGCCTGAGCTCTCGCTGTAACCGGCTAGGGACTGACGACCGACAACAAAGGCTAGTTGGAAGAGGGCGCAATCCCCTTTTCGGGACCCAACACTCCCTTGAGTAAGGACAAGCTGGGGCCTCTTGCAACTAGTACTAACATGAAAACCGTGACCACGCCTTGCAGTGGTCACAGGTTGCCTCCCACTATGAGTCTTGTTCCGGACTATAGGCGTGCCAGCGCCATAGAACCGGGTTGCTATCTACCTCTACAATGTTGGAGTGCCATGTCGCGTACTGCCTTAGCAACAGTACTGGTGTTGGTAACAATAAGGCTAGTGATGTGTCGGTTAACCCTCGATCTAGTGAGCATCCCCTTTGTAAAACATTGAACACCTCACACACTCGTTTAATACATATCGACAAGACGTAAGGTTGTTATCGACAAACCATCTGGTACCTTGCTATGGCGACACCTATTTGGAGTTCAAGCACGGCTATGGACATATCCTACAAATATAACTCAATACAAATATTAGTCCATAAAGATTGTCACCAATTACCAACATCACACATAGGTGTTCCATGTACTTTCACCGTTGACAAAAAATGGAACATTAACTTTTCTTTTGAAAACAAGACATGACAGTTGGTGAAATTTTGGCATAACCTTTGGTAAAATCCGTATCAGTGATAGAATCTGCTGTGACTGATTGTTCGGTACGGTCATCGAGGATACCAAGATCAGCTCCAAGTGTTTTATTTCTTGTGTTTTTCGTCATGTGTTTCGCATGTTCAATGTTGCTACACACCAATTAGCTAAAGGGTGTTTGTTATCTGTTAATTCTGTGTGGCGGTGAGATCCAGAATTCCGGATTGTACTCAAGAGGCACTTTGTAATATAGTATACACATTTTGATTATGGATCAATAAAGAGTACATGTTCCTCTAGAAAAAAACTTGTATTCCTGCAGTCAATCTATAGGAAAATCAGAGATACGGCACTCCCGTCCTAAAAAAAAAGAGGACGCATCTAGGCAGCAAACGGAGGCTGATTAGTCCTAACCAGCCATCGCACCTTATATGAAAGTACCCAAACCCACCGATTTAAAAAAGAAACCCACGGCCAAAGCACTCGCCCTAAAAAAAAGGTAAGTTTGGCATGTAGAGACTATACGGGCATTTAATATCAAGCAATTTTTTTACAAAAGTCATAACTTTCAAACTATTTGTCGAAATTGCGATCCGTTTTCACCGTTGGGCCTCTCGCGACGAGATCTTCAAAACTAGATCCTATTTGTATATATTTTGACAAACTGTTTTTTCGAAAACCAATTCAGTTGTTGCAGAAAAACAACTCTAGTATTATGGCGAAGCAATTTCGTACAAAGAGTTGGTTGCACTATTTTTTTTTTATATTTTATACCAACTTAATTTCTAAGATACTCAGTTAGCAACAACCATCATCAACACTTGTATTGAGACATCAACTTTGCTCTACTAGCCGCTAGTCATACTGCGGCATATTCTAAGGGATGCAACTTATTGTATAGGATCGGCTCAGCTTGATAGCATTAAGGAAGTGGGATACGACCAACCTCGAGCAGCGTCGGGAGGGTTCGCCGTTAGGAATGTAACATATTGTATATAACTCTAATCAAGATCGGCTCAGCTTGATGGCATCAAGGAAGTGGGACACGACCGACCTTAACGGCAGCGTTCTCGCGAGGGCGGTATGGCACCGTGTGCTTGCTCTGCAAAACGGATCCGGACATCCAAACTCCATGTGTGAAGCAACAATTTATTTGGGAAAAAAATACAACTTAGTACATCTGTCAGCAAAACTCAACTTAGCACACATGTGAAGCAACGACTTGTCTACTGACTGTCCGTAGTATGCAATTTAACAAATTTATAGGGGAAATTTACTTCTGCAAAAGCAACTTAGCTCATGGGCGACAATAATAAATATTGCATGAAAATACAACTTAGCATATGTTTGAACCAACAATTTATTGTCTTTGTCGAAGCGCCATTGCAGCAACTCCAGTGTCACGACAAATCGGTAGGCAACTTCACGACAATGGTACACAACTTGATAACAATGATGCTAGCTAACTTAGTAATACTGGTAGATAACTTAGACAAGATGATAGACAAGTTTCAATGATGATGCACAACTTTACCATCCATCCCCAAATGAGGTTGCATTTGGCGTCATCCCTACTAGGTTGCAACTAGAGAAGACACAATTGTCACACTCCTTAAAACTAAGTAATTGCTCAGACTTAGGTATACAAAGACTTAGGTATACAGGTATGGAACTTTACAGGTAGGACACACAACTTTGCTCAGTAGGGGTATACAAATTAGTAATAATGAGTATACAATTTAGCAAACGGCGTGAGTCTATAATTTATTGTGCAAAATTACAACTTAGCTCACATACGGAACCAATAATACCGCCGATAAAAATACAACTTAGAAGATGTCCGAAGAAACAATTTATTGTCCTTGTGGCAGCCAACCCCACGAGGTGTAGCTCCACCTCGAAATTAAAGTGCAAGTTACACTAATCTGCCTATTTAACTTAATTAAATTGTTGAAAAAGCAACTTGTCGATGGTGACAAAAAACAACTTACAAACCGATAAATTAACTTCAAATGGAGAAAAATAAAATTACAAAAGTAAAACAACTCCTCCCCTACAATCGGTGTTCAAAAAATAAACTAGTCTACATAATAAACTTAATGAATACTTCAAGCAACTTAACTATGTTCCCCAAAAACAACTTATCTATGCTGCAAAAGCAACTTCAGTCTACGTAAGTGAACAGTTAATAGCATGGAAAAGCAATTTGACTACATTGCCACAAACAACTTATCTATTTTGCAAAAGAAACTTCTTCAATCTAAGCAAATGAACTCAAAGTTAATAGCATGGAAAAGCAACTTAATTATGTTCGTAGAAACAACTTATCTATGGTCTGCATGTAACTTAAATCTACGTAAAATGAACTTAGTTAATTACTGCAAAATTAAAGTTAATAATATGAGAAAGGAACTTAACTATGTTTCTAGAAACAATTTATCTATGTTCTGCAAGCAACTTAAATCTACATACAAATGAACCTAATTACCTAACGTTAATAGTATGGGAAAGCAACTTAACTATGTTTGCCAGAAAGAACTTATCTATTTTGCAAAAGCAACTTCAATATGTTTGCCAGAACAACTTATAGGCATCTCTACTTGCTCCAGATGTAGCCATCTCTACTTGTTCCAGTGGCCTGGTAGAACTACCAACGATTCGCCGTCTCCTCGCCGGCGCACACTGCTACACCATGGGGTGGCGCTGGATCAGAAGCTCGGCGGTGAGCCGGACAGGAAAGATGCCAACTAGAGATGCATACAAATGCAAGGTCAAAAACCAAACCTGAAACTGAGACCGATTGAACTTGTGGTCAGTAGCAGCATTTGACAAGAAAATTAGTCAAGAATAGGACTGTGTTTTTCATCTATGCTCCATTAATCTAGTGGCTCTTCTCACGAACTTGAGACAAGAAAAAAATATGCAGTGAATACAGTAACCACGAGTACCAAAATCGTTGCCCTTTATGCAATTTATCAAGAGATGATGGGGATGAGGCGATGAGCAGCGGAGCAAGCCGGAGGTGAGACGTTGCCGACCGGGCCCGATGACGGCAGTGGAGGACGCGCATGGTCGGGAGCACGGCTGTCAGAAACCTCGTCCACCCCAACACCACGCATCACATCCTCTGTCTCCTCCCCTCGACGGGAAACCTAGATCGGCAGAAACCAGCGATCTTGAGAGGCAGGGTAGGTGAGAGGTGGCACTTTAGAGCTCGTGAGGAATGGGAATGAGGATCGGTACAACCGAATTTGTCGGGCCAGATCTCGGACACGAGCCCTCCGAGGACACGGGCATCTGAGGCGTCGGGAGGTGGGTCAACTTGGGAGGTAGTGCGCCCAGATTAAATCCCGCCGGTGCCCGAGCCGGGGCGGCGCGCAGTGGAGGTTGCGGTGGCCGGAGATAGGAGGACGGGGGAATGGCTGGGCGGTCCTCGTCGTCGAGCGGGAGGGAGGCGAGGAGCGCGGCGCGCGCGCGCGCGCGGAGACGCTAGCCGGTAGATCAAAGGAAGTGGAGGGCGAGGCGGCGCCGGCCGGCGGAGCAGAGGAAGGTGATGGGCATGGCGCTTCTCGCCGGTGGTCGGAGGAAGGGGAGGGAGGAGATGCGTCAGGTGCCGGAACGTGAAGGATGCACTGTTTTCTCACTTGCCCTCGCTGTCGGAATGACTCGCGCGAATAAGGCTGATCTGGTCGATCCGACGGCCAGGAAGCGAGGGCTCGCTAGAGCGAACCGGCCACCGTGCACTTTTTAGCACTTGGGAAAAAACAAGTTATTTGTTCAAAAACAAAGAAGTTTGGTCTGGTGTGACAGCGACAGTACCAGTTTGGCACCCGTTTGGTCGTATGGTTGCCCGCCACGTGCGGGTACGGACGGCGCCCGTGGTTTGTTTTGTTGTGGGCGGGCGGGCAAAGGAAACCCGCGGCGCCGCGGCGACATCCACCACACTGCAGCACCACCGCCCACCGTCTTCCTTCCTTCCTTACTTCCTTCCCCAGCCAGCCACCGCTCTCACCTCACGGCGAACCCAGCCTAGCCCAGCCAGCCACCGCTCTTACAGCGCGGGAGATCTACCGTGACCTGCCTCCCCCTCCACCAGCCCCATTCATTCCCGCCCGATGGCGCCGACGCGCCCGCTGATGCGCGGGATCCGCCCGCCGCGCGTCTTCGCCGGCTCCCGGAACGGCCGCGCCTCGCCGTACGCGCTCGCGCTCGCCGCGCTGCTCGTCGCCTCCGCCTTCCTCCTCGCGCTCATCGCCTTCGGCGTCTTCTCGCTCCCCGTCTCCGCGCCCACCAACCTCGCCACCACCGGCGACACAGAGACCACCGGCTCCGGCACAGCCGAGGCCGCCGACGGCTCATCCTCCCGCCGCGCCCGCGGACGCCGCGACCTCAGGTGAGCGATTGAACCGATAAAAAGTTTCACTTTGGTGCACTGCCCAGATTCGCTTCGATCCGAGCTGATCCGGCGGTCTCTGCCGTTCTTCGTTGGGTGCAGCGAGGGGCTCGGCGAGCGGGGCGCGCAGTGGACGGAGGTGGTCTCCTGGGAGCCCAGGGCCTTCGTCTACCACAACTTCCTGGTACTGCCGCCCGCACTCTCTATTCCATTCTGAAATCACAACCACCACTCTGCTGTCATGGTTCATTCCTTCCTAGTCAATGCATGCGTGCTGTTATGTGTAAAGACTAGTACACTCTCGTGGGATCCATCTGTCCCCGTATGGTATCTACTTTCGGGCGGGCGGGCGAATTCGGTGTGCTACTAGGGTGATAAAGATTGCATTTGCCTGAAATGCCATGCTGGATCTTTCAGCTGGAAACAAGGTGGTGCTCAACTTATGACCGATTCAATGGGCTCGCGGGTGATTTTAGCATATGCCCTCGACCTGCATTCCTGTTTCCTTTTCTTCCTCGTTGGAATGGAAAGGTTGTAGCTCCCTAATTGTTGGCTTTAGTTTGCATTGATAGGAGCTCTGGTTACCGTGGATTATTATTGCCTGATCTAGTCTGAAAGAATGGGGAATGTGGACGGCGCGAAATAGTATCGCGTGTAACTACACATTATTCTTCACTCACCTCTCAATATTACTATGAACTAATCAAAGCCCTTCCGCCAATGTGATTTGGCGGTTCTGATAAATACAACTTGTAGGTGGAGACCTCGTTGATTGCTTAATTCTAGGTTTATCACGCCTTACTTTGTTGCATCAAGTTTCTCTTCTTTTCAGTTGTTTCATATGCTGTGTTATTAGTTATGGGTGTTTACTAACAATTTTTTCTATTGAGATAGTCATTGCTTGTTAGTTCAGCTTATAATTTGGTGTTGATTTAACTATGGGCCATACTATTGCTGATAGTCTGTTCATTTCATTAGTCCAAGGAAGAGTGTGAGTACTTGATTGGATTGGCCAAGCCCCGCATGGTGAAATCAACGGTGGTTGATAGCACCACGGGCAAAAGCAAGGACAGCAGGGTTCGCACAAGTTCAGGCATGTTTCTTCAAAGAGGACGAGACAAGGTTATTCGGGCCATTGAAAGGAGGATAGCTGATTACACCTTCATACCTGCAGGTTTAGCTATTTAAACAGCTTTGTAGTGAGGTTTCTTTTTTTTTATAAAGTAGCATCAAGATATACAGACAAGTGTGACCCGCTAAATGCATACGCAGTCTGATGCTTATAACTGTCTTTAACTCCCCTGTTCTTTGTTACGGATAGCATTATAGAAACATTCACTAAGTAGGTGCTCATAGCTTTTGTTCAGCATGCGAGCAGTGGGGAGTGCTCCGGTGTCCCCCCCTCGGCTCCATGTTTCTGAGAAGTTGGAGCTGCTCTAGTTTTTCTTTTTCGATATGTGAAGTTGCTCCAACTTTTGATTAAAAAAATGTAGAGTTGGTTTCATGAAACAGAAAAAGTTGGAGCTGCTCCAATTTTTGGTACAAATACATGAAGTTGGATCCGTGAAATATAAAAACGCAAAACACGCCGCTTCATATCTGGAACGCACTACGTGATCGCGTAAATCTTTAGCTAGAAGTCCATCACGCCCGTGGTGAAGTATTTCCTAGCGGTGGAGTTGGCCTAGCCATGGCTATGACGGCGACGGCTGAACCACCTGGCACTGTCGTGACATTCCCAAACACCGGGGTAATTAGAAATCTTGAACCACTTTTCAGATCTATATTTGGATACTAGTAAAATTATGAATCCATTACGCTAAAGAGAATAGACGGATTTGAAAAATTAAGTGCAAGTTGTTCTAGCTCTTGTACATAACATAAAAACACGAAACGACCTTAATTTACATCCGACTGCTAGTGATAAATGACCGAAACGTTACACACGCGTTATCTATCTCCTCCCTCCTCCCGCGCAGAATCTTTTTCGAGTTGACTTCACCGCAACATGATTTACATTTGTCGCCACTGGATCATGGCCTCCGGCGAACGAGTCGACGTACCTTCCACTGGAGTCGAACTTCTCCGATTCGTTGTCACCGACACGCAAATCGAGTTGTAGCTCGCTGCCGCCACCGCCACTACGTCTCATGCCGCCTCACCCAGGACAAAGTTGGTTGAGGCAGCCACAACAAGCTTTTAGCGGCGACAAAAAGCGACAACTCGATTTGCATGGCAACAAGAACGAATCAGACAAGTTTGACTCTGGCTAAAGGTACGTTGATTCGTTTGCCGAAGGCCAGTGGCGGCATGCGTGAATCATGCAATAGTGAAGTCAAATCGGGGAAGTGTCTAGGTGAGGAGGGGCAGAAAGTAAGACTCACGTAACGTTTTGGTCACTTGCTGGTGGCAGTGAGACGTAAATAAACAGCCGATCCATGTTTTTATGTTTCACGGAATCAATTCTATGTTTTTGTATCAAAAGGTGGAGCAACTCCATAGATTTTAAAAAAACTGGAGCAACTCCAACTTTTCAGATGTATGGAGCCCCAAGGGGGGGGGGGGGGGGTACATGGCTTTTATCCTTTTAAGCTTCATTAGCTGTTTCGTAATGTTAATTCATGCTGGCTTGCAGAAAATGGAGAGGGACTCCAAGTCCTGCACTATGAAGTTGGGCAGAAGTACGAACCTCATTTTGACTACTTCCTTGATGAGTTCAACACCAAGAATGGTGGTCAAAGGATGGCCACTATTCTCATGTATCTGTAAGTGTAAATAATAGTATCCATATCACCCAACACTTCGGTCACATGTGATGATATCTGAGTCCTAGAACATATCCTCACTTGAACCAGATCTGATGTTGAAGAAGGAGGTGAGACTATTTTCCCTGATGCAAATGTGAACAGCAGTTCGCTAGCGTGGCACAACGATCTTTCAGAGTGTGCCAAAAGAGGTCTTGCTGTGAAACCGAAGATGGGAGATGCGCTACTTTTCTGGAGCATGAGACCAGATGCCACTCTAGACCCATTAAGTTTGCACGGTTAGTCCAATGGCCTGTTCTCTGCTCTCTTTAGTTACTGTTTTTCCAGGGTAGTTACATTTTGGGTTCAGTTTTCTCCGGAAATCCTGTTAATCTTATGCTTTTTTATGTGTGTATTCCAAACATTCTGAAAATTCATTCTGCAAATTTCTTTATATATTGCATTATTCGTGCAGGGGGCTGTCCTGTTATTAAAGGGAATAAGTGGTCATCAACAAAGTGGCTACATGTTAACGAGTACAAAGCTTAAGCCTTGTGGAGTCACTCCAAAGGTACTTTCTACTACCCAGTGTAGAATGTAAAGCTGGTGGTGACAATATTGTTGTTTCCCTTACAAGTATAAATAGATCTTGGTGCCTTTTAAAGACGTTTCTGTTTGTTCATCATTGGCATGAAAAAAGCTACGATGTGATCTGACTCTGAAGTGGTTTTCCACCCAGCCCAGCTTGCATTTCCCCCTATCTGCTACTACTCATAAGCATGCACATACCATGTACTCTGTGGCATGATCTGCTAATTCCTATATAATTTCGAGTTTCTGATTTGTAAGTAGGAGCATTAGAATGGATCCCTGAGATATGGATGCATATAGAACGATGTTCGGGAAGGGCCAACAAGCTTTTTTTAAATCTTTGTTTATGTCATTGGGATCTTGAGCATCTGAATTTTGTTTGCTGAAAACTTGAGTGTGTTTGAGCTGATGCCGCACTTACTTTCTGGTTGGAGATGACACGATTTGACCATGCATGTGGCTTGGGCACTTTCCAGGACGGCGCCTCCGTGCCTGCATATCAAAACGGTTTTTGGATCCATTCACCCCATCTTGTTGACACTGATTGTCGAGGATATAACATAGGCAGGAGCAGGGGTCTTCTTCCTGGAGCTGGCTTGGCATTCTTATTTCTCGTACCCCTAGCAATTATTTATAGAGGAACGAGTGGTGATGTACTGGTGTATGTAGTGTTGGGGTGTGCATTACTGCATCTGGGGTCCATTTTTGTGTTTTATTCCTGCCCTGTCTGTAGTATTAGAAACCATACCGAATCACTGATGTAATACTGTTGTGGTGAATTGTTATTACTGTAATATGGAGGTTATAGAGTTGCCAGACAAATCTATATATACATGTAGTGTGTATTCTCTATACGTAACATTGAAGAGCATGTGATGTTCTGAGCCTCATGAGGATTGGAGAACTCGAGTTCCCCTGGCTAGGAGATAGACTCTGCCTTCCGACTAGATGTGAAATACATGCGGGAATAATAAACAGAACATATCTGAAACTGAAGTTTCACTTGAGGATTTGAAGGGAAGCTGCTTGTTTTTTCCGGTTGAGTTGGCACTGAAGTTGCTTAAGAAGGTAGATTAATCCTCATCAAATCTGTCATATTGACATCAACAAAGCCAATCCACCAATTACTCGTTGCCAAAGCTCTCTGCTGGCAGCATTGCGTTTTTTCTCAAGAAGAGTCGCATGGGCACTGAATGAGCACAAGTGTGCCTCGTGTTAAGTATAAGTTGTTTAGTGTTTGATGTGAGCTCACAAAGCGTTGGGGATCACAGGAGTCAAGACGCGTTTGAGTTTTAAGTATGTGAGAGTGCAAGTAATATACTCCAGTAGATCTGATTTGAAGTGGAGGATACGCATCCATCAGTCGATATAGAGTTTTAAGTATGTGCATCTGCTCAGGCCAAGTGAACTTGATGCTATTTTGTTTTCACTACATCATCATCTCTTCCTACATGGCATTTGGTAGTCCGACGTCGGGTAGCCCACCGCGTGCAGCAGCCTCCCCTCCCATTGGTGGAGAGAATGACGGGCGAAGCCGTTGTTCGCCGCGTTGTGGCCGAAGTTCGCCATTGTTCGCTCGCTCGATGAGATTGGGGAGAGAGGTGGGGAGATGGGCTGCTGAATGCGGCCAGGCGTGGTAGTTCCGTGATAAATAGAGGGCGACATGCGTGAAACCGAGGCGACGACATTAACTCGCCGCGTGGAAGATACGCGTTCGGCGGCAGGCTATTACAGTGCGTGGAAGACGATGCGCTGAGGATGACGATCAGCCTTTCTCGCCGGCAAGTCGGGGCCACTAGCCGCGTGGGAAGTTTTCTCGACGTTTCCTACGCTTTCGTTACCTCCGGACTCCCCGAACGTTCCCTGGGGGATAGGGATGATCTAGGTTCTCTGGATAGATGAAAGCCTAAATCCGAACGAAAACGAGGATCCGAGGGGCGAATAGGCATCATTTTCGTCCAACCAGATAAAAATGGGTCCTAGAGGTTTTGCCGAGGAGACGGCTGAAGATGCTCTAAGCGTCGGTTGAATGAATGAATGGGGAGCGACGTTGGAACTGAAGTTGAGTGTGAATGCAGGTGAGAGCTTGCCCACCTGACGCTGGCTGACGCCGACACCGATAAAATGCTAGTGGTGTAGTAGTAGAATTTGTTTCAGGCTGGAAATTAGCGAAGTCGCCAGCAGATAGTACTTGTTGGTCTCTGAGGAAAATTAGAACCACCTAGATTGTGGTAAGAGACTCAATGATATCTTTCTTCAATGTGGGTTTTGATTTTCCCACGTTAAGCCCTCCCTTCCTTGCCCGAGATTGGACAGTTGCTCAGTCAGAGTCATACGCCGAAGGATCCTTATTGTCGCCGGCGTGGACTAGGGCGCCAATCGCGCGCTCACATGGAAGAGAAGAGAGTAGAAGAAGAAGGGGAAGAAGAAAAGAAAACAAATTGAGTCGTTGGCGGGCGAGACAGGCGTCGGCGCGTGAGAGAAGGCGCTTCCTTCCTTCCTCCTCACACCTCACCTCGCCTGAAAGCGCACACCGACGCGACGCGCTCCTTCCTCGCCAATTTCTTACTCCTCTTTCCCTCCCCTTTCCACTTCCCACACCTGCATCTGCCCGGCTACTCCGACCAGCCAGCCGCGCAGATCTCGCCGCCTCCCTGCCGCCCCGCGGACCGCCGAACCCTAGCCTACTACACCGCGCCCGGATCTGACGGCGCCCATGGACTCCGGCGGCGGGGGAGGCGGGGCCACGGCAATCCGGGTGCCGTACCGCCACCTCCGCGACGCCGAGATGGAGCTAGTCAGCCTCAACACCACCTCCTCCAGCCCACGCGCTCCAAAGGACCACCAGACGCGCCGGGAGGGCGAGGACGGCGGCGGGGCGGGCAGCAGGAACGGCGACACTCCCAAGTACCGGGTCGTGCTGGCATGCATGGTCGCCGCGGGAGTCCAGTTCGGCTGGGCGCTCCAGCTCTCCCTCCTCACGCCCTACATCCAGGTACCCTACCCACCCACCTACACCCTCCTCTCGCCGCTCGCTAGATCTCGCCGGAATGCGGCGGACCAACCACTGAGTGCGTGCGAGTCAGAAACCTCTGGCTAGTCTGACTGTTGTTCAGTAGCCTGCGCATTTGGAGAGGGAGGAGCAAGCAGCCGTGCCGTGTCTGGCTCCCCGATCCCGTTCCCGGTGACGCCACCGCGTATGGGAACAATACCGGTACTACTAGATGCAGTTGCGAATCCTCACCCCATAAGGAGGCAGTTGGACGAGGTTCTGTTGCTGCTAACTAATGCTAAACAAACTCACTAGTAGCTAGTACCGATCAGAGCAAGCTCCCGGTGTCGCCCGCCCTGCGGCACAACTATTACTTCACAGAAATAGTCCATGTATGCGTGATCCCTTAGTGACATAGAGGTTGATTCACATTGGCTACAGGGGAATCACTCTTCTGCTAGGAATTTAGCTAGAGTAAGCAGCAACAAGAATTTTTTAGGCTGCCTACAATGTCCTGGCTAAATAGCATCTATCCTCTTTTACTACTGCCTCAAGTGTATCACATAAAAGGTATACTATGCCTGATTGTTCTATCTGTCGAAAAATGGTTCGCTACATAGTAAGACCATCCAGCATTCATTGCTCGCCTACATGCTCACCTGTTGTTTACTTTATCCCTGGTTTTATGCAGACTCTAGGAATAGACCATGCCATGGCATCCTTCATTTGGCTCTGTGGCCCAATCACCGGTTTCATAGTAAGTATCCGAGACGACACGACTACTATTGCTCATGTTCACAGTACGGTATGCAAGGTCTCACTTATCTAAATGGTTACCCTCTCACGCCAGGTTCAACCTTGCGTTGGTGTGTGGAGTGACAAGTGCCGCTCCAAGTACGGAAGGAGACGGCCCTTCATTTTGGCTGGATGCATATTGATATGTGCCGCTGTGAGTGTTATCATGTTCCATATGTTTTCGTATTTCCCCTCTTCTTTCCCATGCTCTAATAGCTAGACTCTACACGTAGGTAACTTTGATCGGGTTTTCTGCAGACCTCGGTTACATGTTAGGGGATACCACCGAGCACTGCAGGTAATCCTTCATTTTACTGCTTTGCCAACAATATCACATCAACTGTATCATCACTAATATGCTAACATATATATTTGTACAGTACATACAAAGGTCTAAGATATCGAGCTGCTATTATTTTCATTCTGGGATTCTGGATGTTGGACCTTGCAAACAATACAGTGCAAGTAAGCCTATTCGAAATTTTACATACCATATCTTTGTTAATGCTGTTGGAAAGTTGAATTACTCTTCTCCTAACGTTTGTTCATTCTTGGCACATCTAGGGACCTGCACGTGCCCTTTTGGCTGATCTTTCAGGTGGTTAATACATTCAGTTAGAATCTCTACTAATGTTAAATCCACCCCTGAAGTTTCAGTCATGGAATGGTACCTTATTTGTGCAGGTCCTGGTCAATCTAATTCGGCGAATGCAATATTCTGCTCATGGATGGCCGTTGGAAATGTTATTGGCTTTTCAGCTGGTGCAAGCGGGAACTGGCACAAGTATGTTCTATTGTCCGTTGTTTTGTGCTTATATTATCCTGAAGCTTATTTCCAATAGTTGGCTCGTGCCATCATCCAGAAGGAATCAAACTTATGCTAGTTGACATAAATGGTTAGTTGCGCAGTTCGTAATATCTGAAACCTTGCCACTATCTTGAAAGATTCCTACTAATGCTAGTCAAGCTGTATCTGTAAATAGTATATTTGCTGTTCCTGCCTTGATGATGTGATTTATTTGAGCTATGGTCTTGCAGTAGCATAGGGTATAAATCTCACAATTTGTTTTCCCACCTTTATCTTTCTGGCAAATATATAGCTGGCTGATAGTAACACACTTTTCTAATGGGACTTGTCCAAACAATATTGTTCAGTAATGGCAACTCATGTCTTTTCCCTCCATGATGCATTTTCCTGCTTCTGTGTGTGCATTTAAGTTTACGAATTCATGCTACGTGAAGTTCATTTCTAGTTTCTCCCCTCGTCACCTTCAGTTGATTTGCCTGCTAAAAAGGATCTTGCTACTTTGTTTATCTATGCAGGTGGTTTCCTTTTCTAATGACAAGAGCCTGTTGCGAAGCTTGTGGTAATTTGAAAGCAGCTTTCTTAATTGCAGTTGTAAGTTCTCAGAGATTCTGCAACTTACCTAGGACTCCGAAGCTAGGTTTCATATCACCGTAGAAATGAACTGCTGGCTGCAATCTGCAGACGCCGAGTAAGCTGACCAATTATCTATTGTGCAGGTATTCCTTGTGTTTTGTATGTCTGTTACCCTTTACTTTGCTGAAGAAATCCCGCTGGAACCAAAGGATGTACACCGGTTATCTGACTCTGCCCCTTTACTGAATGGCTCTAGAGATAATGATGGTGCATCGAGTGAACAAACCAACGGAAGAGTTAACGGTCACGCGGATGCAAACAATGCTCCAGCTAGCTCCAGTCCTGAGGATTTTGTAGATGTGGGCTCCAACTCGAACAAAGACACCGTTGAGGCTTTCAATGATGGACCAGGAGCGGTTTTGGTTAACATTTTGACTAGCATGAGGCATCTACCTCCTGGAATGTATTCCGTGCTTCTGGTTATGGCTCTCACATGGGTATGTGATAAAAATCAGTTACATAGATAGATGCGTACCAGCTGCTTGCTGATAGTCTCTTTTGCTGGGAACTGATGGTGTATGTCCCTTTTTATTTGTTTTGCAGTTGTCATGGTTTCCCTTTTTCCTTTTCGACACTGACTGGATGGGGCGTGAGGTTTATCACGGGGACCCAAATGGAAACTTGAGTGAAAGGAAAGCTTATGACGATGGTGTCCGAGAAGGTGCATTTGGTTTGCTATTGAATTCAGTAAGAACCTGTGATCAATTTGTTTATCATAAGTTTCGCATGACAATAGCTAGATGCATTTGCATTCCTGGTATGTATGCTTCAATAGACAGTGCAGTTTCGTTGGTCTCTGGCAACTAGTTACTCTGCGGTGGTTTTAAACCATAGCAATGAATGTGACTGCAAGGGTATTTAGTCAGTGGCTTTAAGCCTGTAACATTTGGTTCATCCATGTAGGTTGTCCTTGGGATTGGCTCTTTCCTTGTTGATCCATTGTGCCGTATGATGGGCGCTAGATTGGTTTGGGCAATCAGCAACTTCATAGTGTTTGTCTGCATGATGGCTACGACAATACTAAGTTGGATCTCATTTAACCTGTACTCAAGTAAACTTCATCACATCATCGGAGCAGATAAAACAGTCAGAAATTCAGCGCTGGTTCTTTTCTCTCTTCTCGGATTGCCACTCTCTGTAAGCACCAGACTCTGAACACTTTCTGCCTTATTGCGTCAGAAGATGTCTCATTCTTTTCGTGCATGCTTACAGATCACTTACAGCGTTCCGTTTTCTGTGACTGCTGAGCTGACTGCCGGAACAGGAGGTGGCCAAGGTCTGTGTCACCGATGTTTGTTCTTACAGTATGCTGAGGTGATCATGGTGGACTGATAATGTTTGTACCCATGTGTAGGTTTGGCCACTGGAGTTCTAAATCTCGCTATCGTCGCTCCTCAGGTTAACCTTTTTATCTGGACTGATTTTCTTGTACATGCGCTGGTACTGAAAATATCCTGACCTTTACAGCCACGTACATTCTACTTTGCAGATAGTAGTCTCACTCGGAGCAGGTCCATGGGACGCCCTCTTCGGGGGAGGGAACGTCCCCGCATTTGCCCTGGCTTCGGTCTTCTCGCTGGCAGCCGGAGTGCTTGCAGTGCTAAAGCTACCTAAGCTGTCAAACAACTACCAATCCGCCGGCTTCCACGTTGGCTGAACCGGAAACCAGCGGCTGTTTGTAATATCCAGATACTTAGTCCCAACACTACTAAACCCCGTAGCCCATTTTGACATTCGTTATATGGAAATGATTCATTTTTCCCTCCCTGCGGGATACAGAATAAGACTAGAAGATATAGAGATTAGGGTAGAGAGATAGTTAGGCCTTTGTGCATACAAGCAAGTCAATGCGAAGTTGTAAAAACAAGCTGTGTCTACATGTTTTGTTGACAGTATATTCAAGAGAAACTTTTACACTGGCATTTTCCCTGTGTAAAGTATCCATGCGTCCATATGTACTTGCGTTATGATCGTTCTGCGTTTCGGCTGTATACTTCACTTGATACTATTATGTTTTTACAGATTTTTTTACAACATCTTTTTTATTTTTATTTTTGTAACTGTTCTCGAATAATGTCATTGTTGAACTACCTGTCATACACGCAAAAGTGGCCCCACCTGTCATACACACAAAAGCATTTATATTGGCGATCGGGCCTCGTGCAAGTCATTCTTTCCACGTTAAAGATGAAATGGGCTTTTCAGGCCCAATTAGCCCAGCAGGCCTAACGAAGGCGGTACACTCTCGTTAACTTACCCGAACCATACCCAGTCCGGCCCTTCTTTCCCCAGCGCCGACCACCATGGCCGCCGAACCTAGCTCCGACCTCCCCAACGGGGCCTCCGCCTCCGCCGCCGCCGGGAAGAAATCGCGGGAGAGCGACCGCCGCCGGCGCCGCCGGAAGCAGAAGAAGAACAAGGCCCCTTCCGCTGCCGCCGCCGCCGCTGATGCGGACGCCGACGCGGCCGAGGAGGACAAGCCCGATTCAAAACCCCCGGTACGTGCAGCACCTCCTGACACCCCTAGGGTCTGAGCTGGGTTGATTGGCGGCGGTCGTGCTCGTCTGACGTTGTGGGGTTCTGACGTTGGGCTCTGCCGTGCTCGCAGGTGGAGATCGAGGTCGAGTACGTGGCGGAGGAGCCGGACCTCGCCGACGGCCTCCTCGCCGACTTCAAGACCATCTTCGAGAAGTTCACCTTCAAGGACACCCCCGCCGCCGACGAGGTATACGAGATCCGAAGCACCCGCCCCTCTATTTGGAGTCGTTGAGGAGCAAAACCCTACTCTATTTCGATTTGTAATCCAGCTGCTTTGCAGTGGAATCGATACTCACTAGTTTGTAAGTTGCTGCCAGGATGGGGAGAAGAAGGACGAGGCTGGCGCCGATGCGGCCAAGAAGGGGTCCGGGTCTGATTCGGACGACGATGAGCAGGATGCCCAGCAGAAGAAGAAGGAAGGAGGCATCTCCAATAAGAAGAAGAAAGTATGTTGTTCCCTGTCTCTGTCTGCCTGCTGCACTGTTGAATGGCCTGTTACGAGGGCTCCTTATGTTTTGTGAGTTGCTCAACATGATTTTGTGTGTGTTTTGAAGTTGGAGCAAAGGATGAAGATTGCAGAGCTGAAGCAGATATGCAACAGGCCTGATGTCGTTGAAGTAAGCTACTGTCCTCCTCTTTTTGTTGTTGTTGAAAATCAAGTGTCCAGGGCAGTTTTATTCTCCATTATTTGTTTGAATGGAGATGTTGCCATCACATCATATCACACTTGTCCATATAATGTTGCATTGGCAATAGCGTCCCTGGGAAACTTCGTTTTAAAAATGAATCCACAAATCGCTAGTGTATTGCTAGATCTGAAGTGAATCCACACATTTGATTAAGAAATGCATAACCATTGGTTGATAGAACTAAGTTGGATTTGTGTAAAGTTTTGTGCATTAACTATTAGCCTACCCCAAGTTGCCTGGGAAAAGGGAGTTGATGTTGTTTGTCTGTTCATTAACTATTCACATCTGGTCGTTACCATTGGCTGCACATTGCTGTTACTACACAGTAAGTTTCAAGGCAACTTTGGAGCTAATGTGAACTACTAGGAAACTGTGTTATTAAGATAAAGATGTACTTCTGTTATGAAAGACTATGACGGCATGCACACAAATGTACCCGGGTAGTTTGTTTAGGTGGTGTGAACATAAGAAATAATCATTATCATATTAAGTAAGTTATAAGAAGAAAAGTCGTCATTTGATTATTTTGTTTCTCTAACTCTATTTCAACTTCTTGTTATGTATTATTAGCTCCAGTTAATTCAACTGTACCTTTTCTGCTAGGTCTGGGATGCGACTGCATCAGATCCCAAGTTACTTGTCTATCTGAAGTCTTACAGGAACACTGTACCTGTCCCAAGGCACTGGTCTCAAAAGAGGAAATTCTTGCAGGTTCGTAATGCATCTACCATGAATAATATTTTCCTCTGTTTTGTTTTGTATAATTATTCAATGAGTAGACATGTCCGAGAACTGAACCTCACCAATCATAAAACAGTGCTCTTAGTAGTGGAGTTGTAGTCAAATGCAAATCAGACCATCATATTTCATTCAAATACAATTGTAAAAAGCATTGAGCAGCTCCCTTGATTGATATCCAATAAAAAAAATGCTTTCCTAAATTTGGTTTTGAAAGGTGTAACATGCCCAGACCAAAATTCACCGAAAGCCCAGCCCTCATGTGGGATGGCATATGCATGTGTAGTACCTCACTTAGTTTTCGTTCTTGCACCATCCAAAATTGGAAGCTTGGAAGCATAGCTTTTTGGGCTGACATGTATTTTATGCTAGTTTACCTCGATGTAAAGTGGCTGGGCGTTACAATGGGGTGGGTATTATTAGAAGGGATGAGCGAACGTAAAGTCGTTAAGGTTTTTCCCCTCC
Source organism: Lolium rigidum (assembly GCF_022539505.1). Lineage (NCBI taxonomy): Eukaryota > Viridiplantae > Streptophyta > Magnoliopsida > Poales > Poaceae > Lolium > Lolium rigidum. The sequence continues at coordinate 277,754,221 of NC_061509.1, forward strand.
CTCTTATACAGATATATAATTCTTGCAGGGATGCTGCAACTTCCTGGGAGCAAGGGCTTGGTGGTACAGTACTTGAGTGTTTACTGTAGTATAAATCTGAGGTGTTTCATCTAGTTAATTAATGCGATGCATTTTTTGAAAGAGATTATGGTCTAGCTAGAATCTTGAACTTTTTCCCTCCCCTTTTAACTTGCACATACAAGTATCACATTTGCCGAACCAACCCATTGCAGAATGCCATCTTTTTTTGATATCGTAAGAGAACTTGAAATTATGCTTTTCTCCATAGTCTATATTATCTATATCTTGTTGATCAGATTTACATCATTATGTTGTTTCTTTCAGGGCAAGAGAGGTATAGAGAAGCAACCGTTCCAACTTCCTGACTTCATTGCTGCAACTGGAATAGAAAAAATAAGACAGGTAACTTAATATCTTGGTTCTTCGTGTCATTGCTAGGGACGTTGCATCTCCTTGACTATTCGGTAATATAGGAGTTGTTTGCTATTTGCATTTCAATTCAAGCCACTAATATTAAGTGTCTCTAATGCATTTCAGGCATATATCGAGAAAGAGGATAGCAAAAAGTTGAAGCAAAAGCAGCGGGAGCGTATGCAGCCAAAAATGGGAAAGATGGATATAGATTATCAGGTCAGTCAATCCCGGTTGAGACCAATGTAAGACATACTGAAAGTACATGCCATGTATATTTACATTTTTCCATAATGGGCAAGACAGATGCAGATTGTGGCTTATTTTCGTCGGATGTCTCTTAAGACGTTTAGCACATTTCCTGCGCTTCCTCTGTACTTCTATATTTCTAGACATGCATATTCAGGTTGCCAGGGGTTCAGAATTTTGTCATGTAACCTAATGTCTGCACCTGCCATTTATTGTGGCCTGTTTTCTCGTCCCTACATTTAGGGTACAAATAGTGATATTGTTCATGTGAAAGTGTCTTAACTGATAATAGGATTTCATTGTCTCATTATGTTCAAATTTCAGACATGTGTTGACTTCTGGAATGATTCACAGAAAGCAAAGCCTCACCATAATTTTGTGTGTGCAGGTTTTGCACGACGCCTTCTTCAAATATCAAACTAAACCAAAATTGTCTAGTCATGGTGACCTGTACTACGAAGGGAAAGAGTTTGAGGTACTTTTGCTTTGTTCTATTCTTGATATCTGTAATGGAGATGTCCTTATTTTTAAATCTGCCTCACTGAGCACAATTCTATGCACATATGCACTCAACAGGTCAAACTTAGGGAAATGAAGCCAGGTATGCTGTCCCGAGAACTTAAAGAAGCTCTTGGCATGCCTGATGGTGCGCCACCTCCATGGCTTATAAACATGCAGGTATAGTTCTTTTGAAAGAAAATCTCCATGCAGCTGTTCTTCTGGTTGACTGCTCCTTTTATTACTGGCCAACTGTGAACTGACATAAAATTACTTTGCAGAGATATGGTCCTCCACCCTCTTATCCTTCGCTGAAGATTCCTGGTCTGAATGCTCCAATTCCTCTTGGTGCTACTTTTGGTTACCGACCTGGGGAATGGGGAAAGCCTCCTGTGGATGAGGTATGCTACATCAAATCACGTTTTGTTGGCTCGGCTGTAGTTAAATGTTTTCTCTAGTAAACTAATAACTATTCTTTTCTGATCTATTTACTTGTTTTGACTAACAGCATGGGCGGCCCTCTATGGAGATGTTTTTGGCATCCTACAACAGGATGAACCTAATTATGATGTATGTATAATCCAACCATCTCCCCCCTTAAATTTTTTTTGGGTTTGTTTGCTCTGAACATCAGCTACTAGTTAGCTAACTGTTGTGCTGCATTTGTATTCCAGGAGGAGCCTGTTGACCGCAGCAAGCACTGGGGAGACCTGGAGGAGGAAGAGGAAGAGGAGGAAGAAGAGGAGGAGGAAGAGGAAGATGAACCAATGGAAGATGAAGACATGGAGGAAGGCATCCAGTCTGTCGAAACCATGTCAAGGTGCTTACATCTCTTATTTAATGGCTTGCTTATGTTCTCTTTCCTAATGTGCTAACTTATGATGCTTCTTTTGTTAATAGCACTCCCACTGGCATTGAAACACCTGATGCTATTGATCTTCGTAAACAACAAAGGAAAGAGCCTGAAAGGCAAACCGAAAAGCAGCTATACCAGGTGAGGCCTTCCCTTCAATTATATGGAATTCCAGGCCAAATCTTGTTACAGAGCTTTAGTTTCGCTTATCGTAGTTCGTAACCTATTTTTTTTTCTTTTTCCATCTGAAGGTTCTTGAGCAGAAAGAGGAAAAGATCGCACCTGGGGCACTCTATGGATCAAGCCATACGTAAGTATCTCTAATAAAACCTGCTCATGTGTACAACTTTGTGGGATTCGTTCATGTTTTCAATTCAACCATATTGAAGAACTCATTTTGTATCTTGCTCCTTTTACAGGTATGTTGTCGGGGCACAGGATAAAGCTGGAGTTAAAGGGTGAGCTTTGAAGTTCCCTACTCTATGTGTGCAAGTACTTCTGTTCCATGCATATCCTCTATAACGGTTCACTGAGTTTTTTCTTGGGGTTCTGTTTTGCAGGTTGACCTTCTTAAGAATCAAAAGTCCGATAAAGTGGATGTCACAATACACCCTGAGGAACTTGAAGTTATGGATGATGTTTTGGCAGCCAAGTAAGACTACTTTTAGTCAGCCGGCATTTATCCATCTGTGCCTGTCAATATCTGCAAGTTCAAACACTAACGCCTTTCCTTGAAACCCATGAAACAGGTACGAAGAAGCTCGAGAGGAGGAAAAGCTGCGGAACCAGAAGGAAGACTTCAGTGACATGGTGGCGGAGGTACCATCTTCTGCACCCTGCTATGTAGCAGTTCGACTAGAGGCAAATGCAGATTTCATTGACCTGTATCTCACATTTTTTCTTGATATTGCAGAATGCGAGCAAGAGGAAGAGGAAGCATGAGAAGGACGGGAAATCCTCGAAAAGAAGGACTTCAAGTTTTAGATGGCGTCGTTGTCTCACATTTCTTGTTGTAGCTTGTACTTCCAAGATGTATGTATACATATGCATGGGACGATCGTCGTAGCAATCAGACCTGCACCTTTGGCTTATGAGAACGAACCGAGTAGATGAAAATGTATGCGGTTGTAGTCCATAATATAGTCTTGTGTTGAAGAGTAAACCAACTTTGTTGAGTAACATTATGGTGCAGAATTTCCTCTTGCTATTATTGATAATCCTTCTGATATTCTTCAGTGCTACATACACAGATACTATGGTGCAGATATGCGTCCACAGAGCTATGGCTCAAGTTTCGAGCTACATACACAGATA
>NC_061509.1:277757666-277837947 GCF_022539505.1 Lolium rigidum
CGCCCCGCGGACCGCCGAACCCTAGCCTACTACAACGCGCCCGGATCTGCCGCCGCCATGGACTCCGGCGGCGGGGGAGGCGGGGCCACGGCCATCCGGGTGCCGTACCGCCACCTCCGCGACGCCGAGATGGAGCTAGTCAGCCTCAACACCACCACCAACTCCAGCCCACGCGCTCCAAAGGACCACCAGCCGCGCCGGGAGGGCGAGGACGGCGGCGGCGCGGGCAGCAGGACGGGCGACACGCCCAAGTACCGGGTCGTGCTGGCCTGCATGGTCGCCGCGGGAGTCCAGTTCGGGTGGGCGCTCCAGCTATCCCTCCTCACGCCCTACATCCAGGTACCCTTCCCACCTACCCACACTCCCCTCTCGCCGCTCGCTAGATCTCGCCGGAATGCGGCGGACCAACCACTGAGTGCGTGCGAGTCAGAAACCTCTGGCTAGTCTGACTGTTGTTCAGTATGCCTGCGCGCGCATTTAGGGACGGACGGAGGAGCAAACTGCCGTGCCGTGTCTGGCTCCATCCCCGATCCCGTTCCCGTTCCCGGTGACGCCACCGCGCGTGTGTGGGGATAATACCGGTAACTACTAGATGCAGTTGCGAATCCTCACCCGATAAGGAGGCAGTTGGACGAGGTTCTGCTGCTGCTAACTAATACGCAAACTCACTAGTAGCCAGCTACTGATCAGAGCAAGCCTCTGGTGCCGCCTGCTCTGCACCAAAATTACTAGTGCTAGTTTACAGAAACAGTCCATGTGTTGTTGATCCCTTAGTGGCATAGATGTCGATGCAAATTGGGTACAAGGGGAACCACTCTTCTCTTACGAATTTAGCTATGGTTAGCAGCGATAAGGAATTCGCAGGCTGCCTATGGTGTCCTGGCTAAATAGCATCTATCCTCTTTTACTAATACCTCAAGTATATCAGATAACCTTGCTAGATGCTCTACTATGCCTCATCGCTCTATACGTGCATACATATGTCGAAGATGATTTACTGCATAATAAGAACATCAATCGCGCATTCGTTCATGGACCGCTACATCTTTCCTACGTGCTCACCTGCTGTTTATTACTGGTTATATGCAGACTCTAGGAATAGACCATGCCATGGCATCCTTCATTTGGCTCTGTGGCCCAATCACCGGTTTCATAGTAAGTATCCGAGACGACACGACTACTATTGCTCATGTTCACACTACGGTATGCAAGGTCTCACTTATCTAAATGGTTACCCTCTGACGCCAGGTTCAACCTTGCGTTGGTGTGTGGAGTGACAAGTGCCGCTCCAAGTACGGAAGGAGACGCCCCTTCATTCTGGCTGGATGCGTGCTGATATGTGCCGCTGTGAGTTATATCATGTTTCATATCTTATCGTATTCCCCCGTTCTTTACCTGCTCTAATAGGTAGATTGTACACGTAGGTAACTTTGATCGGGTTTTCTGCAGACCTCGGTTACATCTTAGGGGATACCACTGAGCACTGCAGGTAGTCCTTCATTTTGCTGCTTTGCTAACAATTTCACAAAAAGTGTACCATCACTAAAATGCTAATATGTATTTATACAGTACGTACAAAGGTCTAAGGTATCGAGCTGCTATTATTTTCATTCTGGGATTCTGGATGTTGGACCTTGCAAACAATACGGTGCAAGTAAGCATATTCAAAATTTTACATAAGATGCTATGTATTTGCACCATATCTTTGTTAATGCTGTTGGAAAGTTGAATCACTGTTCCCTTAACATTTGTTCATTCTTGGCACATCTAGGGACCTGCTCGTGCCCTTTTGGCTGATCTTTCAGGTGGTTAATACATTCAGTTAGAATCTCTACTAATGTTAAATCCACCCCTGAAGTTTCAGTCATGGAATGATACCTTATTGTGCAGGTCCTGGTCAATCTAATTCGGCGAATGCAATATTCTGCTCATGGATGGCCGTCGGAAATGTTATTGGCTTTTCAGCTGGTGCAAGCGGGAACTGGCACAAGTATGTTCTATTGTCCGTTGTTTTGTGCTTATATTATCCTGAAGCTTATTTCCAATAGTTGGCTCATGTCATCATCCAGAAGGAATCAAACTTATGCTAGTTGACATAAATGGTTAGTTGCGCAGTTTGTAATATCTGAAACCTTGCCACTATCTTAAAGATTCCTACTAATGCTAGTCAAGCTGTATCTGTAAATAGTATATTTGCTGTTCCTGCCTTGATGATGTGATTTATTTGAGCTATGGTCTTGCAGTAGCATAGGGTATAAATCTCACAAGTTGTTTTTCCACCTTTATCTTTCTGCAAGATAGCTGGCTGATGGTAACACACTTTCCTAATGGGACTTGTCCAAACAATATTGTTCAGTAATGGCAACTCATGTCTTTCCCCTCCATGATGCATTTTCCTGCTTCTGTGTGTGCATTTAAGTTTAGGAATTCATGCTACGTGAAGTTCATTTCTAGTTTCTCCCCTCGTCACCTTCAGTTGATTTGCCTGCTAAAAAGGATCTTGCTACTTTGTTTATCTATGCAGGTGGTTTCCTTTTCTAATGACAAGAGCCTGTTGCGAAGCTTGTGGTAATTTGAAAGCAGCTTTCTTAATTGCAGTTGTAAGTTCTCAGAGATTCTGCAACTTACCTAGGACTCTGAAGCTAGGTTTCATATGACAGTAGAAATGAACTGCTGGCTGCAATCTGCAGAAGTCGAGTAAGCTGACCAATTATCTATTGTGCAGGTATTCCTTGTGTTTTGTATGTCTGTTACACTTTACTTTGCTGAAGAAACCCCGCTGGAACCAAAGGATGTACACCGGTTATCTGACTCTGCCCCTTTACTGAATGGCTCTAGAGATAATGATGGTGCATCGAGTGAACAAACCAACGGAAGAGTTAACGGTCACGCGGATGCAAACAATGCTCCAGCTAGCTCCAGTCCTGAGGATTTTGTAGATGTGGGCTCCAACTCGAACAAAGACACCGTTGAGGCTTTCAATGATGGACCAGGAGCGGTTTTGGTTAACATTTTGACTAGCATGAGGCATCTACCTCCTGGAATGTATTCCGTGCTTCTGGTTATGGCTCTCACATGGGTATGTGATAAAAATCAGTTACATAGATAGATGCGTACCAGCTGCTTGCTGATAGTCTCTTTTGCTGGGAACTGATGGTGTATGTCCCTTTTTATTTGTTTTGCAGTTGTCATGGTTTCCCTTTTTCCTTTTCGACACTGACTGGATGGGGCGTGAGGTTTATCACGGGGACCCAAATGGAAACTTGAGTGAAAGGAAAGCTTATGACGATGGTGTCCGAGAAGGTGCATTTGGTTTGCTATTGAATTCAGTAAGAACCTGTGATCAATTTGTTTATCATAAGTTTCGCATGACAATAGCTAGATGCATTTGCATTCCTGGTATGTATGCTTCAATAGACAGTGCAGTTTCGTTGGTCTCTGGCAACTAGTTACTCTACGGTGGTCTTAAACCATAGCAATGGAATGTGACTGCAAGGGTATTTAGTCGGTGGCTTTAAGCCTGTAACATTTGGTTCATCCATGTAGGTTGTCCTTGGGATTGGCTCTTTCCTTGTTGATCCATTGTGCCGTATGATGGGCGCTAGATTGGTTTGGGCAATCAGCAACTTCATAGTGTTTGTCTGCATGATGGCTACGACAATACTAAGTTGGATCTCATTTAACCTGTACTCAAGTAAACTTCATCACATCATCGGAGCAGATAAAACAGTCAGAAATTCAGCGCTGGTTCTTTTCTCTCTTCTCGGATTGCCACTCTCTGTAAGCACCAGACTCTGAACACTTTCTGCCTTATTGCGTCAGAAGATGTCTCATTCTTTTCGTGCATGCTTACAGATCACTTACAGCGTTCCGTTTTCTGTGACTGCTGAGCTGACTGCCGGAACAGGAGGTGGCCAAGGTCTGTGTCACCGATGTTTGTTCTTACAGTATGCTGAGGTGATCATGGTGGACTGATAATGTTTGTACCCATGTGTAGGTTTGGCCACTGGAGTTCTAAATCTCGCTATCGTCGCTCCTCAGGTTAACCTTTTTATCTGGACTGATTTTCTTGTACATGAGCTGTTACTGAACATATCCTGACCTTTACAGCCATGTACATTCTACTTTGCAGATAGTAGTGTCACTCGGAGCAGGTCCATGGGACGCCCTCTTTGGGGGAGGGAACGTCCCCGCATTTGCTCTGGCTTCGGTCTTCTCGCTGGCAGCCGGAGTGCTCGCGGTGCTGAAGCTACCTAAGCTGTCAAACAACTACCAATCCGCTGGCTTCCACGTCGGCTGAACCGGAAACCAGCTGCTGTTTGTAATACTTAGTCCCAACAGTACTAAACCCCGTAGCCCATTTTGACATTCGTTTATATGGAAATGATTCATTTTTCCCTGCCTGTGGGATACAGAATAAGACTAGAAGATATAGAGATTAGGGTAGAGAAATAGTTAGGCCTTTGTGCATACAAGCAAGTCAATGCGAAGTTGTAAAAACAAGCTGTGTCTACATGTTTTGTTGACAGTATATTCAAGAGAAACTTTTACACTGGCATTTCCCTGTGTAAAACTAAAGTATCCATGCGTCCATATGTACTTGCGTTATGATCGCTCATGTGCATTCTGCGTTTCTGCTGTATACTTCACTTGATACTATTACAGATTTTTTACAACATCTTTTTTATTTTTATTTTTATAACTGTTCTCGACTAATGTCATTGTTGAACTACCTGTCATACACGCAAAAGTGGCTCCACCTGTCATACACACAAAAGCATTTATATTGGCGATCGGGCCTCGTGCAAGTCATTCTTTCCACGTTAAAGATGGAATGGGCTTTTCAGGCCCAATTAGCCCAGCAGGCCTAACGAAGGCGGTACACCCTCGTTAACTTACCCGAACCAAACCCAGTCCGGCCCTTCTTTCCCCAGCGCCGACCACCATGGCCGCCGAACCTAGCTCCGACCTCCCCAACGGGGCCTCCGCCGCCGCCGGGAAGAAATCGCGGGAGAGCGACCGCCGCCGGCGCCGCCGGAAGCAGAAGAAGAACAAGGCCCCGTCTGACGCCTCCGCTGCCGCCGCCGCCGCTGATGCGGACGCCGACGCGGCCGAGGAGGACAAGCCCGATTCAAAACCCCCGGTACGTGCAGCACCTCCTGACACCCCTAGGGTTTGAGTGGGGTTGCTTAGCGGCGGTCGTGCTCGTCTGACGTTGTGCGCGCAGGTGGAGATCGAGGTCGAGTACGTGGCGGAGGAGCCGGACCTCGCCGACGGCCTCCTCGCCGACTTCAAGACCATCTTCGAGAAGTTCACCTTCAAGGACACCCCCGCCGCCGACGAGGTATACGAGATCCGAAGCACCCGCCCCTCTATTTGGAGTCGTTGAGGAGCAAAACCCTACTCTATTTCGATTTGTAATCCAGCTGCTTTGCAGTGGAATCGATACTCACTAGTTTGTAAGTTGCTGCCAGGATGGGGAGAAGAAGGACGAGGCTGGCGCCGATGCGGCCAAGAAGGGGTCCGGGTCTGATTCGGACGACGATGAGCAGGATGCCCAGCAGAAGAAGAAGGAAGGAGGCATCTCCAATAAGAAGAAGAAAGTATGTTGTCCCCTGTCTCTGTCTGCCTGTTGCACTGTTGAAATGGCCTGTTACGAGGGCTTCTCATGTTTTGCGAGTCGCTCAACATATTTATGGTGTTTTGTTTGTGTTTTGAAGCTGGAACAAAGGATGAAGATTGCAGAGCTGAAGCAGATATGCAACAGGCCTGATGTCGTCGAAGTAAGCTACTGTCCTCCTTTTCTGTTTTTGTAAATCAAGTGTCCAGGGCACTTGTCCATGTAATGTTGCATTCGCAATAGCTGCCCTGCACAACTTCGATTTAAAAGTGAATTCACAAATCGCTAGTGTCTGGCTAGATCTGAAGTGAATCCATAAATTTGATTAAAATATGCATAACCATTGGTTGATAGAACTTAAAAGTGTGTCGTTGGATTTGTGTAAAGTTTTGTTCATTAACTATTAGCCTACCCCAACTTGCTTGGGAAAAGGGATTTGATGTTGTTTGTTTGTTCATTAACTATTCACATCTGGTCGTTACCATTGGCTGCACATTGCTGTTACTACACAGTAAGTTTCAAGGCAACTTTGGAGCTAATGTACTAGAAAACTGTGTTTGTAACTTGCACCTCTCACAGCTTTAAGATAAAGATGTACTTCTCTTATGAAAGACTATGACGACATGACATGCACACAAATGTACCTGTGTAGCTTGTTTAGGTGGTGTGAACATAAGAAATAATCATTATCATAGTATTAAGTAAGTTAAGAAGAAAAGTCGTCATTTGATTATTTTGTTTCACTAACTCTATTTCAACTTTGTAAATTCATTTATGTATTAGCTCCAGTTAATTCAACTGTACCTTTTCTGCTAGGTCTGGGATGCGACTGCATCAGATCCCAAGTTACTTGTCTATCTGAAGTCTTACAGGAACACTGTACCTGTCCCAAGGCACTGGTCTCAAAAGAGGAAATTCTTGCAGGTTCGTAATGCATCTACCATGAATAATATTTTGCTCTGTTTTGTGTAATTATTCAATGAGTAGACATGTCTGAGAAATGAACCTCACCAATCATAAAACAGTGCTCTTAGTAGTGGAGTTGTAGTCAAGTGCAAATCAGACCATCATTTTTCATTCAAATACAATTGTAAAAAGCATTGAGCAGCTCCCTTGATTGATATCCAATAAAAAAATGCTTTCCTAAATTTGGTTTTGAAAGGTGTAACATGCCCAGACCAAAATTCACCCAAAGCCCAGCCCTCACGTGGGATGGCATATGCATGTGTAGTACCTCACTTAGTTTTCGTTCTTGTACCATCCAAAATTGGAAGCTTGGAAGCATAGATTTTTGGGCAGACATGTATTTTATGCTAGTTTACCTCGATGTAAAGTGGCTGGGCTTTACAATGGGGTGGGTATTATTAGAAGGGATGAGCGAACGTAAAGTCGTTAAGGTTTTTCCCCTCCCTCTTATACAGATATATAATTCTTGCAGGGATGCTGCAACTTCCTGGGAGCAAGGGCTTGGTGGTACAGTACTTGAGTGTTTACTGTAGTATAAATCTGAGGTGTTTCATCTAGTTAATTAATGCGATGCATTTTTTGAAAGAGATTATGGTCTAGCTAGAATCTTGAACTTTTTCCCTCCCCTTTTAACTTGCACATACAAGTATCACATTTGCCGAACCAACCCATTGCAGAATGCCATCTTTTTTTGATATCGTAAGAGAACTTGAAATTATGCTTTTCTCCATAGTCTATATTATCTATATCTTGTTGATCAGATTTACATCATTATGTTGTTTCTTTCAGGGCAAGAGAGGTATAGAGAAGCAACCGTTCCAACTTCCTGACTTCATTGCTGCAACTGGAATAGAAAAAATAAGACAGGTAACTTAATATCTTGGTTCTTCGTGTCATTGCTAGGGACGTTGCATCTCCTTGACTATTCGGTAATATAGGAGTTGTTTGCTATTTGCATTTCAATTCAAGCCACTAATATTAAGTGTCTCTAATGCATTTCAGGCATATATCGAGAAAGAGGATAGCAAAAAGTTGAAGCAAAAGCAGCGGGAGCGTATGCAGCCAAAAATGGGGAAGATGGATATAGATTATCAGGTCAGTCAATCCCGGTTGAGACCAATGTAGACATACAGAAAGTACATGTCATGTGTATTTACATTTTTCCATAATGGGCAAGACAGATGCAGATTGTGGCTTATTTTCGTCGGATGTCTCGTAAGGCGTTTAGCACATTTCCTGCGCTTCCTCTGTACTTCTATATTTCTATAGACATGCATATTCAGGTTGCCAGGTGTTCAGAATTTTGTCATGTAACCTAATGTCTGCACCTATCATTTATTGTGGCCTGTTTTCTCGTCCCTACATTTTGGGTACAAATAGTGATACTGTTCATGTGAAAGTGTCTTAACTGATAATAGGATTTCATTGTCTCATTATGTTCAAATTTCAGACATGTGTTGACTTCTGGAATGATTCACAGAAAGCAAAGCCTCACCATAATTTTGTGTGTGCAGGTTTTGCACGACGCCTTCTTCAAATATCAAACTAAACCAAAATTGTCTAGTCATGGTGACCTGTACTACGAAGGGAAAGAGTTTGAGGTACTTTTGCTTTGTTCTATTCTTGATATCTGTAATGGAGATGTCCTTATTTTTAAATCTGCCTCACTGAGCACAATTCTATGCACATATGCACTCAACAGGTCAAACTTAGGGAAATGAAGCCAGGTATGCTGTCCCGAGAACTTAAAGAAGCTCTTGGCATGCCTGATGGTGCGCCACCTCCATGGCTTATAAACATGCAGGTATAGTTCTTTTGAAAGAAAATCTCCATGCAGCTGTTCTTCTGGTTGACTGCTCCTTTTATTACTGGCCAACTGTGAACTGACATAAAATTACTTTGCAGAGATATGGTCCTCCACCCTCTTATCCTTCGCTGAAGATTCCTGGTCTGAATGCTCCAATTCCTCTTGGTGCTACTTTTGGTTACCGACCTGGGGAATGGGGAAAGCCTCCTGTGGATGAGGTATGCTACATCAAATCACGTTTTGTTGGCTCGGCTGTAGTTAAATGTTTTCTCTAGTAAACTAATAACTATTCTTTTCTGATCTATTTACTTGTTTTGACTAACAGCATGGGCGGCCCCTCTATGGAGATGTTTTTGGCATCCTACAGCAGGATGAACCTAATTATGATGTATGTATAATCCAACCATCTCCCCCCTTAAATTTTTTTTGGGTTTGTTTGCTCTGAACAGCAGCTACTAGTTAGCTAACTGTTGTGCTGCATTTGTATTCCAGGAGGAGCCTGTTGACCGCAGCAAGCACTGGGGAGACCTGGAGGAGGAAGAGGAAGAGGAGGAAGAAGAGGAGGAGGAAGAGGAAGATGAACCAATGGAAGATGAAGACATGGAGGAAGGCATCCAGTCTGTCGAAACCATGTCAAGGTGCTTACATCTCTTATTTAATGGCTTGCTTATGTTCTCTTTCCTAATGTGCTAACTTATGATGCTTCTTTTGTTAATAGCACTCCCACTGGCATTGAAACACCTGATGCTATTGATCTTCGGAAGCAACAGAGGAAAGAGCCTGAAAGGCAAACCGAAAAGCAGCTATACCAGGTGAGGCCTTCCCTTCAATTATATGGAATTCCAGGCCAAATTTCATTACAGAGCTTTAGTTTCGCTTGTCGTATTTCGTAACCTATATATTTTTCTTTTCCATCTGAAGGTTCTTGAGCAGAAAGAGGAAAAGATCGCACCTGGGGCACTCTATGGATCAAGCCATACGTAAGTATCTCTAATAAAACCTGCTCATGTGTACAACTTTGTGGGATTCGTTCATGTTTTCAATTCAACCATATTGAAGAACTCATTTTGTATCTTGCTCCTTTTACAGGTATGTTGTCGGGGCACAGGATAAAGCTGGAGTTAAAAGGGTGAGCTTTGAAGTTCCCTACTCTATGTGTGCAAGTACTTCTGTTCCATGCATATCCTCTATAACGGTTCACTGAGTTTTTTCTTGGGGTTCTGTTTTGCAGGTTGACCTTCTTAAGAATCAAAAGTCCGATAAAGTGGATGTCACAATACACCCTGAGGAACTTGAAGTTATGGATGATGTTTTGGCAGCCAAGTAAGACTACTTTTAGTCAGCCGGCATTTATCCATCTGTGCCTGTCAATATCTGCAAGTTCAAACACTAACGCCTTTCCTTGAAACCCATGAAACAGGTACGAAGAAGCTCGAGAGGAGGAAAAGCTGCGGAACCAGAAGGAAGACTTCAGTGACATGGTGGCGGAGGTACCATCTTCTGCACCCTGCTATGTAGCAGTTCGACTAGAGGCAAATGCAGATTTCATTGACCTGTATCTCACATTTTTTCTTGATATTGCAGAATGCGAGCAAGAGGAAGAGGAAGCATGAGAAGGACGGGAAATCCTCGAAAAAGAAGGACTTCAAGTTTTAGATGGCGTCGTTGTCTCACATTTCTTGTTGTAGCTTGTACTTCCAAGATGTATGTATACATATGCATGGGACGATCGTCGTAGCAATCAGACCTGCACCTTTGGCTTATGAGAACGAACCGAGTAGATGAAAATGTATGCGGTTGTAGTCCATAATATAGTCTTGTGTTGAAGAGTAAACCAACTTTGTTGAGTAACATTATGGTGCAGAATTTCCTCTTGCTATTATTGATAATCCTTCTGATATTCTTCAGTGCTACATACACAGATACTATGGTGCAGATATGCGTCCACAGAGCTATGGCTCAAGTTTCGAGCTACATACACAGATACTGTGGGCGTGATTGTAGGTTGCACCATCTTGAAACAGGCCCTACCTCGAAGCAGGCCCTAGGGACTGGAGAACGGTCGGATTGGATGCACAGTCTATAGCCACCCAGTGGTCTGCACGCCCCTCAAAACACCTCCGGGCTAAGCCTCGGAGAACACTCAAATCGACTGTTTCCTAGAGTCACACTTGTCTCAGTGCCTTTTTGAGAATGTGGCGCATGAATTGATGTAGGTGGCGGAGATGGCGCGAGTTTAGGTGGTGCGACGAAAAAGCGGTGGTAGTTTTTCGGTCACCGCTTGCCTTATTTCGGCTCCTAATTTACCTCTGCTCTCACCATCCAAATTCAAATCCGCATCCCCCCCCCCTCTGTCGAGCACTTCCCATTTGGAAGTTCTTCACTGGCTGTGATGAGGAGCTCAGCGGCAGCCAACAAGCTTTATAGAAGCACAAGTGAAACCATCCTAATCTGGAGCTTTATCACTAGGAATGAACTTGATGGCCGCTAGCACCTCACCCGCGCAGTTAAAATTTCTAAGGCGAGGGGCCCTTTTCCCATAACCATGGAGAAGTGATTGTTGATCAAGCTCGCCTTCCCTTCATGATCGGTAATCCACACTTCCCCGTTAGCAATCCTTTGGATAAAATTCTTCCTTCTACAGGCATTGACCTTTGTGTGAATTTTTTTGGTGTTTGTGTCACCCTCTTTTAGAAACTTTATGTGAGCACATTGAATTTTGCTAGCCCGACCGAGCACCGCAAAACTAATGACCCTCCTCTTCCGCAAGTCATATTGATGATGGAAGAGAGAGAGAGGGATTCTTGAGCCACCTCAAGGTGTGAGATGACTTGGTGGGCTATGTGAAGGTGCAACTTTGCATTGGAGGCGAAAGATATAAGTGGAAAAATTAAATAGGAGCATCTCTAACCGCCCCTTATAATTTAGGCCTCTATATTTTGACGGTATATTTACCCCTCTTAACTTTTCCTGACTCTAACCGATTCCTTAAACTTAAGGGAGTAAAACTCAGATTCACATAAATTCATCGTAATTTCACACGATTTCGTTCCAAAGTTGATTCAAACTAGTATATAAACATACTAAAACCTAAATTAAAGTCTAGCCTAGCAGTCAAACTCATTCTCATAGCTCGAAAACATCTCATCGATGAGTTTTTTTAAGGAGTCGCTGTGATCGGAGATGAGGTCGATGACCTCCGGCTCCTTCGGACCCGAATCCGGCGGCCCTCGCAGCGCCTCGCTCCAGTTGCTTCCCACAGAGCTCCTTCATGTACTCCTCGTCGCCCTTGTGCCGCCTCAAGTCGCTCGCGAGCTTCCCTGTCCTCTCGTACAGCGGTCGATGACCGAAGCATCCTCCGGCCACGGCTCACCAAATGCGAAGTTGAGCTTCGCGCTGTGTGACATGGAACCACACTGACGCGATGTCGTAGGCTTTTGCCGCCCGCTCCACCAAGGAGAACTAGCCGGACCAGTGCCTCTCTTCGGTGGTGCAGCGTTAATCTCCGCCACCCATGTGTCCCATGGCTGCTGGCACGTACACGCCGTGATATGTTCCTGGTGCAATGGCCAATGTGGAAGCTTGGGGGAGACGATGCGGGACGAGCGATGCAAAACGGCGAACAGGAGCGGGACCACCCAGATCCAGCCATGGCGGTTGCCGGAGGGGGCTATGGCTCACGGAGGGGCCTCGACAAGGTAGGAGAGGTGGTTGGGCAGGCAAGCGGTGGGAGATGGAGCACGGTGCAGTCAAGTATAATTTTGACTACATGTTAGGGCATGTACAATCGTTCCGACGGTGGGTGTCTGTATAATCGCTACACGTCAACTGTAGACAGCGCAGCAGACAGCCTATACAATGAGGAGTCTATTTGACTGTCCATAACCACCAGAAATTCACGGAAAACACGGCGCATAACTTTCATGGCAGGCAAGATCCAACCGGCCCACTACTTGTGATGAGGTCGTACAATGGAAAGGAGGCTGTCTGTAGGCAGCGATTTTCCTGGCTGCAGATCGACTGTATTTTTACAGACAGACTATGCCGTTTTTCTTTCTCTCTCCCTCTCACGTCCTCTCTTTTCCTACGTGGACAGTGTTACAGATAGCTGACTGGATATCACTGTACATGCCCTTATAAGGGATATAGTAGGTGACGGTTAGAGGAGTAAAACTGAAATTTTACTCCGAACAATTATAAGGGATCGGTTAGAGATGCTCTTACGGAATTTGAAATACAACCAACATCCAATATACATATATTACACTGAAATCATCCAGTTGCATGCTTCAAATTAACACACCTTCTGTTGGCTAGCTCTATCCAAAGTCCCGTCTTGCTCGTCGCGACAAGGGACCAAGCAACAGTAATAGCTACCTGAGCATCACCAAGTAAACATTTCTTCTTGCTTATGTTGCAAACTTTGGGATAGAAAGGGACACGTGTTTCTGCAGCGATATCCCCAGCCTTGGAGTAGGCTTTTATGACAACGTCCAACATTCCTTTCAGATTTACAGAAACAACTTGCCTCGACAGAAGCACATGACCATTTTCACCTTTCGGCATTGCTTCATCTTTTGAATGAATGAGCACAATCTCGCTGGATGAGGACTAATCCTACGAGTCAGTCCACTACCATTCCACACAAATTCCCCTGGTTGTGGGGAGCAAGCAACGATGCCGCCATATTTGAAAGGCCACGACCCACTGTCTTTGACAACATGGACACCCAAGATAGTGGCCTGGGTTGTTTTTTTGACTGGCTCCAAGCACAACTCCAGCGTGCACAAGGCATTCTTGAAGCAGATGGTAGACATGCCAGGACCATACCCTCCCGTGTAACAGCGTGCACAACTGATCAAGTCTTTATCTTGAGGGCAGCCTTTTACTATTAGTTCGATTTCAATCCAAACCTTGTCCGTAAACACGATTGCACGGGACGGACCAATCAAGTGCAGGAAAGGATCCTGCAAGCAAATCATAAATCACCAACGTGCAATCAAGACGATGTCGTACAACAAGGAAATCAAGGTAGTATGTACAAAAAGAAAATCAAGATAGTAGCATACATACGTTCTGTTTTAGTTCTTGGGCATTGCTCCTATCGAGATAGAAGAGAATGTTTCGGTTGCGATCCACCATGTCCCGGACAGCAACCACGCCATACACAGAGAATGGCAGCTCAAGGCCACCAGCAAGTTCAGTGAGTTTCATGGAGATGATCTGCAAGGTTTCCGGGGTGGTACAGTCACTGCTGTATGACCCGCGTCCAGGCGTGTAGTGTGTAAACTGCATTGAACTCAGAACCGCTGCACCCAAGAAATGTGTTAGAAATTAACATGCGCGAACTAGCTAGAACTGGATAAAAAGGACATAACCGCTAGTTAAACAAGAGAGATGGTTTGTTTTGTTAGTTTGCTCACTGATGTCTTCGAAGGAACCACAGGTTCTCCCATGTTTGTATTTCCAAAGCCTACGGTGGGAATCGAATGTCTCCACCTCGTCCGCCATCTCCTCCTCGACGGTCTTCTTGGCTCGTGGATCATGATGAAGATCCTCCTCATCCTTTTTGTCCTCATCGCCACCTTGATCCAACATGGCCAATTTGCTGGACATATCTTTGAGCACCTGCAAGGTTTCCTTATCCAACTTCCTGTTCTTGCTTGTCAACTCATATTGGACATCTAACAAAGTTGTCTGTATCTCATCATATAGATGCCTCTCAGGGCTGGTCCTCATCATCTCTAATCTCTTTCCCAACTCATTCTCAGCTTCCGCCAAGGCTGTAATAACAGTCGACGAATCTGGCATTGGGGGCATGGTTCTGCTGTCGCCGCCAATGTCGACTTCTACCGGCAGTAGCTCCTCCTCCGCACACAGTAGTTCGTACTGTCGCTGCGCTCTGGTATCTGCTTCACTCATTCCTCCCAACTCCAGGCCAGAAACTCGGTGTATCTCATCATAGAGATGCCTCTCAGGGCTGATCCTCGTCATCTCGAATCTCTTTCCCAACTCATTCTCAGCTTCCTCCTGCTGTATGCTGCCCTCATCCTTTTGGTCGCCATCGCCACCCTGCTGCAAGGTGTCGTTACCCATCACCACTTGGTCCATGGCGGATTTGCCGCCGCCCACCTTCACAGATTCTGCAGATCTATCACCGGGATTCTTCATGTCACTAGAGCGAGTACGAACCATAGACTGCTGCGCCATGACCATGAGATTCCCTGATCCCCCCTCCATCTCCATCTCGTGAGGGATCTCCGTCTGATCCATCGACTTTTTCCCGCCGCCACACGCTTGCTTTTTTTTTCTCGCCGCCGCCTTGCTTTAGGCCGGTTTCTACCAAAGAAGGAGGCGTTCGATCGAGGTGGGACTTCAGAAATCCCTGCCCGATACGTGTGTCTATATATGTGCCGAGTGCCGACTCCAACTAGACCATAGGTTCAGATCCGTCGAGAACGAAGCCGACTCCAACTAGGACACTCACGTACGGCATGGAGAACCTAACCCAAATATCGACCAAAACCTTTGAGACTCAATGCAGCTCATCAAGGGGATTCTAACACGACCCTTCTAGTATCAGACAAGCTGCTACCCGAACCTGCAAATCATCAGCCACACCATTGGCCAAGAAAACCGCTGATGCCTCTAGATGCATTTGAAAGTGAAGGAAATGAGTAAGCTTTAGATGCCTCTGCCCTCGGCCAGTGTGAATCCAACTATAAATATATCGAATGCATCATAGCATTCAGTTACTGACTTCTTGAGAAAGAAAAGAATGTTAAATGCAGAACATGAACTTCTCAAATACTGGTGCAAGAAAGGTACTACTATGAAAGAGCAACATGCAGAACATGAACTTCTCGGCGTTGGCAACTCCCAGATCGTGTTTCGGAAGCCTAACTTGGGACAATGCAAGGGTCGGCTGAGTTTCGGGTGCGGTGTGCGGTGTACGGATGCTTCCGGGTGAAAACTCAGCGCCTCGACGCCAATGGCGGCGATGCCTGCGGGTGTTGTAACCCTGTTGGGGGCGTCGTTGTAGGTATCCGCCCCGCGGTATGTCTCCGGGTGAAAACCTTAGACCTTGTGGTCTCGACGACGGGGCGTAATGCGTCGTTACTCTCTTGGGGGTGTCGTTGTGGAGCCCTGACTCGACTTCTCGTGTCTATGTCTCCGGTGGCAATTTTGGATCTTTTGTGTTCTTTTTTGTTTTATCTTTGATCTGCTTTGTAAGAGGTTCTCCTCTCCACCTTGTATCGGTTTGACCATTGCGGCTTTATTTATAAAGCGGGGCGAAAGCCTATGTCGAGAGAGTGAAGGAGCAGAAATAACGGAAATACATTTTATTTATAGGTGTAGATGCACCCACTGCTCAAAATACATATTCCAAAATGTTTAAAAAATATGAAAACAATTCTAGGTGTACATCCCGACATTCTATGTCAACACGTAAAGTGTCACTGAAAAATGAAATTTCCGTGACTTGCATAAAAATGATATACGATGCTTCAAAATAGCTTCTCAAGAGCTTTTTTTTTGTCTTTATTACACATCCCATAAAAAATGTTTTTTTATTAAAAAAATTGTCTGCAGGCATAACATGTTCGGCTATACATCCAAGAATTTGTTTCAGAGTTTTTGGATGTTTCGAAATTTAGAACACACTTTTAAAATATGTACATTTAAATCTATAAGTCAAAACATAATAGTATAGATCGGATCTTTCAATGGCACACGGAAAGCTTTTTCTGTATGTTGTGCGGCCGCTCTGAAAAGGTTGACCGTCTAGCAAGTCTCCACCGGCCAGCAACACGAAAAAGTACCCCACGTTTAGCCAGAAATACAGTGTGTGCGAGTCTTTCTCCAAATAAACTGTGCGCTTAATTTTTTTTCACAGACCCGTTCTTTTCCTCAAACCGTGTGACAGGTGGTCCACTGCTAGCTTTGTTACCAGTGATGCACCAGGTCAGCAGTGCGCCGCTACAATGGCTCTTACTGGTACCGACCCTCCTCGGACTTACGACTTGTGCACCACTTCTTGGTGCGCCACTGCTATGGCGCACCATGCTACTAGACTGGGCCTTTTAAAAAATGGTTAAAATATGCCCTCCTAGCAACGGCGCATCATGGCATGGTGCGCTACTGTTATCTGATAGCGGTGGCACACCATTGCAATGGTGTGCCATTGCTAAGGGGAACATATTTTCTTCTCACAACCCCTAGTGGATTGGCTTTCTAGTTTTCGAAAAAATAAAAGAAATTGATAAAAAATGAAAAACTAAATGCTTCGAGATGTCCATGTGTTATATCATCTAGTTGCAAAAGAAATCAACAAAAATGAATTTCAACTCTTTTGCAAAATTGCGTAATGTATCGGTAAAACGACTTTTCTGGTTGCATAAAATGTTTATATATGAAAATGTATCTAGGTAAAATTTTACATGCGATTTGAACGACCTACTATCGTTTAGCCATTTTTTAGAATCTCAAACGAATAGGAAACTGAGTTTCGTCAGGATTTCAGAACAAAATACTTAATAAAAAGTTAGCAGTAGCGCACCAAGTTTGTGGTGCGCCCCTGCTAACCTTCCCGCCTCCAAAATTCAAAATGGATGGCCAGCGCCTACCCGCACTACCATCTTATCCAACTCCCTCCTCTCTCCTCCACAGATTCCTCTCCTCCATATAGCCCATAAAAATGGAGGCAGAAAACATGAAAAACACAAGTTTTTGCGACGTCTCTCAAACCGTGCATCGGTGGTTACGGTAGCTGAAAATCATCTCGGAAACCGCAAAATGTGCGCCATATCCACTGAAAATGGGCTGAAAACATGAAAAATATGAGTTTTGATGATGCCCCTAAAACCATGTATCGGTGGTCATGGTGGCCATAAATTGTCCCGAAAACCAAAAACAGTGCACTATAGCCCGCGAAAATGGGCAGAAAACATGAAAAATAAGAGTTTTGGAGATACCCCTCAAATCATGTATCAGTGGTCACGGTCGCTAAAAATTGTCCTGGAAATCAAAAATTGCGCGCTATAGCGCACGAAAATGGGCAGGAAACAAGAACAATGCGAGTTTTGGCGACACCCGTCTAACCATGTAACGGTGGTTACGGTAGCTAGAAATCATCGAGGAAACCGAAAAATGTGCGCTATATCCACTGATATTTTACAGAAAACATGAAAAATATGAGTTTCGACGATGCCTCTAAAATCATGTATCGGTGGTCACGGTCGCATAAACTGTCACGGAAACCAAAAACTGTGCACTATAGCCCACGAAAATGGGCAGAAAACATGAAAATTGAGAGTTTTGGTGATGCCCCTCAAACCATGTATCGGTGGTCACGGTCGTTGGAAAATGTCCTGGGAACCTAAAACAGTGCGCTATAGCCCACGAAACTGGGCAGAAAACATGAAATATCGTGTTTTGGCGATGCCCCTAAAACCATGTATCGGTGGTCACGGTCGCCGGAAATTGTTTTGGGTGCAAAAAAATTGCGCAATATAGCCCAAGGAAATGGGATGAAAACATGAAAAACACGAGTTTTGCCGACGCCCAAATATGGCCACGATCGCTGGATATTGTCCCGGGAATTGAAAACTATGAGCAATAGCCCACCCAAATGGAGGCAAGAAACATGAAAGCATGAGTTTTCGTGAAGCCTCTCAAAACATGTATAGGTGGTAGCAGTCGGTGGAAATCATCCCCAGAAGCGGAAAATGTGCGCCATAGCCCATGACAATGGGCAGAAAACATAAAAAATCTGAGCTATAGCCCACAAAATGGAGGCAGAAAACAGGACTAACACAATTTTTTGTGACGCCTCTCAAACCATGTATTGGTAGTTACAGTAGCTGGAAATCATCCTAGAAACCGAAAAATGTGCACTATAGCTAGTGAAAATAGGCAGAAAACATGAAAAATATGAGTTTTGATGAAGCCCCTGATACGTCTCAAACATATCTATAATTTTTGATGCTACATGCTTGTTTTACAACCAATTCATATATGTTTTTCTCATGCTTCGTTGCACTTTTATACATTTTCCGGCACTAAGCTATTAACAAGATACCACAATGCCAGTTCCCTATTTTTTTGCTGTTTTTGTATTTCAGAAAAGTTGTAAGGAAATATTCTCGGAATTGGACGAAACAAAAGCCGAAGTCAATATTTTACCGTAACAAAGATAGAGTCCAGAGGGGAGTCGAAGGGGGGCAGCAGGGCGGCCACACCTGCCCTAGGCGCGGCCTAGCCCTGGCCCGCGCCTAGGGGTGGTGTGGGCCACCCTGGCCTCCACCGACATCGCCCTCCGCCTATTTAATCACGATCTCGGGAAAACCCTGGATACCCGAGCCTCCATCCACGAAAAGTTCCGTCGCGGCCGCCATCACAGAACCCATCTCGGGGGTTCTGAAGCTCTTCCCGGCACCCTGTCGGAGGGGGAAATCATGCCGGAGGCATCTACATCGCCATGCCCGCCTTCGAAGTGATGCATGAGTAGTTCATCCCTGGACTATGGGTCCATCGCAGTAGCTAGATGGTTGTCTTCTCCAATTTGTTGTTCATGTATAGATCTTGTGACCTGCCCTACATGATCAAGATCATCCTTATGTAATCCTACATGTTGTGTTTGGTGGGATCCGATGAATATTGTATACTATGTTGAGGTCGATTATATATTCATGTCATATGTTATTTGTGATCTTGCATGCTCTCCGTTGCTAGTAGATACTCTCGCCAAGTAGATGCTTGTGACTCCAAGAGGGGGTATTTATGCTCGATAGTAGGTTCACACTTCTAGTTTTTTTGGGAGAGTGACAATAACTTCTAAGATAGTAGATGTGTTGTTGCTACTAGGGATAAAACAACAATGTTTTATCCAAGGGTAATTCTATTGTTTACTTTACACACATTGCTTAATGCGATAATCTATTGCTTGCAACTTAATCTGAAAGGGGTTTGGACGATAACCGGAAGGTGGGTTATTAGTCATAGACGTAGTTGGATTATGGTCTATGTGTTATGTTGTAATGCCCAAACAAATCTCATAGTAATCATCTTGTCATGTATGGTCGATATTCTGTCAATTGTCTAGCTGTAATTTGTTCACCCAAGATGCTATTTATCTTCATGGAGAGACACCTCTATTGAACTGTGGACCCCGGTCCTTTCCTTTACACTGATAAATTCATCTACTGCAATCCTGTTATGTTACTTACTGCAAAGCTCTATTTTCTTTAATTACTGCAAACATCTCCTTCCACTCGATACATTTAATCCTTTGTGTTCAGCGAAACCGGTGAGATTGACAACCTCACTGTAAGTTGGGACAAAGTATTTTGGTTGTCTTGTATGCAGGTTCCACGTTGTTGCTGACGCCGGTAGTGTGCCCTGCCACTAGTCAGCTAGCAACACCTTCAGAAGTCACGCCTTTCTCCTACTGTTCGATTAAACCTTGGTTTCTTACTGAGGAAAAACTTGCTATTGTGCTCATCATACCTTCCTCTTGGGGTTTCCCAACAGTGTGAAGTCGGCGTAACGATAAGCACCATCAAGTTATTTTTCTGGCGCCGTTGCCTGGGAGAAAGAGGATTTCTGCAAGGGGAGTCTCTCATCTCCAATCTCTTTACTTTGTTATTATTTTTCTTAGTTACTTTATTTTGTTTTATTTGCTTTATCATATAAAAAATACAAAAAATTAGTTTCTTTAATATTCATCTTTATATCAAAAACACAAAAAAATAGTTTCTATTATAGCTGTTATTTATGTTGCTTAGTTTTAAGTTAGCTAAAATGAGTATTCCTGAAGTTGAGGTTCGTTCTTTTAAGCAACATGGGGGAGAAAGTTTGAAAGATGCTTGGTATAGAATAAGTAATGCTCATCATAGATGTACTAAATAATATTCTACCATGATCCTCCTTAGAAATTTTTATATTGGTTTATCTAGCTGGAATAGATATGTTGTTTTGGATACTCTCACGGGGGGGGGGTAATTTTCTTGGTACTCCCGCTTTGGAAGCCCGCAATTTAATTGAAAGCTTGGTAGGAATCCCACGTACTAATGTTGTTAAAATTGAGAACACTTTGGAGGATGTTATAGAAAGAAAAAACTCTCTAGAGAAATTTTTTCCAAATTGCCTTGATAATACTAGCCAAATTAATTAATCAATATAAAGTATCAATAAAAGAATCACCGTTTTAGAAGCTAGCAATACCTATGATAGCATAAACCTTAGGATTGGTGAACTAGAGGAGGCTATGGGAACTTTACGTTCAACCTTTTCCTCTCTTGGGTTTAAGAAGGAGAAAACTTTTGTGGGAAAAGAGCAAAAAAATCATGTATGTTCCCAAGGCACCTAAACCAAAACCCCATAATATGTAAAATTGATAAAACTTTTAGTACATCTAAGAGTGGCTTACATGTTGAATCGTCTCCAGGGGTGTCTAAAGTGCCTATTTTGACAAGTTGTGTTTTATATGAAGTGATTGACTTTGATGCTTCTTCACTTGATAATACTTGATGCTCGCTCTTTTTCTGCGCCTAGCTGAAAGGCGTTAAAGAAAAGAACTCTTGGAAGATAACCCATGTTTATTTACTGTAATTTTTCTTTTTGTTGAGCCTTAGAAGTTATTACCTCTGTAATAACCTCCCCTTATCATTTTTATTTCTTTTTTGTGCCAAAAATAGCCTCTAATAGGAATAAAGTAAGATTTGGGGAAGTTGCTGTCGTGAAAACAGATTCTGTGCTGTTACCATAAAAATTCGTAAAAATAGCCAGAGCTGAATTTGAGCTGCAACTTTTTTATGCATATGCCCCAGGTTATTATATAACTTTAGTTAGTTGATCACTTTTCGAGATGAGCAACAGAGGATTTTCGAAAAAAATCTATCTTTACCTGTTGTTCTGTTTTGACAGATTTTGCACTATTTGCATTTGCCTCTGTAATAACCTATACATTCGCCCAACACTGTCTACAAGAATAGAAGCGTGCGTAGACATCGGGCATCTACATCGCCATGCCCAATGAAATTGTGTTGGGAACCAAAAATTGCGCGCTATAGCCCAATGAAATGGGACGAAAACATGGAAAATGCAATTTTTGCCGACACCCATGTAACAATATATGGTCATGGTCGCTAGAAACTGTCCTGGGAATTTAAAACTGTGACCTATAGCCCACGAAAATGGAGGCATAAGACATGAAAACACGAGTTTTCCTGAAGCGTATACAAACATGAATAGGTGTTAACGGTCGGTGGAAATCGTCCCCGGAATCGGAAAATGTGCGCTATAGCCCATAAAAATTGGCAGAAAACATGAAAACTATGAGCTCTAGCCATGAGAATGGAGGCAGAAAACATGACAAGCACGAGTTTTTGCGACGCCTCTCAAACCATGTATCGGTGGTTACGGTAGCTGGAAATCATCCCATGAACCGAAAATGTGCTCTATAGCCACTGAAAATGAGCAGAAAACATGAAAACTATGTGTTTTGAAGAAGCTCCTAAAATCAAGTACGAGTGGTCACGGTCGCCATAAATTGTCCCAGAGACCGAAAACTGTGCACTATAGCTCACGAAAATGGGCAGAAAACATGAAAAAAGAGAGTTTTGGCGATGCCCCTCAAACCATGTATCGGTGGTCACGGTCGCTGGAAATTGTCCTGGGAAGGAAAAATTGCGTGCTATAGTTCACGAAAATGGGCAGAAAAGATGAAAAAGGTGAGTTTTTGCGACGCCTCTCGAACCATGTATCGGTGGTTACGGTAGTTGGAAATCATCCGGAAAACCAAAAAAGAGAGCTATTGCCACTGAAAATGGGCAGAAAATATGAAAAATATGAGTTTTCAAGATGCTCCTAAAACCCTGGATCTGTGGTCCCCTACAACCAAAAAATGTGCAGTACAACCTAAGAAAAATGGCAGAAAACATGAAAAAGGCAAGTTTGCCGACACCCGTCTAACCTTTAATGGTCCGTCTAACCATGTATGGTCATAGTCGCTCGAAATTGTCTCGGGAACTAAAAGCTGTGAGCTATCCCTCACGAAAATGGAGGCAGAAAACATGAACACCATGAGTTTTCGTGAAGCCTCTCAAAACATGTATAGGTGGTAACGGTCGCCTGAAATTGTCCATGGAACCGGAAAATGTGCACTATAGCCCATGAGAATTGGCAGAAAACATGAAAACTGTGAGCTATAGCCCACACAAATGGAGGCAGAAAACATAAATACCACGAGTTCTCGTGAAGCCTCTCAAAACATGTATAGGTGGTAACGGTCGCTTGAAATTGTCCATGGAACCGGAAAATATGCACTATAGCCCCTGAAAGTTGGCAGAGAACATGAAAACTGTGAGCTCACGCAAATGGAGGCAGAAAACATGAATAACACGAGTTTTTGCGACGCCTCTCAAACCATGTATCGGGTGTTATGGTAGCTAGATATCATCTCGGAAAGCAAAAAAATGTGCGCCATATCCAATGTAAATGGGAAAAACATGAAAAATATGGGCTTGGACGACACACCTAAAACCATGTATCGGTTGTTATGGTCGCCACAAATTGTCCCGGAAACCGAAAACTGTGAAAATGGGAAGAAAACATGAAAAATATGAGTTTTCAAGATGCCCCTAAAACCATGGATCAGTGGTCACGGTGGCCAAAAATTGTCCCCGCAACCCAAAACTGTGTACTATAGCTCAAGAATATGGGCAGAAAACATGGAAAATGCGAGTTTGCCGACGCCTGTCTAACCATTAATGGTCCATTTAACCATGTATGTCCACAGTCATAGGAAATTGTCTCAGGAACTGAAAACTTTGAGCTATAGCCCAAGAAAATAGAGGCAGAAAACAAGAAAAGTATGCGCTATAGCCCACAAAAATGGGCATAAAACATGTAAAATGAGAGTTTTGGGGATGCCCCTCAAACCATGTATTGGTGGTCACAGTCATTGGAAATTATCCTAGAAAGAAAAAATTGCCCGCTATGGCCCACGAAAATGGGCAGAAAACATGAAAAAGACGAGTTTTGGCGACACTCGTCTAACCATATATCGATGGTTACGGTAGCTGCAAATCATCTCGGAAACCGAAAAATGTGCGCTATAGTCAATGAAAATATGAAAAATATTTGTTTTGACGACGCCCCTAAAACACCGTATTAGTGGTCACGGTTGCTAGAAATTTGCCCAGGAACTGAAAACTGTGCGCTATAGCCACGAAAATAGGAAGGAAACATGAAAATGGCGAGTTTTGGCGACACCCGTCTAACCATGTATCGGTGGTTACGGTAGCTTGAAATCATCCCGAAAAGTGAAAAATGTGCGCTATAGCCACTAAAAATTGGCAGAAAACATGAAAAATATGAGTACCGATGACGCCCCTAAAACAATGTGTCGGTGGTCACAATCGCCAGAAATGGTCCCGGAAATCGAAAGTTGTGCACTATAGCCCACGAAAATGGGCAGAAAACATGAAAAACTAGAGTTTTGGAGATGCCCCTCAAACGATGTACCGGTGGTCATGGTCGCAAGAAATTTTACCGGGAACCGAAAACTGTGTGCTATAGCCCACGACAATAGGCAGAAAACATGAAAAATGTGAGTTTTGGCGATGCCACTCAAACCATGTACCGGTAGTCACGAACGCGGGAATTTGTCCTGGGAACTAGAAATTGCGCGCTATAGCCCACAGAAATGGGTAGAAAACATGAAAAATCCGAGTTTTGTCGACACCCATCTAACCATGTATCGGTGGTCACGGTTGCTGGAAATTGTCCTAGGAACCAAAAATTGCGCGCTATAGCCCACAGAAATGGGATGAAAATGTGAAAAGGGTGAGTTTTACCGACGACCATCTAACCATGTATGGTCACAGTCACTAGAAATTTTCCCGAGAACTGAAAGCTGTGAAGACCACAAAAATGAAGAAATACATAGAGCTTGCTAAAATTTGGTTTGCATAATTGGTCTCTCTAAAGTCTAGATAATTTCTGGTATTGAGTTTGAACAACAAGGAAGACGGTGTAGAGTCTTATAATGTTTACAATATGTCTTTTATGTGAGTTTTGCTGCACCGGTTCATCCTTGTGTTTGTTTCAAATAACCTTGCTAGCCTAAACCTTGTATCGAGAGGGAATACTTCTCATGCATCCAAAATCCTTGAGCCAACCACTATGCCATTTGTGTCCACCATACCTACCTACTACATGGTATTTCTCCGCCATTCCAAAGTAAATTACTTGAGTGCTACCTTTAAAATTTCCATTCTTTACCTTTGCAATATATAGCTCATGGGACAAATAGCTTAAAAACTATTGTGGTATTGAATCTGTACTTATGCACTTTATCTCTTATTAAGTTGCTTGTTGTGCGATAACCATGTTCCTGGGGACGCCATCAACTACTCTTTGTTGAATATCATGTGAGTTGCTATGCATGTCCGTCTTGTCTGAAGTAAGGGAGATTTACCACTCATTTAATGGTTAGAGCATGCATAATGTTAGAGAAGAACATTGGGCCGCTAACTAAAGCCATGAATCATGGTGGAAGTTTCAGTTTTGGACATATATCCTCAATCTCATATGAGAACATTAATTGTTGCTAAATGCTTATGCATTAAAGAGGAGTCCATTATCTGTTGTCTATGTTGTCCCGGTATAGATGTCTAAGTTGAGAATAATCAAAAGCGAGACATCCAATGCGAGCTTTCTCCTTAGACCTTTGTACAGGCGGCATAGAGGTACCCCTTTGTGACACTTGGTTAAAACATGTGTATTGCGATGATAATCCCAGTAATCCAAGCTAATTAGGACAAGGTGCGGGCACTATTAGTATACTATGCATGAGGCTTGCAACTTGTAAGATATAATTTACATAACACATATGCTTTATTACTACCGTTGACAAAATTGTTTCTTGTTTTCAAAACCAAAGCTCTAGCACAAATATAGCAATCAATGCTTCCCTATGCGAAGGGCCCTTCTTTTACTTTTATTGTTGAGTCAGTTCACCTATCTCTCTCCACCTCAAGAAGCAAACACTTGTGTGAACTGTGCATTGATTCCTACATACTTGCATATTGCACTTGTTATATTACTTTACATTGACAATATCCATGAGATATACATGTTATAAGTTGAAAACAACCGCTGAAACTTAATCTTCCTTTGTGTTGCTTCAATACCTTTACTTTGATTTATTGCTTTATGAGTTAACTCTTATGCAAGACTTATTGATGCTTGTCTTGAAAGTACTATTCATGAAAAGTCTTTGCTTTATGATTCATTTGTTTACTCATGTCATTACCATTGTTTTGATCGCTGCATTCATTACATATGCTTACAATAGTATGATCAAGGTTATGATGGCATGTCACTCCAGAAATTATCTTTGTTATCGTTTACCTGCTCGAGACGAGCAGAAGTAAGCTTGGGGATGCTGATACGTCTCCGACGTATCGATAATTTCTTATGTTCCATGCCACATTATTGATGATATCTACATGTTTTATGCATACTTTATGTCATATTTATGCATTTTCCGGCACTAACCTATTAACGAGATGCCGAAGAGCCGATTCTTTGTTTCTGCTGTTTTTGGTTTCGAAATCCTAGTAAGGAAATATTCTCGGAATTGGACGAAATCAACGCCCGGGGGCCTATTTTGCCACGAAGCTTCCGGAAGACCGAAGAGAAGACGAAGTGGGGCCACGGGCGCCGCCACACTAGGGCGGCGCGGCCCGGGGGGCCCGCGCGACCCTAGCGTGTGGGGCCCCCGTGACGCCTCCCGACCTGCCCTTCCGCCTACATATAGTCTTCGTCGCGAAACCCCCAGTACCGAGAGCCACGATACGGAAAACCTTCCAGAGACGCCGCCGCCGCCAATCCCATCTCGGGGGATTCAGGAGATCGCCTCCGGCACCCTGCCGGAGAGGGGAATTATCTCCCGGAGGACTCTTCACCGCCATGGTCGCCTCCGGAGTGATGAGTGAGTAGTTCACCCCTGGACTATGGGTCCATAGCAGTAGCTAGATGGTCGTCTTCTCCTTATGGGCTTCATTGTCGGATCTTGTGAGCTGCCTAACATGATCAAGATCATCTATTTGTAATGCTATATGTTGTGTTTGTTGGGATCCGATGGATAGAGAATATTATGTTATGTTGATTATCAATCTATTACCTATGTGTTGTTTATGATCTTGCATGCTCTCCGTTATTAGTAGAGGCTCTGGCCAAGTTTTTACTCTTAACTCCAAGAGGGAGTATTTATGCTCGATAGTGGGTTCATGCCTCCATTAAATCCGGGACGATGACGAGAAAGTTCTAAGGTTGTGGATGTGCTTGTTGCCACTAGGGATAAAACATTGATGCTATGTCCGAGGATGTAGTTATTGATTACATTACGCACCATACTTAATGCAATTGTCTGTTGTTTGCAACTTAATACTGGAAGGGGTTCGGATGATAATCTGAAGGTGGACTTTTTAGGCATAGATGCATGCTGGATAGCGGTCTATGTACTTTGTCGTAATGCCCAATTAAATCTCACTATACTCATCATATCATGTATGTGCATGGTCATGCCCTCTCTATTTGTCAATTGCCCAACTGTAATTTGTTCACCCAACATGCTATTTATCTTATGGGAGAGACACCTCTAGTGAACCGTGGACCCCGGTCCATTCTTTTACATCGAATACAATCTCACTGCAATACTTGTTCTACTGTTTTCTCGCAAACAATCATCATCCACACTATACATCTAATCCTTTGTTACAGCAAGCCGGTGAGATTGACAACCTCAATGTTTCGTTGGGGCAAAGTACTTTGGTTGTGTTGTGCAGGTTCCACGTTGGCACCGGAATCCCTGGTGTTGCGCCGCACTACATCCGCCGCCATCAACCTTCGACGTGCTTCTTGGCTCCTACTGGTTCGATAACCTTGGTTTCTTACTGAGGGAAAACTTGCTGCTGTGCGCATCACACCTTCCTCTTGGGGTTCCCAACGGACGTGTCATCTACGCGCATCAAGACTGGATTTTCAAAATTTTCAGACTCCGTATAAGGAAAGAAGAGAGGATTGTCCAGGCCTTGGTAGAAAATTCTGAACCACTCCAATGCTTCCTTGAGGGTCAGTTTACTACCTGGAAGGCTATATAGAGCTTGGCCGTAGCTAGTGCACCAGATTGGCTTCCCGTTGGTATCTGGAAAGGTGCAAGTGGCCCAAGGTGGAAAATTTGGGACATGGTTCTGGAAATACAGCTGAGCCCATAGCTGAATAAACCACCAGGGACCTCCTGTTTTGACTGTCTTTTGGGAAAACAGTTTGACAGACATTAGTTGGAGATATCGATAGAACTCTCCAAGGAACAGTTTGCCAATGCCAAGCTGGGTGCCTCTGGTAAATTCATAGGCTAAGGAAAGGTAATTCTTGGTTGGAGCAAGTGAAGGGCCACAGAATATGAAGTGCTCCAACCAGAAATTCAGGAAGGCCGTGTGTTCTTTCTCTGTTACAGGGCCTTTGTTTTTCATGTGGCGTCGAAGATAAGCACCCCAGTTTGTGCACTCTGTTTTGGAAGAGAGTGTGAAAGGGACCTTTGGCAGCATAAAAGCAGAGGGGCTTGGGGATGCAATGTCTAGACCAGTGATCATGGCCACGTCTAGTAGGGTTGGTGTCATGGGGCCATGGTCAAACATGAAGCAATTCAAAGCATCATACCAAAAGTAGCCGATGGTTTTCAGAAGGTTTTCTTGTTTCTCAAGGGGAGACAGTGATAAAGCTAAAGCATCGGCTATTCCTGTGGTTTCCCAGGTGGCTTGGTGAGTTTTGGATATTCTATTGTACCATGAAACCCAATCTTCGGGAGGATTAGGCCGGACTCGTAAGCAGTCGGCCCAAGAAGTTAGATCTAAATTCTGGTTCACGAAGGGAATTCTATTGGCCTCGCATGAAATCAAATGGGCAGGACTCTCGGTAGAACGAGGGCCAAGACAGAGAGAATTTGGAAGAGAAGGATGCGGTAGCCGAATGTCTGATACCTAAAAATTAATGACGGAATGAGACATTAATTCAGATGTTTGCTGTTAATTATAACACTATGCTCGGATAGCGAGGAGCGGTTGAGGATTACCTTCAGGCCAGAGACCGTAGCGTTGGCGTTGGATGATTCCGCCATTGGATTCGCTGCGGAGTTGAATCTGCGCGATTGAGATCTGAGATTCGCGTGGCCGTAAGTTGGATCTATTCGAGCAACGATTTGGGGATCTGAGTTTACTCTTTCAGATAAGGGTTGCAGGTTACCATTTGAATAGGCAACTGATTTGGCCTTACTCGCGTTTTATGGTAAAGGCCGATGCGCTGCCATCGGCTCTTTGCGCGTTGACTTGCTTTGACAATCGGCAAAATTGATATGAAAGCAAAATCGACATAGAAACATTTTCTTCATTAATAAAGAGGGTTTTTACAGAGAAGAGCCGATTGCTCAAGAAAGGAAGAACAAAAGAAGAGCCGATTACTACTACTAGTCCTATGCTAGTAGTCCCTAATCTAAGGGCCGTCGCTTCCCTCGTCTTCGCCGTCGTGGCTGCCGTCGGCGCTGCTGCCGGCGAGCTCCTCGTCGCTGCTGCCGTAGCCCTCGACAGGGGCTTCTTCCTCGTCGTCGTCGTCGTCATCCGACCCGGCGCGGAAGCGCTTCGCCGGCGGATATTCGTCGGAGGAGGTGTCATCCTCCTCTTCCTCCTCCTCGTCGGAGGAGGTGAAGTCATCCCAAGCGAAGAGGTCGTCCTCACTCTCCGCCTCCAGCTCCCCATCAACGAGGAACTGGAAGTCGTCTTCTCTGTCGGTCAAGGACTTGTCGTCCTCGGACCAGACGGAGGAATCATGATCCTCCTGGTCCCACTTCGTTGGGGCGAGGATCTCGTGCGCCGCCATCGAGTCCCACTCCGGCGTTGGCTCACGAGAGGAAGAGGATAGGGAGGAAAGACCTGAGGAGGCAGAGGAGGAGGAGTCCATGGTGCAGAGGAGGGCTTTCCGATGGCTAGTACGGAGCTGGGGGATGAAGAAGCGAACTGCTCAACGCTGTTAAATAAAAGGGGATATAGTGGAGATTTAATGCTGCGGCGGTTTCCGAGGACGTGGTGCCAAAACTGTCAAATCCTGCAGAGAAGTTGAGAAGGCAAGGCATCATGATGAAAGGATACTGTGACGGTTCTACTCTGCCATGACGTGACCCTACGAAGAAAAAACAGAGTGGTTTTGAAATTATTATTACCAAAACCAGGGGGGCATGTGTTATCACCAGATTTTAACCAAGTCCGGAGATGGGCCGTGATCGAAGATGGGCTTAGAGGACATGCATATAAAGTGTCTCTGAACCGGCCTTGTGCGAAAGTTTGGGCTAGATTGCCCGTGTATCTGTATATTATGGTAGATTACGTTTTATGTTTAGAATTAAGAGATAGAGTTTAGTCGTACACAGCTGGGTTTATTCCCAAGATAGAAAGTCTACGGACTATAAATATGTACCTAGGGTTATTGAGAAAGGAGGACGATTACGTTCACAACAAACCAATCTAGGCGCATCGCCACCCCTTGTTTCGAGGGTTTCTCCCGGGTAAGCAACATGCTGCCTAGATCGCATCTTGCGATCTAGGCAGTATCAGTTTATTCGTTGTTGGTGTTGCTCGTGCTGAAGCTTTTTTGATGGCGAGCAACACCCTTATCGTGGATGTTTTGGGGTTGACGTCGATACTTTCATGATATGCTTGCTTAGCTACGCTACCCCTCAATATCTAGCTGCCCTTACACCTATCTTAGGTGTAAGGGCAGCATCTTACTTGTTCTTTATTTAGTAGATCTGATCCGTTATAGTTGTTCCTTGTACTTCAAGGATTGGTTTGATATCCGCATGGTTAGGCCTTGCAAACGGGTTAAACGATCCGGTAGTGCGTAAGGTATGGTTTGTTAAGTCCTAGAGGGATTGTTCCGGGGATCAACTTCATGTTGGTTTTTAAGACTCTTTAGGACTGGTTTTCCATCATCTTACGTATCTGCTAGGCTCAACTACGTGTAGGATGTTCCGGTTATGCGGTGAAAACCCTAGACTGTCGCAGATTGGTTTAACTTGATATTGATAAAGCAGGATCCCCATGTCATCGTAAATCCAACGTGAACCATGGGGCAATCGGCTCTATGAGCCGATCCACAGGGCAACCTAAGAGCCGATCGGGGCTCGTATTTAATGTTTACGTGTTTGCCATGCAGGAAGCTAATCGAAGCAATCCATCACCTTCCTGACCAGGTATAGGTCAGGTGGCACGCCCTTGCATCAGCCGGGACGTGTGCCAGAGCATTGCGGGCCGTTGCCCGAGGGACCAGGGCCCACCAGCAGTCCTGGGAGCCTCCCGGCTCTCTGTGTTGCCCGTCGCTGCTCGCCGGTGGGTTTTGGTAGGCAACAACCTTATAAGTAGAAAGTTTCGATTTGAATTTATCAATGATAAAGTTGTAAGCCTCATTTCTATTTCTACCAGGCATAACCAGAGGATGACCAAGATGAACAAAGTTGCTATCAATATTTGGAACCAGAAAGATTTTTTTTAATTGTTTTGTGCACCTCGTCATTTACATTCCTACTGAAAATGATACCTGATTTATTCCAGTTTGGAATTTGTCCCGAATGGTTGCAGAATTCTTGAATGATGTTTTTTATTTTTGACGCCTCTTGAATAGTAGCCTGTCCACAAACCAGAAGATCATCTGCAAAAAGGAGTGAGTGGTTTGGGGGACAGTTTGGTCCCAACATTATTCCTGCAAAATCATTATTCGACATGGCCTCCTGTAAAGCAATGGAAAGCTCATTTATAGAAGTAACAAAGAGATAAGGAGATAGGGGACATCCTTGTCTAATACCTCTTTGACTTTTAAATTTAGCATACGGCTGACCATTGATAATGACAGAAAAACTAGGAGAAGAAACACAAGAGCAAACAAGATTTATAAAATGTTTGTGCAAACCTTTTCTAGTAAGCGCAGTAACTATAAAATCCCATTCTAATCTATCAAAGGCTTTGGCTAAGTCAATTTTGAGCATGAACGCATTATTCTTCCAGGAAGAGAGGCCAAAAGAATGAGTGATTTCTTGAGCAACAATGATGTTATTGCTAATACGTCTCCCGTCAATGAAGGCTTGTTGTGAAGGGTGAATATAATCAGGGAGGTGGGGTTTAAGCCTATTCGCAATGCATTTAGCAAATATTTTATAGATAACATTGCATAGGCTAATGGGTCTATAGTCGGCAGGAATTAAAGGAACCATTTTTTTTGGAATGAGAGCTATATGCGTGTCATTGATATGAGACGGCATCATACCTGTATGAAAGAAAGTCCTCACCAGTTGTATCACGTCTTCTCCAATCCAGTCCCAGGTAGCAATGTAAAACTCTACATTAAACCCATCTGGTCCCGGAGAGGCATTCCTTCTCATTTCTTTGAGAGTATCTAGCACCTCCTTTCTATCTGGTATTGAGTAAGTATAATCACCATAATTTTGTGGCATTTGAGTATTCATGAAGGGCCTGCCAGTGTTAACATTTGTAGATGCAAAGATAGATCTAAAATAATTCACAAAGGTGTTACTAATCTTATCAGTGATAAGGGATTAACTTATCAATGCCTACGAGTTGTAGACTAGGGTTTAGTTGGAAGTAGAGGGCAAGTAGATCTCGAAGGTTCAGCCGGAAAAGTACACGACTGCTATGAAAACTAGGGTTGCATGAAACAATAAGTCGATCTTTTCTTTGTCCCTCGACTCCCCCTTATATAGGAGGCGGAGTCGAGGGTTTCGTGATGTACAAGTTACAGAGTCCGGGAGGGTTTCTGAACCGTCCCGCAATAGTTACAAGTCAGTATTCCTAATACAATTCTATCTTTCCAAACTATCTCCCGATTGGGCCTCTAGGCTTTGTAAAACTTCGGGTCGTGGGCTTTCAGTAAACCCTGGGTACCTTCTTCGGCAGGCCCATTGGGGATGCCTATGTTAGTAGCCCCCGAGATTTTGCTTGAATCGCAGAATCAGGGAAAATCTCCACCTTTACAATCTGCACATGATTTCTTCAACTCGATAAATAATCTTTATAAAGGAATAATATATTGTACAGGGATAATGGTAATTGGGGCTGGTTCGTCTGACAGATCAGGTACCAGTTAACTGCTCTCGTAGCAATCCGCAAAAACCTACTTCAAGATCACGTCTCTGGACATGATCTCGGGATACTAGCGTAATTCGACATGTGCCGCTTAAGGTCTTACCAGATGCCGAATTCCAGTCATGTTTTATCGGGTACCTAACGCGTCTGTTAGGATTTTTCTTCATATATGTTGATACGGAAAAATTAGCAAAGCGCCGTCAGAGGCGGTGCCACGCTGCACAGGACGGGTACCGGGGACTTACCTTCGCAGAGTTTTGCGGCATTCAGAGATTACTTCGCGACTTTAGGCACTCTGAGAATATATTGTCGAGTGCTTTTTCCGGCTGCTGAAATAGCACATTTATTCGAGTCAACGGATGACTTATATGGCTTTCACCTTATCCTCCCGATGGGAGTATATGAAGAGTTACTTTGATAACTCGAAATATGCTCACCAGGACTTATTAAATTTCATCGGGCACGCGAACGGCGTTCCCGATGGGAGTAGCCCCCGAGGCTACAGCCAAGTGCTTGCGCTTGGTTGTAGGCTCACCTTTTTAGCATCTTAGCCACTATATTGACATTTTCATGCTCCTGTTCATATTTATCGGGTGCGCGAACAGCGCTCCCGATGATAGTAGTCCCCGAGGCTACAGTCGAGGATTTATACTTGGCTATAGGCTCCAATTTGAAACGTCCCCTTCGGAATCATCTCCATCAAACTTCTCGAAACTTATTTATAAAGTAGCCCTCGAGCATTTGAACAAAAACTTGTATTTGGTTAAAGGCTCTCGAGATTACCAGTCGTCTCTCCCTGCCGCCAATTTTCATATCACCACAGCCGATATTTTTCCATTGGTAAGGTGACATCAGTGCTGACGATAGCCACGACCACTGTATCGGGAAGACACGAGTCCTGTCCCTTCACTGACCTGCGGGCCCAAAATCTGCGACACGTTGACACGTTAAACAACTAGGGGACACACGTCCTCCGCTTTTTTCTGGCACGCGCGCTGTAGCATCTGTCCAGTTCCATCATAGTAAAAATACTGTTTTACTCCCTTGAGCCACGTGTAAATCATCAAGTCGATTCATTCATCATCCAACGGTGTGACGTTTTGACTGAACCCGCTATAAATAACCATCATCTTCCTCGTTAATCCCCTTCGCCGCGCCATTGCTCACATCTTCTCTGCTACGATCCCCATTGCAACCACCAGAGCTCCAGCGCCCACGCACTCTCCTACTTCCGCAGCGCTACTGGTGATGCCACCGCGGCCAAAGCTCACCAGGCACAACACTCCCGAAGCATCCATGGCAGCGCAAGATCTAGGAAATCTGGAGTGGGAAAGATCCAAGATCTCACCCCAGGATGTGAATCTGCTGAAGAAGCTCGGCCTGAGCAAGAAGAAGGACGCGCTGCGCTTCCCCAGCGAGGAAAGCTACCCGAATCCTCCTATGGAATACCGGGTTAGTTTTGTCGACCACCTTATTCGCGGCCTCTCTGCACCCATCCACGATTTTCTGCGTGGATTGCTTTTTGTGTATGGGCTGCAGCTTCACCATCTTACTCCCAACTCCATCCTCCACATCTCTATTTTCATCACTCTTTGCGAGTGCTTCCTTGGAGTCCCGCCTAACTGGGCTCTGTGGAAGCGCATCTTCTTCCTCCGCCGTAATGGCTCCCACAACATCGCTTACAACATAGGCGGTGTTGTTATCTGCGTCTGCCCTGATGTCGAGTACTTTGACGTCAAATTCCCCGACTCCGTCCAAGGGTGTGGCGCAAAAGTTGGTTGTACGTCCCCGAGGATTGCCCCGACTCGCTGGAATACAACATCGCGCCATTTGACGGGAGCGCCAAAATTCTCCGTCGCTGATCCTGGGATGCAGAGGCGACTGTAGAAGAAAAAACGGCGACAGAAGCGCTGATGTCCTGTATCCACGAGCTCCAGAATACCCACGGCCAAGAGCTGTCGGGTATCCAGATAACAGCGTATTTCCTTAGGATTAGGGTGCAGCCTCTGCAGGCTCGCAAAAACCCCCTCTGGATGTATGCTGGCGACAAAGACGTGGATCGCATGTCGACAGATCTTTCGGTCAAGGACTTAGAGAAACTTGTCCAAAAGATCTCATCGCTGAGCAGATTTGCCACTCGAAGCTGGACATGACTAAAGTGGTTGAAACTGTCCACACGAAGCTGAGTCAGCGGCGGAGAGGTGTCGACAAAATTGACGAGATAGTTACACCAGTAGCCGAAGAAATTATCGGCGACCTCCTTCGAATGGATGTCGACTTTTTTGTAGACGGCCACTATGCCGATTTTCTGGGTGCCTCTGCAGAAGAAGATAGGATAAATATAGATGACCTGTTAGGTCGTGACTGAATCTACTTCTTCAATAGATAACTATCTTGTCGAGAGAATCTGTAACTTGCCGTGTATATTGTAAAGCAAAGATATATATTTTTTCTTTCCCTTAGCCCCCGAGTGTTTCGGTGGCTAGTGTCTTTATTTTTATTGTTCTTGCGAGGTGCTTCACACCAAGGCAAAGATCGTTGTAAAGTTGTATGAATTTTTCTTGTATAGAACGAACTTTTGTCGGGTGAGAGGCCCCGAACTTGTCGAAAGAAAAGACGTATATCACCAATATCTTTATTATATTGCAGCACCGCGAGCCCGCCTCATCAAAAACCTTCCAGCCCCACTCGGTGCGCTGAAAGAAAAATAGTGCGTCTGAAAACTCGCGGGTGTTTCAGTACATTGTATGTTTACATATATATCTTGACTCAAGCATAGAAACACCTAAGTTGCGCCACGTTCTAGGGATTTGGCTCTGCAATCCCTGTCTTCTTGTACTTTATCCTATACGCTCCTCCCTCGATTACTTCAGTGACGATGTAAGGACCTAACCATGGCGAGTCGAGCTTTTCATGGCTGTCTTGCGTGAGCCGAAGAACTAAGTCACCAACTTGGAAGGATCTTGGCCGCAAACGTCGACTCTGATAATTTTTCATATCTTGCTGATATTTTGCGACTCTTGATAATACTTCGTCTCGAGCTTCGTCCAATGCGTCATATCATCTTCCAGTGCCTTTCTTGAGGTTTCTTCATCAAACTCCGCCACTCTCGGGGAATTATGTTCTATTTCTGTCGGCAGTACCGCCTCAGCTCCATGAACCAGGAAAAACGGGGTTTCCTGTGTTGCTCTGTTGGGTGTTGTTCGTATGCTCCATAGTACGCTGGGTAACTCCTCCGGCCAAGTGTGCCGAGCTTTTTCCAATGGTCCTAACAAGCGCTTCTTGATGCCGTTGCAGATGACACCGTTTGCTTTCTCGACTTGACCATTAGTTTGCGGGTGCGCAACCGACGCAAAATGTAGCTTGATGCCTACTTCTGCACAATAGGCCTTAAATTCCTTTGACGTGAAGTTGCTACCGTTGTCTGTGACGATGCTATGAGGAACTCCAAACCGAAAAACGATGCTCTTGATGAACTTGACCGCTGATGCTGCATCTGGCGAATTTATCGGCTTTGCTTCAACCCACTTTGTGAACTTGTCGATAGCTACAAGCATATACTCGTACCCTCCTGGCCACGCCTTGTGCAATTTGCCCACCATATCAAGACCCCACTGAGCAAAGGGCCACGACAAAGGTATTGGCATCAGTTCTGCTACCGGAGAATGAGGTTTTGCGGCAAACCTTTGACACACATCACAGGTACGCACTATGTCCTTTGCATCCTCGATGGCTATTAACCAGTAAAATCCTGCTCTGAAAACCTTGGCCGCAATAACTCTACTGCATGCATGGTGTCCACATACTTCCTCGTGCACGTCCTTTAAAAGCACCCGACCTTCTTCAGCTGTGACGCGGCGCTGTAAGACTCCCGATATACTTTTCTTATAAAGCTCGCCTTTAACCACAGTAAAGGCTTTGGATCGTCGAATAATTCGCCTTGCTTCCACTGGATCGTCGGGTATTTGCTTCCTTGAAATATATGCAATATAAGCCTGCATCCATGGTACTTGTATTACCATTACCTCGTGCGATTCTTCCTCATCTCCAGATGCACCTGCATCGAGGGCTGCCGAGGCCCCCGAGCCTTTCTCGACCTTTTCTTTCTTCTTTGGTTGTTTCCTTGCCTTAGTCGACCTCTCACTTATCTCCTCCCAAAATACTCCGGGTGGTATTGCTAGACACTGCGACCCGAGATTTGCCAGAATATCGACTTCGTCATTACTGAGCCTGCTAACGTGATTCACTTCACACCCGTCGAAAAGTTTCTCGAGTTCATTGTATAAGTCCTTGTATGCTATCATGCTATCATTGACTGCATCGCAATGATTCATCACTTGTTGAGCCACCAGCTGGGAGTCGCCATATATTTTTAATCGGGTCGCACCACAGGCCTTCGCCATCTTCATCCCATGTATGAACGCTTCATATTCTATCTTGTTGTTGGATGCATTGGGAAACGTCATCCGCAGTACATACTTTAACTTATCTCCTTGGGGTGAAACCAGTATCACACCTGCTCCCGCTCCTTCTAACTTCTTGGACCCGTCGTAGTTCATGGTCCAGCTTCTCGATAGATCTGGAGGTCCCGTGTTTTGCAGCTCCATCCACCCTGCGACGAAGTCTGGTAAGATCTGCGACTTTATTGCTTTTCTTTTTTCATACGTGATGTCCCGAGGGGAAAGTTCTATTCCCCAAAGGGAGACACGGCCCGTAGCTTCCGGGTTATTCAATATATTTGACAATGGTGCCTCGTTGACCACTATTATCGGATGTGCCGAAAAATAGTGTCGTAGCTTTCTTGCCGTTGTGAACACTCCATACGGTAGCTTATGATAATGCGGGTACCGCTATTTTGAAGGCGATAGAATTTCACTAATGAAATATACCGGCCTCTGTACTCCATGGAGTTTCCCTCCTTCCTCTCGCTCAACCACAAGTGTCGTGCTGACCACCTGGGGTGTAGCCGCAATGTATAGCAGGAGAGGTTCCTTTTCTTTAGGTGCCACCAATATGGGGGGTGTCGAGATCATGCGCTTGAGATCCTCG
Source organism: Lolium rigidum (assembly GCF_022539505.1). Lineage (NCBI taxonomy): Eukaryota > Viridiplantae > Streptophyta > Magnoliopsida > Poales > Poaceae > Lolium > Lolium rigidum. The sequence continues at coordinate 277,795,324 of NC_061509.1, forward strand.
AAAGCTCTGTCTGCTTCTTCGTTCCACTCGAACTTTTCTCCTTGCTTGATCAAAGCGTAAAATGGCAACGCCCTTTCTCCTAGCCTGGCGACGAATCTGCTAAAAGCTGCGACTCGCCCAGTTAGCTGTTGTATCTCCTTTAACTTTGTTGGCTTCTGCATTGTCATGATGGCCTGAATTTTCTCTGGGTTAGCCTCGATTCCTCTTGCTGACACTAGGAACCCGAGAAGTTCTCCTGCAGGGACGCCGAAAGAGCACTTTGTTGGGTTTAGCTTGAGGCAGAATTTGTCGAGGTTGTCGAAGGTTTCTCTGAGATCATCGATCAACGTTGATCCTTCCTTTTTTTTATGACGACATCGTCAATATACACTTGTACATTCTTGCCAATCTGCGTGGCCAAGCATTTCTGCATCATCCGCTGGTATGTTGCACCCGCGTTTTCAACCCAAAAGGCATCGTTCTGTAGCAGGACACGCCATAAGGGGTGATGAAAGCTATTTTGACTTCATCTTCTTCCTTCAGTCGAATCTGGTTATAACCAGAATATGCGTCCAAGAAAGAAAGACGTTCACAACCTTGCGTGGAGTCGATAATTTGATCGATCCTTGGGAGGGGAAAGTGATCTTTTGGACAATGTTTATTTAAACATGTGAAGTCGACGCACATGCGAAGGACTTCTGTGTTTTTCTTCGGGACTAGCACTGGGTTTGCTACCCACGTGGCTTCTATGTGTATCTCTTTGATGAACCCAGCTTCTCTGAGTCGATTGATTTCTGACAGCATAGCTTTGCGGTTTGGTTCCGAAAAACGCCGCAGAGGTTGTCTGATTGGCCTAGCCAATGGATCCAAATTTAGGGGGTGCTCGGCAAGTTCCCTGGGTACTCCTGGCATGTCGTCTGGACACCATGCGAAGATTTCCCAGCACTCACGGAGGAACTCGACGAGCGCGCTTTCCTATGTGAGGTCCATGTTTGTGGCGATAGCTGTCGTCTGCTTGGGATCTGTCGGGTGTATCTGCACTTCCTTCGAGTTCTTGGTAGTATCAAAGGTTGGTTCCTTGAGCGGCCTTCCAACATCTGGCAACAAGTCATAGTCTGTTGTCAGCTTTGACGCCATATACTCTGCTTGCATCCCGAAAGTTTCTGACAGGCGATGGAAATCCTTGTCGCACTTATCCGCTAGCGCAAAACTGCCTTTCACTGTAATTGGTCCTTTGGGTCCAGGGAGCCTCCACAATAAGTACGTGTAATGTGGTACCGCCATAAATCTGGCATACGCGGGTCGTCCCAATAAAGCATGGTACTGTGATGGGAAATCCACGACTTCAAACTCCAGCCTCTCGATCCTGTAATTCTCTCGGGTTCCAAACTGAACGTCGAGATTAATCTTCCCCAGTGGATAACTTGGCTTGTCTGGTGTGATACCATGGAAATGCGTATCCGTTGGTTTTAAATTCGCCAATGATATGTTCATCTTCCTCAATGTATCTGCGTACATAAGGTTTAGACTGCTGCGTACATATGGGCAAGGCAGCCTGGACCCGCGTTCTGTTTACTGAAACAGTCATCTTGGGTGCATGGAATATTTGGAAGATCAGAAACAGAAAGTTGTTTGAGGGGGTCCAGCCGGAAATCATCAATTGGAAGAGGCAGCTACGGCAGGACTTTGAGGTGCTTGGACACAGGATCAAGGAGGAACATAAAAGCCATCTTCAGTCTCTAGTTGCTTTAATCACATAAAATGTAAAAAGGGTGGCCACCACCCGATCCCCCTCTCTTCTGTTTAGTCCTGTTTTCTAGGCTAGCTTTGGAGTACTCCTTGTACTCCATGTAAACATTGTGACTGCCCTTCTTTTGCCTTAATAAAAAGCTACAACAGTAGGAGTTTCTCCTGCTGTAATTCCTCAAAAAAAAAAAATACTCGCGACACGTCGAATCCTGCAATCACCGCTGGTAAGATTAAAGCTGATTGCCCTGGTGGAGGAACTTGCTGCGGGTGATCCGCTATGGTGAAGCCAATGTCCTGTCCCGACCAATTTAGATACTCTACTGTTGGTGGAGGCATCTTCTCTGCCATAAAAACTTGTCGCGAAATCACTTTCTAAGCTCTGTTGGATGGCCTGCCCTTCTGAATCATCGAGACCGTGCCGTTGGTGTCGATATACGGAGGTGGGTGTGGTGCTGCCGCTATTCTGAGTTGGTGTCGATTTTCGTCCGTAATTGCGGGATGAGGCGGAAGGTGGACCTCGCTCCTTGGCCCCTGAGGGTATCTATTTGCTGCCTGTGCGTTGGCATGCCCTGAAAATCTGTTCAACGCCTGAAAAGTTCGACAGTCTTTCTGCAAGTGTCCTGACTGCCTCTTTCCATTGTTGTCGAGATAAAAGTGCATTTGGCATGGCCCGTTCATCATGTCTTCGGGAGATATGTACGGCCTCTGGAACCTTGGACCATTATTTTTCCTATTTGGGCGGGGACCATCTCGCTGCTCACCGCTCTTTTGATAATCGTCTCGACTGTTTCCTTCATTATTTCCGCGGAAGCCAGCCGATACTTGGCCGGGACCATTGTGATCTAAATACTGGCGAGAAAAATGTCGCCTATTTTGGAAGTTTCTGTTATGATCCTCCTCGGGCGATCTATGCCGCTTGTTGTTGACAGCATCCTCTCCATCTGCCCAGCGATTTGCTATCTCCATGAGTGCTGCTATCGTTTTTGGATTAGTCCTTCCGAGGTCCTCGATGAAGTCTTTCCTTCGGAGCCCGCCGACAAAGGCATCTATCGCTCTCTCGTCAGATACATTTTCTGCCGAGTTTTTGATAATATTCCACCCCTGTATGTACGCCCTCATCGACTCGTCGTACTTCTGTCGACAGGCTCTCATCTCCTCTATTGACGCAGGTTTCTTGCACCTGGACAAGAAATTCTTTACGAATAAGTTCTCGAAGGTTTCCCAACTGTCGATAGATCCAGGTGGAAGCTTCTTGATCCATGATCGAGCTGCACCACTTAAATATACTTGGATGCTTTGCATAGCTGTTGCCTTAGTTCCACCCGTCAACTTTACTGTCTCCAGGTAATCGACCAACCAATCCTCGGGATCTTGCAATCCATCGAATTTCTTATAACTGTCAGGCAACTTGAAATCTGACGGGACCCGCGTTTTGCGGACTCGTCGAGTAAAACACGGAAGTCCACACAGATCTTCGTCGTCTACTTCAGGTGACTGCCGATGTTCTCTCCTCTCCTGTCGCGCCCTGTCAACCCGTGTCTGCGCCACTGTATCTCTTGCTGACGTTCTTGGAGGTGGTTGTACTGCCGCTGTAGGTCGCGGGCTATTTTGTCTTGCAGCACCTTTGGGAGGTGTGCTTGTACTCGCAAACACCGTCCCCATGACTCCGACTCCTGCCAAAGCCATATTATACAATGCCTCTCTTGGATCCCCTGCGGGTGGCCTGTTCGCCAGTATAAAGGCCTGTGTCGCCATATATCCTGCTTCCGGGGTTTTTGGGAGAATGTTCCCCCTTGTGTCGATCGACATGAAAGACATGTCGAGGTTCTGGATCAAGTTCTCCCTATCTGCCTCCGGTATATTCTGCAGTCGAGATCTTGCTCTATTACGACCATCCCTGTGGTTATCTCCCGAAGTTCCTGAATGTCGACTCAGCTGAGCCCTTCGCCTACTTGACACAGAAGCAGCGGCTCTTCTCTTTTCGAGTTCAGCTCTTTCTTTTTCGAGCTCTCTCCCCTTGCGAGCTAGCCTATATTGGTACGCCTGCAACTCTGCGACTGTTGCAGTGGTATTCATCGGCTCCGTGCCATTCATGGCTCTTGTCGCTCTATCCCAAGCTTCTTGCGGGAGTTGCACTTTGTCTCTTGGTTCGGGACCGAGATATTTGGTGCCCAAACCTCACATGAGATCAGCGGGATCGACGTATGGATTTCCCAAATCATCGAAAGCCTCTGATGTCTCCGGCTCTACTCGGCTTGCTTCACCAATTGCGTACACTTGGTGGTGTGTCGAAGCTTGATTGTCGTCGATATTGGTGACACCATCGTATAGATCGGCAAAAACCTCACGAATAGATGTAGATCTATCGATGAAATCGAAAGCATCGACGCTATCGGAATCGCTGCTTATATTTGAGTCCACAGACGATCCGACGGATATGTTGCCGAAGATCTTGACGAGTTCGTCGCTTGATGCAAGCTTTGAGGATGTTGCCGATGAAATCTCTTCATCGCCAGACTCGAACGATGAAACCGATCCCGATGAATCGGAACTAGCTGCAACCGATCCCGCCAAATCCGATCTTGCGAGTCGATGAGATCCTTCCTTCCCGACGCGGAAGTGGAACCTTCCGAACGCCATGTCCATGGGCTCCTCCAGATACGCATATGCATCCATACGGGAGGGTGGGTGAGGAACAAAATCGACTAGAGCGGTTTCGATCTGTTTACCTCGATCCATCACGTTGCTTGCTACCGAAGATGCCGACGATGTTGAACGTGCCATCGAGATCAGGACCTTGTCGCCTCTAATCCCCACAGACGACGCCAATTGATAAGGGATTAACTTATCGATGCCTACGAGTTGTAGACTAGGGTTTAGTTGGAAGTAGAGGGCAAGTAGATCTCGAAAGTTCAGCCGGAAAAGTACTAGACTGCTATGAAAACTAGGGTTGCGTGAAACAATGAGTCGATCTTTTCTTTGTCCCTCGACTCCCCCTTATATAGGAGGCAGAGCCGAGGGTTTCGTGATGTACAAGTTACAGAGTCCGGGACGGTTTCTGAACCGTCCCGCAATAGTTACAAGTCAATATTCCTAATACAATTCTATCTTTCCAAACTATCTCCCAATTGGGCCTCTAGGCTTTGTAAAACTTCGGGTCGTGGGCTTTCAGTAAACGCTGGGTACCTTGTTCGGCAGGCCCATTGGGGATGCCTATGTCAATCAGGCATATGTTGAAGGATGTCATTCTCATCTTTTATAGCAGCAATAGTATTCCTTTTTCTTCGTTTTATGATGGCCTTATGGAAATACGCAGTGTTTCTATCTCCATCTTTTACCAATGTTTTTTAGCTCTTTGCATATAGGAATCAGTAAGCTTTGTCAAAGTTTGCCCATACCTTGTGGCTTGAGAAATCTCCTTACCATGGTCCTGTTGATCAATCGGTTGCATCTGGATTTGCTTGATTTGATCTTCAATAGAATTCAACTCATGTTGCAAATGTTTCTTTTTTCTACACCAGATTTTGAGTTGACCTGAAAGATGGTTAGTTCTATTTGAAAAGGATTTGTTTTTGGAGCTATTCCAAGCATTTCTAGCATAGGTATTGAAATCATTTTCTTTAAGCCACCAATTCTCAAATTTGAAAGACTTTTTTATTTGTCTTACCTTTCCTTCATTGGACATAAGGATGGCCGCATGATCACTAATATTATGGAAGATAGGCATATTATACACATTAGAGACAGGAAAAATTTCGCACCATTCGGAATTCACAAGACATCTATCAAGGCGCTCATAAATGGGTTTAGAGGAGAATCTCTTGTTAGTCCAAGTATAAGCAGGTCCACTAAAACCCAAGTCAAAGAGACTGCCGTTTTTGATGATATTGCGGAAAGCATACATGCGGTTGAAATTAATATTCGAGGAGATTTTGTCCATGTCATACAACAGTTCATTAAGATCACCCATACAAAGCATAGGCAAGTTGCAATTGTCGTACACAAAAGCAGCTACTTGGTTCCAGATTACATCAGTCTGACGGTGGTAAGGATCACCATATATACACACAAAGCCAAAATGCTGATTACTAGATACAATAGTAGTAGTTGCTAATATAACATGGAAATTAGTAGTGTGAACTTGTACTTGCAGGTCATCGGTCCACATCAACCAGAGTCCACCAGAACAACGACGAGAGGGAACTGCGGCTTCGCAGCGGAGACCATCCTGGCAAGATGGACCATTTTGTTACTGCCAAGGCTCTTGCCCATGCCTTGGCAGTTCCAACCTAAAGCCCTCATGGCGCCTGTGGCGCCTTGAAGGCTAGCGCCTCTGCCTTTTCAGCTGTTACCTCGTTGTTCTGTGGGTCTTGAGTCTGATTGAAACTAATCTGAGTTTCTGTCCTCTGCCTTTCCTCCATTTGAATTCATGAACATCTCAGTTCACCTCCTTGTGGAATAGTAACACAGTAGTTTGGCGCTCCATAAGCTTCTCTAGTCATTTGTGGTGGAGAAAAAACACCCTGCCTTGAGTCCTGAGTTCCATGCGAGAAAGAATTTGCTGGGGTGTGTATAGGCCAAGAATCATGCACAAAGGATCCTGCGGCTGCACTGTTCGCATCTGATATGCATGGTGACGCTGGGGCAATACCTTCCATTCTCACAGGCAAGTTTTCCTGAATTTGAGTCATTTGTGCATTTCTTTTCCAAGTTGCTGCTCCTGGAGTGTAGGTAGTCATTCCTTGAGCTGGGACATCCCATCTCTTCACTTTCTTCCTTAAGGAAAGAACACGTTTTTGATTGAAAGACTGTGTATGCGGTGGAGCTGCTCCAAGTATTCCAACTCCCGTTGAATAGTTATGATATCCTAGGGCTGAGTTCATTATTTCAGCATTCTGTTCAAGTGTTAGGTTTGGGTTGAACGGTGGTGTAGCTCTCATTGCACATTGCATAATGGATGGCCTCATTTGATTAGCATCAATTGTTTGCATATCCATTCCTTGCGTGTTAGATTGATTCATTTGCATTGGCATCTATTTTTTTTGTTTCTGGCTGGGATGTATGATCTGCTGATGGCGCTGACCTTTTCGCACTTGTTGCCTTTGAGGGTCCACCCACTACTAGCATCTCCTCCTTGGTCTTTTTCTGAGAGAAAGTATCCATTTGTGTTGTCAAAGTGTCATTAACCTGGGTGCGATCAAGATCCCTTCCGCTACTTGAATTCTCTGCATTGGCTCTATTCCTGAAAACTTGGTGATTAGCAATCCCTTGCATTCCAGGAATTGTAATTTCTTCTTTACTCTTGATTCCTTCGCCTTGAGGTTGGTGGTTCTGTTCTCCATGCTGGTCTGATGAAGAATATGTTACTAGTTGCTTTTCCTTTTCACCTGGTATGAAAGCTGGAATTGAAAACCCCATATCACCTATCTGCTTTCTTAAGGGTGGGTTGTTTGCGCTTTGAATTTTAAGCTTCCCTTGCTTACTGGAAGGAGTCTCCATAAATTTTCCTTTTCCCTTTGGGTCTTCTGCAAACATCTGACGCAGCCTTTGAAGTATATCATTTCCATCTTGGCTTGTTGCTTGATCACCCATTCTTGCATTCTGGATTTGATCTGTGGGGATCAATTTTTCATTTATGATCCATTTTCCAAACCTCTGAGAAGGTATATCTGCACTTGACTGTCTATTCCTTTCTCTTCTTGAGATCAAACCGTTTCTGATTGTGCAATCTTGGGCATTATGGAACATAATTCCGCAGAATAGACATGCCCTCTTTATTTTTTCATATTGGAGATAGACAACCGTGGAGGAGTTGTCTTCAAAAGTTACCACCGCTTTATCCTTTAAAGGGTTGCTTATCATCATTTTGGTTGTTCCCCAAATGTAGTCCTGCTTGGCAAATAGATTATTCTCTTGAAGTATATGGAAATATGATACTTCCCCTACCTTATTGAGAATATCTTTCAGCAAGTTAATAGATCTTTTGTTCCTGGGTATCCCATAAGCTCTGACAGTAACTAATATATTATCAAACTTGAAATCAGCACTTGATGTTGCATTCAGAATAGGGTCAAACCAATCCACAAGCAGATTCTATGAGTACGCTAGTACGCTACCAACGGTTGCTTTATATAAACTGAAATCATATCATCTTGCTTTTTAAGATGGGCCATAAATACAGAGCTTGATACCTGAGAGATTCCATGATATTGGTCTTTCCACGCTCTGGACATTGCATCCTCAAGAGCTTTCTGAGAGAGGGATCTTGGAGTTCCTCCAGTATTTGCTAATTTCAAGATGAGGCAACAAGAGAAATCCAGCGAATCTTGCTTCATCACCTCATTACCTTGGATCCTGCAGAGGCCTGGTTCAGCAAGACTCATTGCCTGTATCGCCTGGTCCAGATCTTGAATCTCAGCTTCATCTGGTTCTCTGCCCTGGTTGACATCTATTTCGTTCTGAATCTCCATGAAGCCAGTCGATCGGTCAGTCTAACTTCTCGGATCGAGGGAAAAGGAGAAGAGAATGTTGGGGAAAGCAGATGAGATATGGAAGAGGCGGAAGGGTGGCTAGAGAGCAGAGATTGGATTGGTGAGGAGGAACTAGGAAGGGGTCTATTGATGGAGATTGGATTTGGGTTGGGGAAGGGAGGAACTAGGGCATGTCGCCAGACGCCATTGCGGACAGTTCGAGAGAGGGCCGTACTTTGGTTGTGTTGTGTGCAGGTTCCACATTGTTGCTGGCGCCAGTAGTGCGCTCTGCCACTAGTCAGCCAGTAACACTTTCAGAGAAGTCACGCCTTTCTCCTACTGGTCGACTAAACCTTGGTTTCATACTGAGGGAAAACTTGATGCTGTGCTCATCACACCTTCCTCTTGGGGTTTCCCAACCGCTTCCACAACAACGCTCAACAAGATTTTCTAGCGCCATCACCAGAGCACCATCAAGATTTTTTGGCGCTGTTGCCGGGGAACGAATGAAGACACTCCATCAAGCCCTGTCACACGCCAACAACAGTCGCTTGAAATTTTCTTGGGAACCAAAAATTGTGTGCTATAGCCCACATAAATGGGTAGAAAACATGAAAAAGGTGAGTTTTGCCGATGCTCATCTAACCATGTATCGGTGGTCACGGTCGCTTGAAATTGTCCTAGGAACCAAAAATTCCATGCTATGGCCCACATAAATTGGATGGAAACATGAAAAAGGCAAGTTTACCAATGACCGTCTAACCATGTATGGTCACGATCACTGGAAATTGTCTCGGGAACTGAAAACTGTAAGCTATAGCCCAGAAAAATGGAGGTACATGAACACCACGAGTTTTCGTGAAGCCTCTCAAAACATGTATAAGTGGTAACGGTCGCTGGAAATCATACACGGAACCGAAAAATGTGCGCTATAGCAATGAAAATGGGAAGAATACATGAAAACTATGAGGTATAGCCCAAGAATTGGGAGACACACATGAAAAACACGAGTTTTTACGACGCCTCTCAAACCATGTATCGGTGGTTATGGTAGCTGGAAATCATCCCGGAAATGGAAAACTGTGCGCTATAGCCCACAAAAATGGGGAAAACATGCACTCTAGGAAATATCCTATAGCTTCCAGTGCTACTGTCGGCGCACCACAAAAATAGCTCGCCGGTGGTAAATACTAACGGCGCACCATGTTTCAGCCGCGCCGGTGATGACCCAATACCGTCAGCGCAGAAAAAAATTAGTGCGCTGGGGATAAGGGTGAACCAGGTTTAGGCCAAGCTAAAAATCGCAGCTCCCCTTACCGCCGACGCACCACCATGTTGGTGCGCCAGTGGTAATTTTCTTACCACCAGCACACCAACATGGTGGTGCGCCAGCACTAAGGGGTGCATAGATTTTTCTCTCCACACCCACCGGGAACCGCCTTTTCTGTTTTGAAAAAAATAAAAGAAAAAATAATAGAAATTTCAAAAAATTAAATCATTTGAGATGACCATGTGTTATTCCATCTAGTTTTAATGAAAATTTTAAAACATGAATTTCGATATTTTATGCAAAATGGCGTCATTTTTCGGTAAAATGGGAATTTTGGTTGCATTCGACCTCTGATGAAAAAAATTTATATGAAAAAGTATCTACGCAAAATAGAGGCAGAAAACATGAAAATGGCGTGTTTTGGCGACACCCGTCTAACCATGTATTGGTGGTTACGGTAGATAGAAATCATCCCGAAAACCGAAAAATGTGCGCTGTAATCAATGAAAATGTGCAGAAAATATGAAAAATATGAGTTTTGATGAAGCCCCTAACACAATGTATTAGTGGTCACGGTCGCTACAAATTGTCTCGTAAATCGAAAATTGTGCATTATAGCCCACCAAAATGGGTAGAAAACATGAAAAAAGAGATTTTTGGCGATGCCCCTCAAACCATGTATCGGTGGTCACGGTCGCTGGAAATTTGCCCGGGAACTGAAAAACCGTGCGTTATAGACCACGAAAATGGGCAGGAAATATGAAAAAGGCAAGTTTTGGTGACACCTGTCTAACCATGTATTGGTGGTTACGGTAGCTAGAAATCATCCCGGAATCCGAAAAATGTGCGCTTTAATCAATGAAAATGGGTAGAAAATATGAAAAATATGAGTTTCGACAACGCCCCTAAAAAAATGTATCAGTGGTCATAGTCGCTAGAAATTGTCCCGTAAAACGAAAATTGTGCATTATAGCCCACGAAAATGGGCAAAAAACATGAAAAGGGAGAGTTTTGGCGATGCCACTCTGTTGCGGTCAGAAACCCACCGGCGGGCAGCGACGGGCAACACCGTAGAGCCGGGAATCTCCCAGGACTGCGGCTGGCCCTGGTCCCTCCGAGCGACGGCCCGCAAAGCCTTCGGCACGCACGTCCGATGCTGATGCAAGGGCGTGCCACCTGACCTATACCTGGTCGGGAAGGTGTTGGATGATGCCTCGCTTAGTTTCCTGCATGGCATACACGTAAACGTTAAATACGAGCCTCGATCGGCTCTCGAGGTTGTCCCGTGAATCGGCTCAAAGAGCCGATCCACCCATGATGCGTACGAGGTGTACGATCAGATGGTGGTCCTGCTTGATCAAGATAAAGCTAAAGCGACCTACTACGATTTGGGGTTTTCACCGCATAATCGGAACATCCTACTCGTGATCGAGCCCGGCGGCCACGCACGGTGATCGTAAACCGACCCTAGACAAGGCCTAAAAACCAACACGAAGTTGATCCTCGGAACATCCTGTCTAGGGCTAGCAAACTACACCCTACGCGCCACTGGATCCTTCGACCCGTTTGTAAGGCCTAACGATGCAGATATTAAACTAATCCTTGAAGAACAAGGAGCAATCAAAACATATCGGATCTACTAAACAATGATCAAGCGGGGTGGCGCCCTTACACCCAAGATAGGTGTAAGGGCGGCTAGATGCCTAAGGGTTGCACGACGATAGTATATGATATGATGAACAATGCTAACCCTAAAGCATCTATGATAACTACGTTGCTCGCCATCAAAAAGGCTTCAGTACGAGCAACGCATGAATGACGAATAAACGTGTGCTGATGCGATCTAGGCAGCATGGTGCTTACTCGGAAGAAACCCTCGAGACGGGGGAGTTGGCGATGCGCCTAGATTGGTTTGTGGTGAACGTGATTGTTGTTTATTTCATAAACCCTAGATACATATTTATAGTCCGGGGGACTTTCTAATTCAGGCGTGCACCTAACCGTGCACGGGTTAAACTCTAACTTCTAAACGACACGTATCCTACTATGTTACGTATACACGGGCAAACTAGCCCAAACTTGGTATGGAAGGCCGATTCATGTATTTCTTCTATGTATATTCTTCAAGCCCATCTTCAATCGCGGCCCACCTCTGATCCGGTCAAATTCCGGTGATAACACATGCCCCTGGTTTTGGAAATGACATTTCCAAAATCATTACGCTTTTCCTTCGTCGGGTCATGTCGTGGCAGAGCAGAATCATTGCGGAGTCCTTCATCACGTCGCCTCGCCTCCTTGGCTTCTCCGCATGAATTGATAGTTTCGGCATCACGTCCTTGAAAACCGTCGCGGCATTAAATCTCCACTATATCTCTTTTTATTTAACCGCATTGAGTAATTTGCTTCTTCATCCTCTTCCTCAGTATCAAACACCGAAAAAACCCTTCCCACCATGGATTCATCCTCCTCCTCCGCTGCATCGGCCATCTCCTTCCAATCCTCTTCCTCAAGCGAGCCGATGCAAGAGCACAACCAACATGAAGAGCCGGAGTGGGACTTTGGCTTCGTGCCCGACGGCCCACCTGAGGCCCTCGTCGGGTCAGACGGGGATTCGCCCCCGCCCGATGAAGAAGAGGGGAATGAAGAAGACGACACCTCCTCCTACGAGGAAGAAGAGGAGGGCGACACTTCCTCTGACGAGCCGCCGGCGAAGCGCTTCCGCGGCTGGGCCTGGTCAGATGACGACGAGGATGATGATGACGAGGAAGAAGCCCCCATCGAGGGCTACGGCAGTAGCGACGAGGAGCTTGCCAGCAGCAGCACCGGCGACGGCTACAAGGGTGACGATGAGGACATCGACAGCCCCTAGAGCAGGGGCCAATTAGCGTAGGACTAGTAGTAGCAATGCATTAGGCATCGGATGATCTTTTTGAGAGCCATCGGCTCTTTCTTGTAAAGCCGTCCCTTTGAATTAATAAGAATTGTTCCTCCAACTTGTCTCTCAATTCCTCTAATTCCAAGTCCTCCATTTGCCGCACCAATACCGACAGCAACGTGTCGGATTTGTCGCCTCAGACGCCCATGAAGCCAGATCCAGATACCAATTTAGACAGTCAGTCGGGCACTCCTCAAATTCAGACTGTAATTTGATATCTGACCATGATACTTCGCAATTCTATAGCCGATGACTGTTCATCGGCTGTTCTGAAGAATCCAGTCTCCTTCATCTTCTTGCAGCAACAGGACGGTCCAGACCCACTTTCGAAGAAGTTCACGATGCAGGGTCAGCCGATGATACTCCAACCAGTTTCCCAAAACAGAGTGTCTACCGAATCAGCTGCCCCCCGAGCCTCAGTTAAGGCGAGAACGGCGGTGAGGACATACCGTTCAGACAAACAGACCCAAACTTGAGCGAACCCGAGCAAACTTGTACCATCGATCACCTTTTCTTCCGTTGAAAGCCGATATCGAAGGCGAAGCATCAATCGGCTTAACCGACAAAGGGTTGTAAGTCCTTGAAGAGAAAGTTCTGGCACTAAATCGGCTGATTGTTGCTGAAAAAGCTCTCACTGTTCATTCTCTCCCGGGATCAGAAGGTGATTCGCGTCTTGAACACGCAGCGGGTAGATCCTGTGTAATTGTGCTAAAGTCGATGGCTATGCATCGGCTTTGTTCCTCATGAGAATTTTTTTTACGGGCCGATTTTTCCTATCGGCCTCCAATGTTTTCACTGCACATGTATCGCACATGTTCATCTGATTAGGTGCCCCCCGAGCCGATTCTGCCAGGTAACTGCTGATATCGGCTCTGTGGTTAGCCAAGGCACTATATGTGAACGTCGGCTCTGTTAGGACCAATGTGGATTTCTTCCAGCGCATCAGCCGACGCAAACCCATTGCCCATTAGATTGACGTTGAACCCAGGCAGAATGAATGGTGAAGATAATTTTGGCCGATTGCTGGAATCAGCCTCCATGTTGCTTGCTCGATGAAGGTTGTGCAATGTTCCTGCATAGATCCTTGGGGCCGATCACATGGATCGGCATCGCCATGTTTTGTCCATAGATGTTGCTCTTGTTACACGGTCAGGCCGGTGGATAAAACCAGCCTAACCCCGTCCTTTGTCACGTTGATGCGCTCGCAGTCGTCCAAATTGATGCCTGAGAGTGGCTCTTGGCCTGATGTCTCCCAAACATTCATGCCAGCCGTTGAAATCTCGGTTGAATCATCTGCGTGGACGACTTCTACTTCATCTCCATCCCACTGTATTAGGCATTGGTGCATCGTGGATGGAATGCAACAGTTGGCGTGGATCCAATCTCTCCCTAGTAAGACAGCGTAAGTGCTCTTGCTGTCGACAATAAAGAACGTCGTAGGGACGGTTTTCCTTCCTACGGTCAGATCCACGTTCAGAACACCTTGTGCGTCAGATGCTTGGCCGTTGAAATCGCTCAGCGTCACATTGGTCTTGATCAGATCCGAGCTAGAGCGTCCCAACCGACGTAGCATGGAGTATGGCATAATGTTAACTGCCGCTCCGGTGTCTACCAACATCTTGTTGACAGGCTGCCCATTGATGTAACCTCGCAAGTACAGGGCCTTCGGATGCCTCGTAGCTTCTTTCTTGTGGCTTCTCAAAGATGACCGGCCGTGGGCCGCAGATCAAGTTGTGCCACGGGTGCTTCGTCTACTCCTGGAGCACTAAACTCCGTTGGAAGGATGAACACCATGTTTGTGCCGGCCGATGTCTCATCATCGGCTTTCTTTTGTCTGGGGCGCCACTCTTTCCTTTGTGGCCGACCTTCTTCGTCCGGGGTTCGCTGAATTTTAGCGGCCAGATCAGGCCGCGCCTTCCTCAACGTGTGCAGGTATAACCTTTCGGCTTCCTCCAACCCACGTAGTCGCTGAACCCTTCGCTTCGGGAACGGCCGAGCCCATCGGTGGCACCACCATGGCCGATGATACTTGTCTTCTTCTTCATCATCGTCCTCTAGTTCCTCGAGATCTTCCATCCGAGCGGACTCATCATTCTTATTCCGAGGCGGGAGAGGCCCTAGACGTTTGAACACGGACACGTTAGCTGCATCCTTCTTCTTTTGTTTACATTCTGGGCAGTTGCCGATTGTAGGCAATCGGCTCATTCCTGAAGAAGGGGCAGTCCCAGTGCCTGTCCACGTCGTCTTGCTCCCTCGACTTTTCCTTGGCGCGGCGCTCATATCGCTCCTCGTCGCGATCATGCCGACGGTGTCTCCTGGCGTCTCTAACCAGACGATCTCTTTCATCATCGTCGTTGTATCGCCGGCGTTGGTCGTATTGACCCACGTACTTGTTGAGGAGGTGATCAGAGAGAGGTCGCTGATATCTTACGTTCCTCACTTCTCCCTCTGTGATGTAGCGCTTGCCATCGTGACGGAGCCGATCGCGTGCGGCGGCTTCCTCCGTGTCCTTGCTATGAGAGCAGCTGCCCTCATCTCCGTCCTTACCGAGTGGTGCCCGGGTCCTACCATGTTGATATTGCACGAGAATCCTGGCTGGCACCCTCCATGGTAAGTGCACTCCACCATGTTAACGGCGGGGAAGGGGTGTGTGGCGACCTTCATGGCGTGCTGGCTGAAAATTAGCCGCCCTTGTTCTATCGCCATTTGGACCTGCCGACGCCACACCTGCGGTCGTTGGTAGGCGTGGGTGAACGTGTTATGCCACTTGCAGTATGGCTTTCCGTTCAGCTCTTGCACCGTGGGGATCTTGTGGCCTTCGGGTAACTTTAGCTGCTTCTCCTTGAGTAAGAGGTCGAAAATCTGCTCAGGTTTGGTCACGTCGAAGTCGAACCCTTTTGGAGGACCTTGTGGCTTAACCCATTTACAGGACACGGGGCTTGCCCCCCGAGTCCATTCAGCCACTGCTACCTCTTGATCTCCCGCAGCACCTTCATCTTCATCTGCCTCAACCAGGACCACCGCGCGCTTGAATTTATCCTGGTAAACATCTGGGTGGCGCTGTTCATATGCTGACAGCTTCTGCACCATGTGCGCCAGTGAAGGGTAGTCTGCTTGGGAGGCCACGTCCTTGATCGATGATGAGAGACCCACCACCGCCAACTCGACTGCTTCTTTTTCACTTACATGAACCGAATAGCATCGGTTCCTAACGGTCCTGAAGCGATGGACATATTCTGCCACTCGTTTCCCGCGCTCGTCGTACTTGTGCTAGATCGGCAATGCCAGCCTCGGAAGCCTCTGAGTGATACTGCACATGGAACTGTTCTTCCAACTGCTTCCAAGTCCGGATTGAGTTTGGTGGCAGCGATGTGTACCACCCGAAAGCCGATCCTGTGAGGGACTGTGCGAAGAACCTCACACGCAGTTCGTCTGATGCTGAGATCGTGCCCAGATGTGCCAAATATCGGCTCACATGCTCGATGGAGCTGGAACCATCTGATCCATTAAACTTGGTGAAGTCAGGGAGCCGATATTTGGGTGGTAGCGGGATCAACTCGTACTCATTGGGGTACGGCTTGGAATAGCCGATTGTCCTCCTTTTCGGCATCATGCCGAACTGGTCTTTCAGAATTGTACAAATTTGATCCGCGGTGATGGCTGCAGGCGTCGAACTCTGAAGATTCGCCGGGGTGGCATACTTAGCCAGCCATGCTTGCTTTTCCAGCTCTGAGCCAAGCTGCGGGAGCTGAGCTGCGGGAGGTTTGTCGGAGTGGCATACTTAGCTAGCCACGTCCGCTTCTCAAGATCTGTTCCCGAAGCTCCTCCTCGCTTGTTCCGAAGTCCCTCGTTGTTGCAGCCTCGGTTCGAGAGTGCCCAGCTCACTGCAGTCTGGCACGTACGCGCACGTGTATCCTTGGGGGATCTCCTTGGGCGCCTCATGTAAGAATTGGTAGTCACTAGGGTCACCACCAATCTTGCAGACGACGTATGCCGATGAACTCGACACTTCTGGTGCTGCCAACGCGAACGGCAGCGGTGGACGGGACTGGAGTGGCATCTCTCCTTGGTAAGTCCCCGCAGCTGGTCCCGACGGAGAATATCGATGGCTCATGATTTCCTGGATCACGCGCGGAGCGACACGCTCCAAAGTGTTCACCGAGGCTCTCGGAATGGCGGTGCAGCGAATGAGCCACCATGAAGTTGATCTCTCGACGCAGCGACCGGTGCGTTCTTCCGACGGGGTGGACAGGTCCACTCCATCGAGCGCGCTTCAGGTGAGAACCCTTTCCACCGATGCCATGTGAGCGGGTTCGTGAAAAGAGCCGATGAGGTCGGCTTCGAGGACTGCTTTGATCTCGTCATGCTTCTTCTTGAGCTCCTCAGTCAGATCCTCGTACTTGACCGGAGTGCCTTCCGCCATCTCAGATGTAGATGGCGATGCGGTTGATGTCGAAGATTGTCCCACCGGGCGTGCCAGAATGTGTTGCGGTCAGAAACCCACCGGCGGGCAGCGACGGGCAACACCGTAGAGCCGGGAATCTCCCAGGATTGCGGCTGGCCCTGGTCCCTCCGAGTGACGGCCCGCAAAGCCTTCTGGTCACACGTCCGATGTTGTCGCAAGGGCGTGCCACCTGACCTATACCTGGTCAGGAAGGTGTTGGATGATGCCTCGCTTAGTTTCCTGCATGGCATACACGTAAACGTTAAATACGAGCCTCGATCGGCTCTCGAGTTGTCCCGTGAATCGGCTCAAAGAGCCGATCCACCCATGATGCGTACGAGGTGTACGATCGGATGGTGGTCCTGCTTGATCAAGATAAAGCTAAAGCGACCTACTATGATTTGGGGTTTTCACCGCATAATCGGAACATCCTACTCGTGATCGAGCCCGGCGGCCACGCACGGTGATCGTAAACCGACCCTAGACAAGGCCTAAAAACCAACACGAAGTTGATCCTCGGAACATCCTGTCTAGGGCTAGCAAACTACACCCTACGCGCCACTCGGATCCTTCGACCCGTTTGTAAGGCCTAACGATGCAGATATTAAACTAATCCTTGAAGAACAAGGAGCAATCATAACGGATCGGATCTACTAAACAATGATCAAGCGGGGTGCCGCCCTTACACCCAAGATAGGTGTAAGGGCGGCTAGATGCCTAAGGGCTGCACGACAATAGCATATGATATGATGAACAATGCTAACCCTAAAGCATCTATGATAACTACGTTGCTCGCCATCAAAAAGGCTTCAGTACGAGCAACGCATGAATGACGAATAAACGTGTGTTGCCTAGATCGCAAGATGCGATCTAGGCAGCATGGTGCTTACCCGGAAGAAACCCTCGAGACGGGGGAGTTGGCGATGCGCCTAGATTGGTTTGTGGTGAACGTGATTGTTGTTTATTTCATAAACCCTAGATACATATTTATAGTCCGGGGACTTTCTAATTCAGGCGTGCACCTAACCGTGCACGGGTTAAACTCTAACTTCTAAACGACACGTATCCTACTATGTTACAGATACACGGGCAAACTAGCCCAAACTTGGTATGGAAGGCCGATTCATGTATTTCTTCTATGTATATTCTTCAAGCCCATCTTCAATCGCGGCCCACCTCTGATCCGGTCAAATTCTGGTGATAACACACTCAAACCATGTATCGCTGGTCACGGTCGCTGGAAATTTGCTCGGGACCGAAAACCGTGCACTATAGCCCACGACAATAGGCATGAAATATGAAAAAGCGAGTTTTGGTGATGCCACTCAAACCATGTATCGGTGGACACGATCGCTGGAAATTGTCCCAAAAAAATTGTGCGCTATAGCAACTGAAAATAGGCAGAAACATGAAAAACATGAGTGTTCATGACACCCCTAAAACAATGTATCGGTGCTCACGGTCACCAGAGATGGTCCCAAAAACCAAAAACTGTGCACTATAGCCCACGAAAATGGGAAGAAAACATGAAAATAAGAGTTTTGGAGATGCCACTCAAACCATGCATCCCTGGTCACAGTCGCTGGAAATTTGATCGAGAACCAAAAACTACGAGCTATAGCCCACGGCAATAGGCAGAAAAATGGAAAAAAGCGAGTTTTGGCGATACCACTCAAACCATGTATCGGTGGTCATGGTCGCTGGAAATTGTCCTCAGAACCAAAAAAATCGCGCTATAGCCCACATAAATGGGTAGAAAACATGAAAAAGGTAAGTTTGCCGATGCCCATCTTGCCATGTATCAGTGGTCACGGTCGCTGGAAATTGTCCTAGGAACCAAAAATTGCATGCTATAGCCCACGGAAATGGGATGGAAACGTGAAAAAGGCGAGTTTTACCTACGACCGTCTAACCATGTATCGGTGGTTATGGTAGCTAGAAATAATCCTGGAAACCGAAAAATGTTCGCTACAGCCACAAAAAATGGGCAGAAAACATGAAAATTTTGAGTTTTGACGACGCTCCTAAAAATATGTACCGGTGGTCACAGTCGCCATAAATTGTCCCGGAAATGGAAAACTGTGCAGTATAGCCCATGAAAATGGGCAGAATACAAGAAAACGGAGAGTTTTAGCGATGCCCCTCAAACCATATATCGGTGGTCACGGTCGCTAAAAATTGTCCCGAGAAATGAAAACTGTGAGCTATAGCTCACGAAAATGGGCATAAATCATGAAAACTATGCCTTATAGCCAAAGAAAATGGGCAGAAAATATCAAAAAAAAATAAGTTTTGATGACACCTCTTAAACCATGTATTAGTGGTCACATTCGCTAGAAATTGTCCCGAAAACAGAAAACAATACAGTAAAACATGAAAAAGGAGACTTTTGGCGATGCCCCTCAAACCATGTATCGGTGGTCATGGTCACTGGAAATTATCCCAGGAACCAAAAATTATGCGCTATAGCCCACGAAATGGGCAGAAAACATGAAAAACACGAGTTTTGAGACGCCTCTGAAACCATGTATCAGTGGTTACGGTAGCTAGAAATCACTCCGGAAACCGGAAAATGTCTGCTATAGCCACTACAAATGGGTAGAAAACATGAAAAAGACGAGGTTTGGCGACACCCGTCTAACCATGTATCGGTGGTGACGGTCGCTGCAAATCATCCCGTAAACCGAAAATTATGCGCTATAGCCAATGAAAATGGACAGAAAATATGAAAATATGTGTTTTGACAATGCCCCTAAAATCATGTATCAGTGGTCATGGTCGCTAGAAATTTTCCCCGGAAACGAAAATTGTGCGTTATAGCCCACAAAAATGGGCACTAAACATGAAAAAAATGTGAGTTTTGCCGACGCTCGTCTAACCATGTATGGTCATAGTCGCAGGAAATTTTCCTGGGAAGTGCAAACTATGATATATATCCCACGAAAATGGGCAGAAAACATGAAAACTATGCGCTATAGCCCATGAAAATTGGCAGAAAACATGAAAAATGAGAATTTTGGCGATGCCCCTCAAACCACATATTGGTGGTCACGGTCGCTGGATATTATCCTAGGAAGAAAAATTGTCCGCTAGCCCACAAAAATGGGCAGAAAATATGAAAAAGACGAGTTTTGGCGACACCCATCTAACCATGTATCGGTGGTTACGGTAGCTATAAATCGTCCCAGAAACCGAAAAATGTTCGCTATATCCACTAATATTGGGCATACAATATGGAAAATATGAGTTTTGATGATGCCTCTAAAACCTGTATCAATGGTCACGGACGCTAGAAATTGTCCCGGAAACTAGAAACTATACACTGAAAACATGAAAAAAAAGAGTTTTGGCGATGCCCCTCAATTCATGTATCGGTGGTCACTGTCACTAGAAATTATCGCGGGAACCGAAAATTGTGCGCTATAGCCCATGAAAATGGGCAAAAAACATGAAAATGGAGAGTTTTGGCGATGCCCCTCGAACCATGTATCGATGGTCAAGGTCGCTGGATATAGTCCCAGGAAGAAAAAATTGCGTGCTATAGCCAACGAAAATGGGTAGAAAACATGAAAAAGGTGAGTTGTTGGTGACACCCGCATCAGTGGGTACGGTAGCTGGAAATCATCCCAAAAACTGTGCACTATAGCCAACAAAAATGGATATAAAATATGAAACCGAAAACTCTACACTATAGCCCACGAAAATGGGTATAAAAGATGAAAGAAAAGAGTTCTCGCAATGCCCCTCAAACCATGTATCCGTGGTCACGGTCGCTAGAAATTGTCTTGGGAACCAAAAGTTGCGTGCTATAGCCGACAGAAATGGGATGAAAACATGAAAAAAACGAATTTTTCCGATGACCCTCAAACCATGTATCGGTGGCTACGGTAGCTAGAAATGATACCGGAAACCGAAAAATGTGCGCTACATCCACTGAAATGGGCAAAAAAGATGAAAAAGGCGAGTTTTGGTGATGCCCCTCAAACCATGTATTGGTGGTCACGGTCGCTGTAAATTTTCCTGGGAACCAAAAATTGCGTGCTATAGCCCATGAAAATGGGATGAAAACTTGAAAACGGCGATTTTTGCCTATAACCCTCAAACCATGTATCGGTGGTTACGGTAGCTAGAAATCATCTTAGAAACTGAAAAATGTGCGCTACAGCCACTGAAAATGGGTAGAAAACATGCAAATTTTGAGTTTTGACGACGCCCCTAAAAATATGTACGGTCACGGTTGCCATAAGTTGTTCCAGACACAGAGAACTGTGCAGTATAGCCCATGAAAATGGAAAGAATACATGAAAAGGGAGAATTTTGGCGATGCCCCTCAAACCATATATCGGTGGTCACGGTTGCTGGAAATTGTCCCGGGAAGTTAAAACTGTGAACCATATAACCCATGAAAATGGGCAGAAAAGATGAAAACTATGAGTTTTGACGATGCCCCTAAAACCATGTACCGGTGGTCATGATCGCCATTAATTGTCGCAGAAACAGGAAACTGTGCAGTATAACCCATGAAAAATAGGCAAAAAACATGAAAAGGGAGAATTTTGGCGATGCCCCTCGAACCATATATCGGTGGTCACTGTCGCTGGAAATTGTCCTAGGAAGTGAAAACGGTTAGCTATAGCTCACGAAATGTCCAGAAAACATGAAACCTATGCGCTATAGCCTACGAAAATGGGCAGAAACCATGAAAATGAGAGTTTTGGCGATGAACCTCAAATCATGAATTGGTGGTCAAGGTCGCTGAAAATTGCCCCGGCAAGCAAAAATTGCATGCTATAGCTCACGAAAATGGGCAGAAAACATGAAAAATAAGGGTATTGATGATGCCCCTAAAACAATTTATCGATGGTCATGGTCGCCAGAAATTGTCTTGAAATCGAAAAGTGTGCACTATAGTCCATGAAAATGGGCACAAAAAATTGAAAAATGGGAGTTTTAGAGATGCCCCTCAAACCATGTATCGGTGGTCACGGTCGCTGGAAATTTTCCTAGGAACCGAAAATTGTGCGCTTTAGCCCACGACAATAGGCAAAACACATGAAATATGTGAGTTTTGGCATTGTCACTCAAACCATGTATCAGGGGTTCACGGTCGCTGGAAATTGTACACTCGCTATAGCCCACATAAATGGGTCGAGAATATGAAAAAGGCGAGTTTTGTCGATGCCCGTCTAGCAATGTATGGTCACGGTCGCTTGAAATTCTCCCAGGAACGGAAAACTGTGACCTACAACCCACAAAAATAGAGGCAAAAAACATGAACAACACGAGTGTTCGTGAAGCCTCTCAAAATTGTCCCCGAAACGGGAAAATGTGCTCTATAGCATGAAAATGGGTAGAAAACACGAAAACTGTGAGCTATAGCTACGAAAATGGAGGTAGAAAACATGAAAAAGGCGTGTTTTGGAGACACCCGTCTAACCATGTATCGGTTGTTACGTAGCTAGAAATCATCCCAGAAACCAAAAAAATATGCGCTATAATCAACGAAAATGGGCAGAAAATATGCAAAATATGAGTTTAGATGACGCCCCTAAAACAATGTATTAGTGGTTACGATCGCTAGAAAATGTCCCGTAAACCAAAAATTGTGCATTATAGCCCACGAAAATGGGCAAAAAACATGAAAAGGGAGATTTTTGGCGATGCCCCTCAAACCATGTATCGGTGGTCACGGTCGCTGGAAATTTTCCTGGGAACTGAAAACTATATGCTATAGCTCACGAAAATGGGCAAGAAATATGAAAAAGGCGAGTTTTGGTGACTCCAGTCTAACCATGTATCGGTGGTTACGGTAGCTCCAAATCATCCCGAAAACCGAAAAATATGCGCTATAGCCACTAAAAATAGGCAGAAAACATGAAAAATATGAGTGTTGATGACACCCCTAAAACCATCGTTTTCTGGGCAGAAAACATGAAAAATAAGAGTTTTGGAGATGCCCTCAAACCATGTATCGCTGGTCACAGTCGCTGGAAATTTGCCCGGGAACCAAAAACTATGCGCTATAGCGCACGACAATAAGTAGAAAAATTGAAAAATGCGAGTTTTGGCGCTGCCCCTCAAACCATGTATCGATGGTCACGATTACCATCCACAAAAATGGGATGGAAACGTTAAAAAGGCGAGTTTTACCGATTACCGTCTAGCCATGTATGGTCACGGTCACTGGAAATTGTCCCAGGAACTGAAAACTGTAAGCTTTAGCCCACAAAAATGGAGGTTGGAAACATGAACACCACGAGTTTTCGTGAAGCCTCTCAAAATATATATAAATGGTAACGGTCGCTGGTGAAAATGAAAATGCGAGTTTTGGTGACACCCGTCTAACCATGTATCGTTTGTTACAGTAGCTGCAAATTATCCCGGAAAATAGCAAATGAAAATGGGCAGAAAATATGGAAAATATGAGTTTTGATGACGCATCTAAAACATGTATCAGTGGTCACGGTCGCTAGAAATTGTCCCGAAAACCAAAACTATACACTAAAAACATGAAAAATGAGAGTTTTGTGATGCCCCTCAAACCATGTTTCAGTGGTCACGGTCACTGGAAATTATCCGGGGAACCCACGAAAATGGGCAGAAAACATGAAAATGGAGAGTTTTGGCGATGCCCCTCGAACCATGTATCAGTGTTCACGGTCACTGAAAATTGTCCCGGGAAGAAAAAATTGCACGCTATAGCCCACGAAAATGGGCGGAAAACATGAAAATGTGAGTTTTGGCGACACCCGCATCAGTGGGTACGGTAGTGAAAAATGTGTGCTATAGCCAACGAAAATGGATAGAAAATATGATAATATGAGTTTTGACGACGCCCAAAAGCCATGTTTCGGTAGCAAGGAATTGTCCCAGAAACCGAAAACTGTGCCCTATAGCCCACAATAATGGGCATAAAACATGAAAAAAAGAGTTTTTGCGATGCCCCTCAAACCATGTATCGGTGTGTACAGTCGCTGGAAATTTTCATGGGAACAAAATATTGCGTGCTATAGCCCACACAAATGGGATGAAAACATGAAGAGGCAAGTTTTGCCGATGACCCTCAAACCATGTATCGGTGGTTATGGTAGTTATAAATCATCCCGGAAACCGAAAAATATGCACTATGGCCCACGAAAATAGGATGAAAACATGAAAAAGGCGAGTTTTGCCGATGACCCACAAACCATGTATCGCTGGTTACAGTAGCACGAAAATAGGCAGAAAACATGAAAAAGGTGAGTTTTGGCGATACCCGCATCAGTGGTTACGGTAGCTAGAAATTATCCCGGAAAATGAAAAATGGGTGCTATAGCCAACAAAAATTGATAGAAAATATGAAAAAAAATGAGTTTTGACGCCTCCCAAAAACCATGATTCGGTGGTCACGATAGCCAGAAATTGTCCCGGAAACCAAAAAATGTGCACTATAGCCCACGAAAATGGGCATAAAACATGAAAAAAAAGATGTTTCACGATGCCACTCAAACCATGTATCGGTGGTCACGGTCGCTAAAATTGTCCTAAGAACCAAAAATTGTGCGCTATAGCCCACAAAAATTAGCAGAAAACATGAAAACAGTGAGTTTTGGTGATGCCCCTCAAATCATGTATCGGTGGTCACGGTCGTTGGAAATTTTCATGGGAACAAAAAATTATGCATTATAGCCCACGAAAATGGGATGAAAACATGAAAAAGGCGAGTTTTGCCGATGTCCCACAAACCATTTATCGCTGGTTACGGTAGCTAGAAATCATCCAAGAAACCGAAAAATATGCGCTACATCCACTGAAAAAGGGTAGAAAACATGAAAATTTTGAGTTTTGACGGTGCCCCTCAAACCATGTATCGGTGGTCACGATTGCCATAAATTGTCCCGAAAACGGAGAACTATGCATTATAATCCATGAAAATGGGCAGAATACATGAAAAGGGAGATTTTTAGTGATGCCCCTCAAACCATATATCGTTGGTCACAGTTGCTGGAAATTGTCCCGGGAAGTGAAAAATTTGAGCTATAAGCCATCAAAATGTGTAGAAAACATGAAAACTATGTGTTATAGCCCACGAAAATGGGCAGAAAACAAGAAAAATATGGGTTTTTACGACGCCCCTAAAACCATTTGACGGTGGTCACGGTCGCCATTAATTGTCCTAGAAACGGGAAACGGTGCAGTATAGCCCATGAAATGGGCAGAATACATGAAAAGGGAGAGAGTTTTAGCGATGCCCCTCAAACCATATATCGGTGATCACAGTTGCTGGAAATTGTCCTGGGAAGTGAAAATTTGAGCTATAAGCCATCAAAATGTGTAGAAAACATGAAAACTATATGTTATAGCCCACGAAAATGGGCAGAAAACATGAAAAATATGGGTTTTTACGACGCCCCTAAAACCATGTGACGGTGGTCACGGTCGCCATTAATTGTCCTAGAAACGGGAAACGGTGCAGTATAGCCCATGAAATGGGCAGAATACATGAAAGGGGAGAGAGTTTTGGTGATGCCCCTCAAACCATATATCGGTGCTCACGGTCGGTGGAAATTATCCCGAGAAGTGAAAAATGTGAGCTACAGCTCATGAAAATGGGTAGAATACATGAAAACTATCCGCTATAGCCCACGAAAATGGGCAGAAAACATGAAAAGGAGTTTTGATGACACTAAAAAAATGTGTGCTATAGCCAATGAAAATAGGCAGAAAATATGTAAAATATGAGTTTTGATGACACCTCTAAAACCATGTATCAGTGGTCACGGTCGCTACAAATTGTCTCGAAAAAAGAAAAATGTACACTAAAAACATGAAAAAGGAGAGTTTTGGCGATGCCCCTCAAACCATGTATCGGTGGTCATGGTCACCGGAAATTATCCCAGGAATCGAAAACTGTGCGCTATAGCCCACAAAAATGGGCAGAGAACATGAAAAAACACGAGTTTTTGCGACGCCTCTGAAACCATATATCGGTGGTTACGGTAGCTAGAAGTCACCCCAAAAACCGAAAAATGTACGCTATAGCCACTGAAAATGGGCAGAAAACATGAAAAATATGGGTTTTGAAGACGCCTCTAAAACCGTGTACCGGTGGTCATGGTCGCCATAAATTGTCCTAGAAACGGAAAACTGTGCGCTATAGCCCATGAAAATGGGCAAAATACGTGAAAAGGGAGATTTTTGACCATGTATGACCACGGTCGCTGGAAATTGTCTTGGGGACCAAAAATGGCGCGCTACAACCCACAGATATGTGCAGAAGACATGAAATAGGCGAGTTTTGCCGATTCCCGTTTAACCATGTATGACCACGGTCGCTGGAAATTGTCCCGGTAAGTGAGAAATGTGAGCTATAGCCCACGAAAACGAGCAGAAAACATGAAAACTATGCGCTATAGCCACGAAAATTGGCAGAAAATGAAAAAGGAGAGTTTTTGCAATGCCCCTCAAACAATGTATTGTTGGTCACGGTCGGTGGAAATTTTCCCGGGAAGCAAAAACTATGCGCTATAGCCCACGAAAATAGATAGAAAACATGAAAAAGGCGATGCCCCTCAAACCATGTATCGATGGTCACGGTCACCGGAAATTGTCCTGGAAACCAAAAAGTACATGCTATAGCCCAAGGAAATGGGACGAAAACAAATAAAAAAGCGAGTTTTTCCGACGCCCGTCTAACCATATATGGTCACGGTTGCTAGCAATTGTCCCGGAAATTTAAATATCGTCAATACAAACACCTCAAATCTCGATACATATGGATGGTTACATGATCAATCTCATCCAATCCCCTTTTACCTCACATGCCTACAGAGAACTACTCGTACATGATGATGGAGAGTAAGCACATGGGTGTTGGTGATGACGTTTGTGGCGATGATGATGGAGAAGACCTTGAAATTCCCCTCCCCGACGTGGAGGGCAAGACCAATCTGACCCCCAAAATGAAGATCGTGGATGTGGTGGTGTTCTGTTTCACGAAAGGGTCCGTTCTCCTGGATTTCTAGGTTTTTCAAGTATATATGAGGGTGGCCAAGATGACGCTCTAGGGTCCAAATGGCCTGGGTGGCGCACCTAGTTAAGGGGGCGCGCCACCTATGCTCTTTTGAGCCTCGTGGCCCCCCTCGTGTGATTCCAAAGCCCGGGCTCCTTGTTTTGGTTAAAAAATCTGCGTGGTATTTTTCCTTTGATTTTTAGGTGTCCGGAAGGTGTCCGAAAAAGA
Organism: Lolium rigidum; assembly: GCF_022539505.1. Lineage (NCBI taxonomy): Eukaryota > Viridiplantae > Streptophyta > Magnoliopsida > Poales > Poaceae > Lolium > Lolium rigidum. Next base: position 277,822,390 of record NC_061509.1, read on the forward strand.
AGAAAAAAAGAAAAATGAGGTTTTCTGCCTCCCAGAAATTAAATACCAATGAAAGGGACTTTGTAGAAAAGTCTCATAAATCAACTAAAAGTCATAAAAGTCATAAATAATGATAGATCATTGCAAACAAATTAAAATAGATTCTATAAGTTACTATATTAATGATGCAAAATGCATGTATCCCCGCTGCGGTAGCATGGACTGTGGTACACACTATGTTCGATGTGCAGACTTGTGCCAACGTTCGGCACATGCGTCGTCAACTCCAGCATCTGTGCTAGGAAGATCTCTCCACCGCACAGTACATGCACAAGATGAAAGCCCTGGCTGGTATCATGGCGGACGCCGGGGCTCATCTCTCCGACAACGAGCTTATCGACTACATCATCGCCGTGCTCGGCTCCTGTTTCAACGCCATCGCTACATCTCTCATGGTTGGTAACAAATATGTGTTCTATGATGATTTTTCCTCTTGCTCGAGGCTCTCCAAACGCAGCAGGCTCAGTATACGAACTTGTCCTCTTTGGCGAACACCGCCTCACGGCCCGGCTCGTTGACCAACAGTGAAGAAAGTGGCTAACACTTCCGGGGGCATGACATTGACTCAACATAAGTATGCGCTTGATCTTCTTCATCGTGTCGGTAAGGAGAACTGCATGTCCACTTCAACTCCTTTGGTTCCTATGGAGAAGTTGGCCCGAGATACTGGTTTCCCATTGGATACTGAAGATTGTTTCCGGTACCACAACATTATCGATGGTCTACAATATTTGCCACTCACTAGTCTAGATATATCGTTCGATGTCAACAAGGTGTGTATGTTCATCTCTCAGCCTACGGAGTTACACTAGGAAGCCGTTCAGCATATTTTGTGCTGTGTCAAAGGAATGCTGAACACCGTCTTGACTATCCACAAGTCAACTTCTGTGGGTATTAGCATTTTTACAGATGTGGATTGGGCAGGTTGTGTTGATTATCATCGCTCTATTGGAGGCTTTGCGATATTTGTTGGGTCCAACCTTGTGTCATGGAGTTCCAGGAAACAGCCCACAACCTTATCGAATGGCGCTGCTGAAGCTATTTGGGTCGAGACTTTGCTCAAAGAACTTGGGGTTCACCAGCAACGAGTTCCCATCCTATGGTGTGATAACCTAAGGGCCACTTGTCTAACGACAAATCACGAAGCCCATAGAGATCGATTTCCAGTTTGCGTGTGAGCGGGTAGTTGATGGTGCCTTAGAGGTTAGGCTTATTTCTTTAGGTCATCAGTTGGCCAGCTGATGTATTTACTAAACTGGCCACACGACAAATGTTAGATCGATTCAAGACCAATCTAAACCTTGTACTAGTTTAGATTATGGGGGTGTATTAGAATCGATCATTGCCTGTACCGTACGTATGTATGTATTGTACCCTGTCATGTTGATATGTAAAGAGATCACCGGTGGGCATGTTGCCACACTGAAAACCCTAAAACTTAATTTTGTTGCTTGGCCTCTTGCACTGAAATCTCAGGGGGGGTCTGACAATGGTGACAAGCTGAGGAAACGATCTTTCAGCTCTGCTAGGCCTCATGATATGCAGTTGGGTTAAAAAATGAGTGTGATAGCCGTAGGTAGGTTCATCGTAACCCATCTCCCATCCCCGTAACCTATATCCCACCCCCTTGCGGTGACGCACCACGCCGCACTGGGGTGCCCCTGCCGCCACTCCCCTTCCTCTCCTCCTAGGCGCCCCCTCATGCCGCTGCTGGAGGCGTCGCCGGGAAAAGCCCATGTGGCGTGGTGGCGGCGGCGGCGGAGATCCTTCGCCACCATGGAGGCGCAGCGGCGGCGCCCACTCCGGCCATCTGCGGCCATTTGCAGGCGAGGAAGGCACCTTGGGGACCCCGGCGGTCTGACGCGGCGGGTGCGGCGTGGGGCGGGAGGGCCCGATCTGACCTCAGATGGGCTTGGCTGGGCCATGTACTGCACCTCGACAACCTCGATGTTCGCAGCCGGCGGTGCTCCTAGGGTGGTTCTGCAGCGTGAGGAATCCATGTTGGTGGTGGTATCCTCTTTCGCCGGAGGGGATCGACTCGTTTGTGGCTATTTTGGCGGGTCTCGCAATCCGTCATCTAGTCCCCGACGGCGAGGCGTGGCTGCCGGTGAAAGCCGGCCCTGACTTCGGTCATGGCGGACGATGGCGGCGCCTATTTATCGCTACCTTTTGGAGGCATTGTCTCTGTAGTATGCATTTTCTTCTCGCATGGGCTGCTCCGAGGGAAACCCCAGATCCGGGTATCCCGGATGGGATGATGGCGGCGGGCAACGCCGTTTTACCTGTTGGGGGTATCGTTTTTGGAGTAGACAACGGATGGTGGTGGTGCTGAGGTGGAGTGGTGTGCTTCTGCACTGTCGGTGTCGTCGAGTCTCGGTTGCATGGTGCAGCCGCGTCTTGGAGACGGACACTGTGTGATGGACGCGCGCAGGATGATGTTGTCGTCTGGCATCGTGGTGGCGTCGATGGCGTGGCAAGGTCAATGCGTTGATCTCTCTTGGAGATGGGTTGACTGAAGACGGCGGTGGCGATTCTACGTACGGCATATACAATGGTGTCCGCTGAGGGTATGCTAGACTGATTGTGCTTCTCACGTGCCAATGGGTGGCTTGGGCAGACACTCGGTTTTAATGATGTGCGTTGGTGTGAGGTCAGAATACTGGCTCTGTTCTTGGACACTCCCTTTTATCATTCTTTTAGGTTTAGCGAGTTGTCGCTAGGAAGGTGGCTTCGAATTAATCTTTGTATTTATGTTATAAGGTTTTGTGAATAATCTAATAAAAAAAGTTATGTTCATCCTTTCGACGGATACTCCCATTTCGAAAAAGGTAGGTTCTTCGTGGGCACGAGCATGTAAACCAGGACGTGCATGCACGTGCGGGCTCTTTCGATAAATAGTCAAACCTTGTGTTAGTTAAGCATATACTCATATATGATACGCTCAGAATCATAACCAAGCGGACAGGTGGTTTCATTATTCAAAGGCGCCCAAGGCGTTTTCACTAAAAATGTTAAGCCTGAATGCGGTTTGTTGGGAGAAGGGAGGACGACACGCGTCCATGCTTGGTCCAAGCAGCATAGGTGCACATGCAGCGTGGTGAAGCACCTTGCCTATCGACGTGACGCACGAACCTGCATTACCTAGGAGGCAGCTGATCAGCCTCAGACAGACCTGCACCCTCCTCAGATCCATCCACGCGCAAACGCTCACCGGGAGAGAACGGAGAGAAGCACGACCGGCTGCACCAATGGAGGAGGCCACGGCGGTGAGCATCGGCAGGTCCGCGCTGGACGGAGCGCTCCGGTACGCCAAGTCCGCCACGGCGGAGGCGGCGGCCCAGCAGCTCGGAGTCCAGCGCGAGAAGGCCTTCGTCACGGGCGAGCTGGAGATGATGCAGTCCGTCATCCTGGCGGAACGGCCTCGGGAGGACGAGGTGGCCACGACGTGGGCGAGGCAGGTCCGCGACGTCGCCTACGACGTCGAGGACGGCCTCCGGGACATCGTCCTCCGCGTCCACGGCCAGCCCTGGTGGCGCGGCCTCCTCGACCGCCGCCGTGTCGCCGATGACATGAAGGAGCTTCGCGCCAGGGTGGAGGACGTCGGCATGAGGAGCGTTCGCTACCGCCTTGTCGATTGCACCTCCCGTGTTTCTGACATCCCCGTCGACACTGATGCTGCCATGTTCGGCGCCGTGGAGGATGGTACAAGACACGTGAAGAATCAGCAGGTACTAACTAGTTGACAATCTCGCCTAACAAATTAAAGCCATCGGGATATGTCAACTTCGGTACCTTTAGGGCATCTCCAGCGGCCCGACTGAGCGGCCGTTTGGATCCATCGGGCTGAAAAATGCATCTGGTATGGTATCATATCTAGCGACGTATCGTGACCGGGCAGTCCGCTGCGAGACAAACCCGGCGCATATTTGCGCTGGAATGCGTCGCGGCGGACGCTGCGCGGACGTGCAAAGTGTCTGCTCGCGTCTCCACTGGGGCTGCCTGGCAGCGAGCCTGTATCGAGGGCATCGCTTCAGCGTCTGCGCCGCGGCCTTCGCCATCAATATCGCGGCTGCCTCTTCTGCGCGGGCGGGCGGCGGCTGGGCTTCTGCGCCGCCTTCAATGGCATCGTTTCCCGCGCGCAGCCGGCCTTAAAAGTCCACCGGCATCGTTCCTCCATCGCCGCACCTCCACTCGCACCACCACCGTCGCAGCACCATGGGGAAGAAGAAAAACTACTTTGAGGCGTCCGGCAGCGGCACCAAGAAGGAGGACCAGCTGGGCAGGGTGGCGCTGCCCGTCAGTGTGGGGAGGCTGATGCACGCGCACTGGACGCCGAGCGACGCCTGGAGGGACGTGCACATGCCTGGCGGCTGGCGGCTCATCTACCACCGGGTGCCCGTCCCTCCCGTTCCTGCGCGCGAGCCAGATAGGACCGCTGAGATCCGGCGAAGGAGGCGGTACCTTCCGCCGGACCTTCGCACCGATCCGGCATACGCCATCGACTCCGACAGCTGGTGCACTTATCTCGTGTCCGAGAGGGATCGGAGGAGGAGGGTGGGCTTCATGGGCGACAGGGACTTTCCTTTCGACTGTGCACCGCCGCCTCGTCCTCGAAGACACCAGGCGCCTCCGCCTCCAGCACCGTCGGCGCGCCCCACGTACGTTCCGCCGGTTCCCAACTTGTCGTGGACGGTACCGGAGCTCGTCGTGCTCGACAGCGACGAGGAGAAGCAGTAGGCGCAGGCGTTTAGGGTTTATTTTGATGTGTTCAACTACGTAAATTATGTTTTCATGATATAAAAAAAATGATTCGAGCAAAAAATGTGTCGTGCTGCTGGAGCCACCCCCGACGCAAACGGACGCGCGATCGATTTCGACCATTTTGGCCGACGCAAACGGACGCGCGCGGACATTTTTGGACGCTAAAAAGCGTCGCCCCGTTGGAGATGCCCTTATTCACTTCTACATGTTAGATGATTGTGTGCAAAAAAAGCATCAGTCCGAGGTTGCATGTTAGATTTGTTACATACCTATTGCTATGTCAAATGATTTCATGTGGCATGTGGTCATGCAATGTTGAGTGCTAATGTTTTTGGCTATCTTTATGTTCTCGTAGCACTGCTCAACCCCTGATGCGATGCATGATAATCATGTGTTCATGAAAGTGCATGTTTTCCGGTTTTCTAGTTCCTCAATCGTGCGCTTTCAGAATTTCCTTGCAAAGTCAACCCTCTTTTGAACAAATATGACTTGCATATAGGCTACTCGAGCTTCATTTACTATTTTGGTTCGTTGTGTTGTTAGTATTTTTGTGCATTTTAGGACATATATGCGCTTGCCTATCTTTTGAGTGGTTAATCACTGAAACGTGTCTTACTGTTGTTTGGTTGTATTCAGAGTTCTCAAGATGCAACATATTCATCCAAGGAAGTGTGTAGCTCAATTCTACCCTACACTACTGAGAATGAGATACAAGAAGGCCAATCTATTGCACATGTTGATGGAATGAACATGGTCCAAGAGAGGCTCAAGCACACCAACAATCTTGGAGGTCTTACTGAACTGAAGCTTATTGGACGAGAGAAAGAGAAATCTGATATTACTGAACTGATTCTAGAGCACTCCAGCACCCAACAATTCCAAGTCATTGCACTGTGGGGAATGGATGGTGTTGGAAAAACTAGTGTGATCAGAGATATTTACAAGGGACGAGAGGTCAATCACATCTTTGGAGAACAAGCTTTTGTCACGGTCTTACGACCTTTCAAGCTTGAGAATATCCTTAGGAGCTTAGCATTTCAGCTGTACGCAATGAAGGGCTCCATGGATTTCATAGATGATTCCAATACAGATATTGCTTTAATGGGAGTTGAAGACTTGACCGACGTGTTGCTCATGATGCGTTCACAAGAAAAGAGCTGCTTGATTGTTCTTGACGGCCTCTCTTCTACCATGGAATGGGACGAAATATTGCCCACCTTCCTTGCAATGAGAAATCCAAGATTGGTCATTGTGATCACCACAAGGCAGGAGGATATTGCTAAGCATTGTTGCAGAAAACCAGAGTGTATACGCTTCCTCAACGGTCTAGAAGAAGAGGATGCATGTAACCTCTTCACAGAAAAGGTACCAGAAGAGTATTACTCATATTATCTGCTTTATCAGTTGGCCAATAATCTACTTTTGATCCCTATTCAATTTAAAAATTTAAAGGGTCATATTTCAGGTTAGTGTATTGTAAGCACAACACAACCAACCCTCTTTGGAAGACATAGTTCTAAGTGGTTGCGAAATATACAAAATCGGACACCATGTTGTAGGCCATATTTGGAAATGATAAACTTCTGATTGTTCCACATGCAAAATCAAAACAAAATTACCGATTACATCAACCAGTGCCCGGCCGGTTGGACTAGTTTAGGATTAGCACCCGGACTGTCTTCCATGACTTCACCACTTCTCTTACCAAATTATATAGGTTTGCAGGTTTTTAAAAATCATGTACTTAAGTAATACATATCACAATATACTTTTTTCCAAACTATTTAAAACTATGTGCTCCTTTACAAAAGGTTGATATGAACATGGCACTAGACTACATTGATGCAGGAGAAAACTGTTCAACCACCTTTTCGGTTCAGGTCATGTGACCTACTAGTATTTCTATTTTTTGTCCTATGTTATGAGCCTAGAAAAATACAAATTCAAATCAAAAAATTACTGAAAAGCTTATACATGAAGAGAATGGATTGAAACATGTAGATGTCAATTTTGATACCAAACATGTTTAAGAGATGTGCACAGTAAGTTACTGCCCATGTATGATTCACACAAAAAAGTTACTCCCATGTATTATAGTCCATTTTAGAATAACAGATACAGTGTGATTTCGTATTTCATACATATAATTTTTTTCAATACAGAACTATGTCTTGGTTACTCTAATAAAAAAAAAGTAGATAATGAAAGAGATATTTAATTATCTACCTAAATTTTATTGCCAAATCACTACAAAACATATCCTATTGTCTACTTGTCACCCAAACACACACATGATTGTGTTAATAAATAAACGAAGTGACTGGTTTGTATGCTCTCCCGAGTCATTTCAATTGTAGAGAAGTATAAGGACTAATTATTTTAAAAATGATTGCAGGTATTCAAGAATAAGACTACAGATTTGGCTATGCACTATCCTGAGTTGGTTCAAGCCTCAAAACTGATCCTAGACAAATGCAATGGAGTTCCCCTTGCAATAGTCACCATAGGTGGCTTCTTGGCAGAACAACCAACAAAAAGTGTCATGGAATGGATAAAGTTGATTGAGCATATCAGTGTTGAGATGGTGATGGATCCAAAAGTTGAGGCCGTCAAAACAGTCCTTTTGAAAAGTTATGATGGCCTACCCTATTATCTCAAGTCTTGTTTCTTGTATATGTCCATCTTCTTTGAAGGCCGCACGCTTAGCCAAAGGCGTTTGGTGCACCGATGGACTGCAGAAGGTTACTCGCAGGATACATCCATAGCAGATATGTACTTCATGGAGCTTGTTGGAAGAGGCATGATATTAGCAAATCAGACTTCACTTTGCAGCATACAAGGAGCTGACTCATGTCAGCTACATGATCTGATCCGTGATATCTGCATGGCAAAGGCAATGGAGGAAAATCTTGTTTTCAGGCTGGAGGAAGGGTGCAGCTTAAACACTCAGGGTGCCGTGTGTCACCTTGCCATAAGCAGAAATTGGGATGGAGATGAGAGTCAGCTAGAGACTACCGTGGATCTATCCCATATACGATCATTGACGGTGTTTGGCAAGTGGAGGTCATTTTACATTTCTGCCAAGATGAGGTTTCTTCGTGTACTGGACCTAGAAGGAGCAAAAGGTCTAGCCGGACATCACCTTGAGCACATCGGAGAGCATCTTCATCTGAGATACATTTCTCTAAGAGGGTGTGATGGAGTCTATTACCTCCCAGATTCAGTGGGTTGCCTGAAACAACTCGAGACACTAGATATCAAATACACAGGAATATTGAAACTACCCAAAACCATTAACAAGCTCACCAAGCTCTGTTATCTGAAAGCTGGAAATGAATTCTTTGTCGGAGAAGAACAGTTGATACTATCATGTTGTGCACCTTTGGCTTGTTGCACGACGGGACCCGTACGAGCTTATGCTGTCAAGGTGCCAGTTGGGATTGGGAAACTAAAATCCCTGCACACCCTGCGATCGGTGCACCTTGAATGGGAAAATGTCATCATAGAGGAGATAAAATGTCTCACTAGCCTGCGCAAGTTGGGAGTGTTTGGCATCGACAGGGGTAATAGCCTGGAGTTCTGCTGGGCCCTTTCAGGTCTCTGCAGCCTTGAATCTCTTTCAGTGCATTCATCAGAAAGAGATCTATATGACTGCTTGCAAGGCATAGTAGTCTCACCTCCAGAAAAGCTCCGGACCCTCAAGCTGCACGGCTGGCTGAGAAAATTGCCAAAATGGATCATGGTGCTCCAGAATCTGGTGAAGATAAAGCTAGAGTACACCGAAGTGTCGGGAAACGTTCGAGCAATGCAAGCCCTTGGGAACCTGCCAAACTTGTCCATTCTGAAATTGAAGGAGAGTGCATTTCAGAACGAAGAACCTATCACTTTCCAGAGTGGACTCTTCAGAAGCCTATTGGTGCTCGAGCTTGTTTACCTGGAAGTGGAAGTGGAATCATTGGTGTTCGAGGAAACGTCAATGCCAAAGCTTGAGGTGCTGAGCCTACGACTTGCTGACTGTAAAACAAGCTTTTCTGGGCTGGAATTTCTCCCAAGCATCAAAGAAGTACAACTTTGTGTCCTGGTTAACCCAATGCTTTTTGCAATGGAGGAAAGCATGACTGAAGAAGCAGAAATGGAAGCAGAACGCAGGGAAGACAAAGTCAAGGAGGATATTAGGAATCAGCTCATTAGCAATAAGAATAGCCCCATTCTGAAGGTACAATTAACGATCTAGGTTGACTGTTCTGTGAATCTATGATGAAGATACGGGAGGATAACGAGGGCATATGTTAGCTCGAGCTTCGGCATGTGGTCCCTAAACTTACATACCGCTACGGGCGCCAGCTGTGTTGTAGGCTGTATAGTTTTCGAGTTTTCAGTTGATCATGTGTAGTTGCTCCTTTTTGTTTTCCTTGTTTGGCCTTGGGCAATAGCTCTGTAATTGAACATTACTTCTGTTCATGGTCATCCAGTTTGTCATTACTGTTGTGTCTTCCTGAAGCTTATGTGTGAACCTGACGAGCGATTTCAAGGACATGGTCTGTGGCGGAAGTACATTTCTTACAACCATGCAGTTCGATGTACTTCTTGTTCAACCTTTGCTTTTCCAGCAAATGTGGTTTTTGAACCTCATCAACTTGTGTTTTGCAACTCACAGAACGCGAAATCCAAAAAGAAGGGACTTCCAAGTTGTAGATGTTGTTCTGTTACCGTTTTCTTCAAGAAGAATCCTTGTATTTTGGTTACCATAAACCGTTTCAGAGCGAAGGTAAACCTATCACTTTCTAGAGTGGCATCTTTTGGAGTCCCATGGCGCTTCATCAAGGTGGAAGCTGAGTTCCTGGAGTTTGAGGCGACGTTGATGCCTTCAGCTCATGAACTCAAAAACTGGTTTCTTCTCTGGGCTCGAGTTCTACGGCTCAGCGTGATGATCTTCGTACATTTTGTGAAACAGATAGAGAATATGACCAGAGAGGAGACGGATAGAGGCAAAAGACAGGAAAGACCAAAATAGAACACATCGCCAAGCAGCTTGCTGCCAACCAAAATAGAACCATTCTGAAGGTTCAGTGGGTGGACGTACTGCTTGCTACATCAGTTTTACTCCAGTTTTGATCGAGTTGATCTATCTATTATTGCATTCGATAAAACTCAACTGAACCAGCAAAACGTCTGTCTGTCTGTCTGTCATGTACGTACCATAATCTTGCCACACGTCATAGACTTGTCATAATCTTGTGATGCTCTCCCCACTCCATGAACAAAGCATTGGGGAGTACAACGACCGTCTATATGCAACTGCTTTAACTACACCCACATATTTCCTGAGTCGAAAAGAGAAACGAGAAATTTGAGCACTGGCTGGCTGGTGAGCTCAGCTCTCAGCTAGCTAGCTGGCGGTTCTCTCCATGCTGTTGGTCCTTGCGTTCTCCCGCATCTTCTCCACGATGGTCCGCCCCTTCTCCTCCACCTGCCGCCGCTTCTCCTCCAGCTTGTCCCCCATCTTCTTCCCCAGGTCCATCATCCGGCTCCGCCTCCCGCTCTTCTGCTTCACGTCCTCCCCCACCGAGGCCAGGGCCGCTTGCTGCTGCTGTTGCCCAGCAGGTCTGATGGCCCTCAAGGAGGTGTACAGGGGGGAGCCGGCCCTTCTCTCTGATGTGTCCTCCGTAGAAAGCAGTGGTTTCCTCAGCTCGCTGGCAGCGTCAGGGTGCGAAGGAGAAGTACTAGTTTCGCTGGCCGGAGCCAGACGGGACTGCGCATGAGATGATTCAGCTACAGGGTCCTCGGCTGACTCATCGATGGATGTCAGCGACTCCTCGCTCCTGGCTGACAAGTCTCGCGAACTTGGCGCTGCGTTTTTGGTGCTTGTGTCAGCCTTGGCACCAGCAGCTTCCTCGGGGTGGGTTGGCACGGCGGCTGCAACATGGCTTCTGGTCTCGGTCGGCTCGTGGTTGAGCCAGATGTAAGGTCCATCCTTGAGAGGCGCCCAATCGTCCTTCTCTGCCAGCATCCATGGCATGGGAATGCTTTCGCAGTTGGGCAGCACCAAGCTATCACGGAGCGAAGCCTGAACAGAGTGGAGTGTTTCTCAGCTTGACATGCAAGTTAGCAAAAACGAAACAACAATGTTTGTAAGAAGGCCATGCTCAAGTACCTTGATTCTGTTACCGATAAGTGATGCAATGCGATTATTGGTGAATTTTCTGTCCCCGACAGAGGATTCCAAGTCCCACTCTAGCTCAGGCATCGACGTGAATCCAAACCAGAGTTGATCCGAGGGAGGGGGCTTCAGATGTATTCGCAAGACACCTCTAACAGATGTAATTTTTATTGCCAGAGACAGTGGAACCTGTGGGTGAAGAAAATATAATGTTTCTGCAGATATACTATCGACATCTTAAGCTTTTGACATTTTCTTGTATACTTTCACCAGGCAGATAATGCATTGCAAGCCCACTAATTTAACGCATGCATAAAAAACAGATAGGTAAAACACATGAATAGAGTCGGAGACAAAACAAAGAGAAGAGCAAACCTGTGAGACGTGATCGGCTATTGAATGTAACATATTTTTCAACCTTGATATCCATCCAGTGCTCTTGGACTGACTAGCATCTGATACAAAGACAATAATGTTTTGGATCACTATCTAATGTATATACAATCAGTCGATGCATCATAATTTTGAGCCCTCCTTATTGGTTAGTGTTATACCAGAATCATCAGGAAATAATAAATGACGATACATGAAACAAATATTTCCACACTGCACGGGGAGAACTTCTCAATGTACAGACTATTAAGCTAAGCTCTGATGCAAGCCTCAGACCATAAAATCCTAATGATGTCTACCTGAAGTCTGTTACAGGTATACATAACCAACATACGGAACTAACATGCCAAAGACACTAAAGATAGAACTTAATCAGGCCATTCTGCATAAAGGCAATGGTACATTTTTTCCTATTATCCTTTTAAGAATCGTTCGGACATTAGATCGAGCAAGCATAGATATAGTGCAAGGAAGAGCTTAAAGCACGTGAATAAGAATTAGTTTAAACAGACCTGCTTCTTCTTTTTCTTCCACTGAAGAATCCGAGTTCGGTGAACCTCTAAATTGGTTACCATACTGCTCAATACTATCGAGAAGCTCTGAATCAACCTCCCCATTAGAGTCTGTTCCAAAGTTGGTTTTCATGAGGTCCTTCTGTAACTCTGGTTCCTCAACCTCAAGCCTCGTTTCAATGTGCAATAGGATTCCACCGGAATATTCAAAATCAACTTCAAAAGCCCACAGCTCATTTAAATCCAGTGGAAGGACTCGCATCGCGTGTACATACGGTGGGAGTTCTCCAATACTGAAGTCCGTAAGTGTAATTTCACCAACGTAAGCTGGGGTCCTCATGCTTGATAATGTTCGCTGCGCAAACGGAAATCAATAAACAGAAAAGAAAGAAAAATACAACTGATTTCTTCTTTAACATGAGCAGTAAACCTAACCTGAATACGTGCTTTGATGAACTTGTTTATCTCATCATTCATTTTAGCGTCGAAAAAAAGCCGTGAGGACAGAAGGTTCCAACAAAGTGTACCTTCATCTACAGCTTTATCATCTACATTTACATCAGGAAAAGCTGGAAGCTGCCCAGCGTGACTCGAAGGAGCAGTTGGGGCACTGGGTTTTGCTGTATCTTGTGATGAGCTGTTACTGGACTTGTCCTCTTGTGAACCTATAAAAGCTTCAATAAATGGCGCACCCTGATAGCTGCGTATTTTATCCAAGATCTTCTTTTCTCCTTGTGTGGATGACGCTGCACCTGTTTTACCCTCTGCCGGAACCTTTGTAGATGCCTTTTTGGCCAACTTCTTGAGGAATAGACGAACTTTGGAAGACCCGTCCGTCTTTGTTTCACTGTCCATGACCTCATGATCCTCAGCTGAAAGTACTGTAGGCTTCAGGAAACATGGGTACTCGGAATTTAGTGATGATATGTAATTAGAGAACTCTTTGCTCAACTGAGCATGCCAATTCAATTTCTCCTTGTCTGCAGTAGCTGCAAGACGAAGCGCTTTACACCATGATTCCTTCTCCCATGAAGTCTCAGCATAAAGAAAGCAGACCTTGCTTCCATTATAGATCTCATGTTCCTGGCTTTCCAACTTTATCGGATACCTCTTAGTCCTGAAAATAAGCAACAGTGGTACAATTACATATAAACTGAACTACAGATAAAAACACTCGTACTTTTCCTCTTAAGATATATTCAGATCCTTGAGGAGTTTCCTTTTAAAAACAAAATGTGTGTACGTATTTAAAACCGTTAGAAGATTGTCACATGTATACACGAGTTACCCCTGAAACCAAAGCATTCGATGCAATTCATCAAAATACTTCTCAAATTTGTTTGATACATAATAATGAAAGGTCAATATTAAATATCTATTGTCTCATAAAAAATTAACACTAAATTGCACCTTTACACCTAGAAAGAGATAAATGATAATTTCATGTTCAATGGTAAGCATTTCGATTGACATAGACCACTGACCATTTGCGCGAAGGCATACTGGATGCAGAAACAGCAACAACCGTGCATTTCGAAAGCTCAATCGCTGTGTCAGGGACATCAGGACCAGACAAACTAAGGAGGTGCCCCTTGAGTTTAGCCATCTTCTTTGCAGGAAAAACCTCAACAATACTCTTCTTGTCCTTGGTCTCTTTGAGACCTCCACTTGATAAGCGCTCACTGCTAACTTTCGGTAATTTTTCTGGCTCTAGTATCCACAGAGACCCCTATCAACAGATGGCAATAATGTAAAAGGCTGGATCATTAGCAAGAAAACATAAAACATCTAAATTAATCACAATTCCAAAGCAATTTGAAAAGGAATGAACTGTAAAGTTAATTAAGCTCATACAATGGCCTGGTGTTACTCATCAAGTGCATTTTGCATTTTTTTTTCTTCAACCATCATATTCACAATCTAAGTTGAACAGGTGCAAATTCATATTACATACAGTCCGCGCCTGGACAACAGAACTAGTATAAAGATGTGGTGCAAAGATAAAGGAACACCATGATGCAAACATAGTGGTAGGCAAGAAGCAGTGCTCAGTTGGAAGACAAAGCTAGCGGTACTACTTCTGACCAAGGTCAATCCATATGTATGTTGGCCAACGGTGACCAGTTGTGATAATAATCAGAGGCAAAGTGTGCTTACACTCAAGTGCAACGCTGTTAAGCAGTTACGCCATTATAAGACATGTTGATACAATAAGTAAAGGAATTCTGTAGTGGAGTACATGTGCTGTGCATCCCCCAAATCATTTGATGTGAATCATCCCATTTTCTCTTGAGATTACAGCGAGTTACAATAGCATCTAGGAGATGCGGTACGGCAGAGGCATAATAAAAATGTATAATACGTGAAATTGTTCCGAGTTGTGACATTTGTAGAGCAGCCAGCTAGGCGTATGAGAAGGGATAGCATGACAACCCTGAGGTACATGTCACTGTCAGAAAGGGGTTAAAAATTCTACTAGCATATATGACATGCAGGAACACACGGTAGCTATTCCCGCTCAAGGACAAGATGGTTTGTCCAAGTTACAGCCGGGACTACATAAACTGGTGCCAAAAGGGGAACAGCAATTTAACCTGAGAATGCAGCTCTGAACACTCGGAAACCCAACCCCTGTGGGTTTCCCCAGCTCCACTGCTACAACTGGAGAGTTTGAGGTGATTTAACACAAATGCACAGTGCAATTCATCAGCATAGTAAGTTTGCAAACCAACAGACAAGAGTAACCCAAGTATGCCCCAAATTCAGGCATACTGTAGTTTGGGGGAAGAGTCAGCATGAACGCACAGTGTTTGTTGCTCCTCCGAATCCAACTACACAAGCAAAGCTACGCGGTTCCATCCACGATCCGGCCCTTGGAAGTAACGAAATCCAATTTCAGGAGCTGGTGCCTGGCCTGCCTAACCCCGCATCTGCCCCCGAGCTCGCTCCGGAACAGTGACGCGGCCGAACCGAGAAGCGGACTAAGCTAGAGCGTAATAGGGCGCGGGGAAGGGCGTGTGTCGGACTGACCTTCTTCTCGTACGGGAAGGGGCGCTCGCCGGGGAGCTCCTCGACGGCGTCGGGCTGCGGGGCCGCCGCGGAAGACTCCGGGCTGCGGCGGAGGCGGCGCACGAGCCACAGGAGCGCGGCGGCCTCCGCGGCCGCCAGCAGCAGCAGGCCGAGGAGGAAGCCCGCCACGAACCCCGCGGCCATGGGTCCGTCGCCGGCGGCGGTGGGCGGTGGGCGTAGCAGTGGTTCTGGCTGGAGTTCCGGGGAGGGCTGGAGTGCGAAAAGGGGAAAGTCGCGGGGGTTCGCCGCGGAACGCGTGGCGTGGAGGAGAGGATCGCTTTTCTTTTCTTTTCGGTGGACGACGGTGGCTGGACGGAGACGATGACGTGCGGGCCCGGATACGAGGCGCGTCTGGACGGGACCCGCATGTCGGTCTGCGGAGGGTGGTGGTTCAACTAAATTCACGCGTCGGTTTTGGATTCTCTCGCCGGCTGACGTGGACACATCACGCGCCGACTACGTGCGATGGCACGAGTCGCTCTCTGACACGTGGGTCCTCATCGTGCTGATTCTCACCCTGTTTCTTCCTTTCGTTGCCACCCATATGGATCCTCAGCATGTTCATGTGTGTTCCTACTCGGATGAAAGACCCAACAGTAGGTCTTCTTTTCTGTTAATACACCC